>NC_045800.1:52150432-52489140 GCF_009873245.2 Balaenoptera musculus
TGTTTCATGAATCTTTAATCTGAATTTTAAATATACACACACGTGTGCCTTGGGTTGTAAATATATAGTTTCATTCAGTAAATATATACTGGGTTATGATGTAAAATGAATTTGTGTCAAAAAAGGTTTGTGAAACAACCCCTGAAGTTTATAAGAGGAGGAGGAAAATATAAGACAATATAATTGCCATTCTTAATATAATTCTGGTGAATACAATTAGTGATTATTGTAATATAAATTTAGAAATCAGGCAGCACTGCATCAAGAAACTGCTGGGCTGGATTGGGAGTTTGGGATTACCAATGCAAACTATTATATATAGGATGGATAAACAACAAGGTCCTACTGTATAGCACAGGGAACTATATTCAATATCCTGTGATAAAACATAATAAAAGAGAATATGAAAAAGAATATATGTATGTATAACTGAGTCACTTTGCTGTACAGCAGAAACTAAATACAACATTGTAAATCAACTATACTTCAATAAAATTTTTTTAAGAAGAAACTGCTGGGCTTAATATGGCTATTAAGATATAAACATGTATTTATGTTATTTTTGTTGCTTAAAAACACCTTTTTTCTTCCAATTTAAGTTACTGTAAATGGAAGCTAAAGGAAGTAAGATTTCTAAATTCTTTCAAGAAAGGTGTTAAACAGCAAATTTTAAGTCTCTTTAGGCATGATAAGAAATAGGTATTATTTCAAGATATACTTTTTGAAAAGTCAGGTATTCCTGAAAGCATATGCTCCGGCAAGAAATGTTATTTGAGATTACCATTAAGGCTTTTACTTGCCAAAAGTAATTATTTTTATTAAATTTTCACACTGTGAGGTAGGTTTTATATATATATATATATATATATATATATATATCATTCTTAACTTTACACAGTTGGAAATTAGAAAGACTAAACAAATGACAGTTAAGTCAGTTGGACAAAAGCTGAAGTGCCTACTGACAGCAGGAAGACCTTTGAATGTTTAAATGTAGATATTTTCTGCTAACCTAGAGAAAATTTAATTTGAAACTGGAAGATAAGCATCATCAAGCTGAGACTAGTAATACACCTGAGAAAAGGAATGTAAGTCAAAATTTCCTGAGAAAGTAAAAAAAAAAAAAAAAACTTAAAAGACCAGGATTTTCCTTTTATCTCCATTTTTTTGAGTTATTCTTAAATTCACCAAGAACATCCTTGGCCACTGCAGCTTTCTGGAGTTACCAGAGCTAAATAGTCCCTGTAAACATTAGTTATTTCACTCTCTGCAATATCTACAACAGGCTATCTCTTTATGCCCGTTTTATTAGGTCCACTACTCTTACACATTTTAAAAAACAAAACCAAAAACAGACTACCTTATTGAAGATTAGTAGCCAAGCTTACCTGGCTTCTGCATTTACAAAAAAAGGCAGTTCGCTTAAGTTGATGTTCAAGAGGGCATCAGAAAGAACTTATTATTGAAACACGATAATGTAGGAGAACTCTCTCAACTACATACCATCACTTACAGAATTAACCTCTCCAAAATTAAAATCAGCACTAGAAATCACATACTGACTAAATGTGGAGACAAATATTGTTTCACTGAATACATAGCAGTTTAGTGCAGGAAAAGGGGACACCTATTGCAAAACTCTCTGGAAAACTACTGGATTTACTCCCATAATTTCATACCCTTCTCCTCTATATTTTATCATTATAAAATAATAATTATTATTATTTTATACTCCTTTATATTATTATTTTTTATACTCCTTCAGGCTTTCTCAGGGTAAATTCAAAACAGTGTAGTAATTTAAACATATTTCCTTTAAAGGAACCTTCAAAGCTCAATAAGAGCTGTCAAAAAGCTGTGAACAAGTCCTCTAGTTATCACTTTCCACAAACTGAGTCCTACAAGTCTCAATGATCAAGTCTCAGGGCCAGTTCTCTTAGGTGCATAAGCCATGAGAACTTACCCAGGAAAAGACTCCAATGTATATACCTTCTCCTAGGTGGCCAACACATCCAAACTCTGGCAAACCAAACTTTCTTTTTGCTAACTTGGAGATGCAGAGAAAGCAGGTTTGATCTAGAAAAGCTAAAAAGACAGTTCTTGATAGTAGTGCTGAAGGACAGACAGTGCTGCTTCATAGTTGGAAATGAAAAAAATACCTCTGAAACCAAAGGAGAAAGAAGCATTTGGAAATGGAGAGCCAACAATTCAGGTGAGGGATAAGTTATTTCTAAAGCTATACTAATGAGAAACTAGTGAAATGGGTGCTTCTGGGAAACATGTTTTAAAAATAAATCTGAACTATTTGTGATACTGAATAATTAACCTTAAACTCCAATTCCCTATTACATGTAGCTGAGAAGAAGGAGAATAGGGGAGAAGAACAGTGGGGAAAAAGAACAGGGGCTATAAGGGGGCTTCAGAAAAGTTAAGGTAGGTGCGTAATTTACCTCAATCTGAGGTAAATCTGTCAACCATGCAGTATACTGGCTACAGCTTAAGAATACATTATCATTTGTTATAATTGCCCTTTGAAATTTAGATTAGTTCACTAGCAATTTAGTATAATTCTTTATGTGCTAGCCATCTTTAAATAGAGGAGAAAGCAACCTAATTGAAGCAAGGGAAGTAAAAAGGAGGATTTACAAAGGTGGTAGGAGATGGGAAAGGAGGAAAAGGGAGGAACGCTTTCACTCAACAAATTAACTTGCTAGTAAATAAACTTGATATAAAAGCCTATGCAAACTCTCTATTCCATTGTTCTTTAAAAAGTGCAAAAGGGAAGGAAAGGCATAATGGCCAAAAAATAAACTTCAAACCTTGTCTCAAATTCATGTTGATACTTCATAACTGACTAATTCAAGAAATAAATTTTTATTTGAATAAATCACATTTTAAAGTTTTAACTGCTTAAAATTTCCCCCTTTTGGACCTTTGATACGTCACATGATTTTGATAAGAATAATTTATGAAAAAATTGATATGAATCACAAATCAGGGCAAATCCATGGAGAAGGCATAAAAGTGACTCTAACAACATTTATATCTTTTTCATTAACATTAGCTTTTTTGGGGTGACTTTTCAAAAAAGATAAAATATAACCAACTTACCAGTTATATACTTAAGTACATAACACAAAATAATAAACACTGTTTTGGAAAGCAGATTTAACGTAAACAAAGATTTTTTTTGAAGTCAAACAATTACTAAATCATTAGAAATGTTAGTAAACCATGCATATTCAAAAGCCATTTCTTCTGTACTGTAAAGCAGCTGATAAATTACAAAGACATATTAGTTATTAAAAAACACTCTTAAAAATGATTTAAAAGATTTTTGTATTAGATGACAGTGAAACGCAATCAACACCTTTTGATTAGAAAATATTTAAAGAAATGTGCAATGGTCTAGTAAGCCTGCTCCCTAAACAATATGCATCTGTCCATTATACTACTGCAGATAGTGTATACATTTTTAACATGACTAGATTTAAAAGACAATTTTTATTCATTTATCTCAAGGTCATGAAAATAGAAAATATATTAAAGACAGATGCATGTCAGTAGGTATAGGGTCACTGGCAATAGGTTTAGACGGCATTAGAACGACATTAACTTCAGACAGCTTTCCTAAGGCTCTAAGGAGAAAAGTCTATTTACATGCAGTCAAAGGAAGTATTAATTAAGAGAGGAGAGCCCAGGGAGTGCTGGTTTAGCATGTGCCTGCAGGTCACTCTGGAGGGAGAGGAGGTGCTGGGGAGGGACAGTCATGCAGAAGGGGAATACCATGAACGGGAAGCCAGAGCAGGATAGGAGTGAGAGACACAGACTCACTCTGTCTGCGGTGCGGTGGAACAGTCCGTGGGATGCCTTGGAAGGAGCCCTGCCAAGGAGAGAAGGAGGGGGCAGAATACCCACCCTGTGCAGAGAGAGATGGGGGTAGGGAGGTATAATAAAAAAGGGAACCAAAAATAGAGAAACCACAGTCATACTTTAAAAAAAAAATAACAACAGTGTTAATGAGAAGACAGATTTCATTCTTTAAAATATAGGCAGCCCAAATTACTAAAAATACATCATAATCCAAAACTAGTTATTTTTCATATGTTAAGAAAAAAATTATTTTCCTCTAATATTTGTAGTTAATGCATATGAAATAATATATTTTTTCTGGCATACAATTACATTTATCATCATGTATCTCTTTTTAAAGTAGCAGATTCCAGTTTTTTTTGCAAAAGATGAAAGCATTTAAAAGGGGAGATGGACTTTAGGTGTTAAACACACAGAAACTGCATCAATAATAAATTAGGCATTAAAAAATTATCATACAAAATTTTTTTCTTTTTTAACTCATAGGTTTTCAAAGGATTAGCAGCTAAAATAAAGAACATTAGCTGAAGATAGCAGAACCAACAGAGCATTCAAAAGACTTAGGATGTTGTAAGAGTGAGTACTATATCAAGAATGTGACATACAGGCCACAGGTTACACATGCAAACTTTTTAATTTTATTAACTTGTGGCTTCTTAGCTTTACTTATTTTGATCAGATTATCAGAACTGGAAAACAACAGAAATGTCATTTACTTCAGTTTCCTCACATTCCAGGTAAAACTGGGTCTTCAAGAGAGAATTTGTTCACACAAATAGAACCAGATTGGGTCTCATGTCTCTCTGTTCCTAGCCTCCTCACTGATGAGACATACCCACACATAAAACTATAGAAACACTCATGATAGCATCAAGAAAAATAAGCTTGTAAATCATCATCACACCCAGCTCAATTTGCAAAATAAAGTATGCATAATTTTTCACACCAATTAATCTGATATAGAAATGATGTACTAGAAGATTACTAATGTATTTTACTGATGTTTAGATATTTCAGGAACACTGATCCAAATAAAAAACTTATGTCCACTCCTGTATCAACATTCCTTGCCTCAGGTTGAGTATAATCAGACATTTATTTAAATTTAAGAATAATCCTACATTGTTCACTATAAAGCAAAAACCAAAAAAAGATCCATTTTCTATGTTGATTAAGGGAACAAATAGCTACAAGAAACTAAATAAAATTAATGATCTTTAGAGTATCCTAGTAAATAAAGATCCTGTCTTTTGAAATTATTGTAACTTCTCCACTAATTTAGCCATGGATGTTTGTGAAAACAGATTAGGAAATATTTAATAGGGTGATGACCCCAGGTGCTCTCCATAGATATTACCTGATACAACTCCATTTTGCTGTTTCAGAGATGTTTTGGTCCAAAACCTTTACACAAAGCAAGTCCTCAGCCAAGAAGGGGCATGTACTTTTCTCCCTATGGGTTTCACCAGGCAGGACCAGCTTCTACTCACTGCACTGGGTAAAGAAACTTTCAGATAGGGATTTTGTATATAAACTAAACCAGCAGTCAGAGATTCCTTCTCAAAGAAATAAGGTCTCCCTGGGGGTTTATGGAAATAGTACCCACTGGGAATCAGGGAACTGTGTTTTTCCTTGGATCTTCTAAGAGCCTATAACCTTGAGAATGCCACTGATCTTCTCTGAGTCTCAGTCTCTTCATTTGTAAGATGAAGAATTGGAATGTGCTACAGACTAAGTCATTTGTGTCCCCGCCCCCAAGTTTCATATGTTGAAACCTACTGCCCCAGTGTGATGGTTTGGAGGTGGGCCTTTGGGTAGTGATTAGCTCATGAGGGTGGAGCCATCATGAATAGGATTACTGCCCTGTGAAAGAAATCCCAGAAAGCCCCCTCACCCCTTCCACCATGTTGAGGACACAGGGAAAAGACGGCTGTCTATAAACCAGGAAGCAGGCTGGTGCCTTGATCTTGGAATTTCCAGCCTCCAGAACTGTAAGAAATAAATTTCTTGTTTATAAGCCAGTCAGTCTGTGGTATTCTGTTATAGGTGCCTGAACGAACTAAGATAGAACGGTTCATCTCTAAGAAACGTCTCACTTTTAGTTGTAATTCAGTTGGCTCACACACCTCCACTCCAGAGTCATTGTTATCCTTTAATTTTATAACTCTATTTATACAGCACTTAAAACAACTGCATTAAATTGTCTCTCATGATAAATCATTAGTTCTTTAAAATAATTTAAGTGGAAGTATCTGTAAGAATACCTAGAACCTGGCAGGAGTTTAAAAGATGTTAAATGTCCCACATTCTCTGCCTAACCGTCCCCAGCAAACAGGAGACTCTGTTTACTGATTCAAACTGAATTAAATTAAGTTATTGTGTTTACCTAGAGATGAATATATAACATCTGCCAGGCCTGGACACACACGGCAAGCACCTAAAAATCTTAAAAAACAAACACAATGATACCCATTCTTTACTCCCCCAAGACCAACAAATCAATGAAATATCAACTACACACCTACCAGAATGGCTAAAATTAAAAAAATAATAATGACAACACTAAGTGCTAGTGAGGATGCAGAGAAACTGGATCACTCATACAATGCTGATGAGAATCTAAAATAGCACAGCCGCTCTGACAGTTTGCCAGTTTCTCTGAAAACTAAACGTACAGTTACAACATTACCCAGAAATCGCACTACTGGGCATTTATCCTAGAGAAATGAAAATTTACATCTACACAAATATTCATAACAGCTTTATCTGTAATAGCCAAAAACTGGAAACTACCAACATGTCTATCTATTATAGACACAAGTGGTTAAAAAAACTGTGGAACATCCATATTATGGACTACTACTCGGCAGTAAAAAGGAACAAATTACTGATAGACACAACTATTTGGATGGATCTCCAGGGTATTATGCTGGGTGAAAAAAAGCCAATCTCAAAAGCTCACACACTGTATAACACCATTTATATAAAATTCTTGAAATGACAAAATTTAGATGTGGAAAACATTAGTGGTTGTCAGGGGTTAGGCATGGTAGGGGAAGAAGTGGTTGTGACTATTAAAAGGCAGCGCAGAAGAGAGAACTTTGTAGTGGTGCAATAATTCTGTGTTTTAAATATGGTAGTTGTTGCAGGAAATCTACACAACTGATAAAATGGCACAGAACTATGCATACTCTAAAGTCAATTTTGGTTTTGACACTGTACTACAGCTATATAAAATGTAACTGTTGTGGGATATTGGGCGAAATAAGGAATCTATTTTTGCAACTTCCTATGAATCTACAAGAATTTAAAATAAAAAGTAAAAACATAAATAGAGGAGTAAAAACAATGCACATTAGAGTGATACTGAGGAAAATTATTTGAAACGCTAATTGTATTGGTAGGATCATATTTTCTTGGGGAGAGAAGGAAAACACGTTTAAGGACCTTCTCATCTCTATAAACTAAAGGTAATTTCCCTGATAATAAAAAGATGATTATATATTCCTTTCAATAGTAAAAAAAACCAACTGAAACAGCTATAAAACATGACTAACTAAACCTTGAGACCAGGCAAGTTCAGAGACAGCAGACATGTGAGCAACACCAAGCAACAGCGCTAAGAAACAGCATGTGCTGGCTCCCCACGATTCCATGTCTACTGGAAGTGTTTCTACAAAGAAGGGAACTTGTACGGAAGACCGTAACTTAGAAACTAAGAAGACGTATGATTTATAAGATGTAAGAAAAGGATGGGAAACATGATTTTGAGCAAAAAGACAGTATTAACAAAGAAAGAAAAAGTTCCCAGACGGATAGATCTCTTCCAGCAATGAGTCCTGGAATACACTACACTCCTGAACTGAAGACTGCTGGAAGTCACGGCCATGTGAAGATAGATTTGAGAGCCAGAAGGTCTAGTCCCCGTAACTGGAAGACATGTCCACCATCCTCTGGTCCAGAAACAAGGCCTCACTGTCCTATCATCTGATTTACACTTTGCTGTCTGTCCATGAGTATCATAAACTAAGAATCAAGCAATGTCTTTTATTTAGTATCCAAAGCCCTTAGCACTGGGATTGAAAAATAGAAAAAACTAGTCAAAGTTCAATGAATGAATGAATAAATGGACCTATGGTTTAAAACCTGAAGGAATTTTCTATTTTGTGTTTTTTTGGTCAATTCCTGCTACATAGTTCAGGTTTAAAGCCAAACCCAGTGACCTCCATACAGAGCTGCACTGTCCAATATGGTTGATAGCAGCTACATAGGGTTAAGCAGATAGTCTCAATCGAAATGTGGTATAAATGTAAAATACACACAAGATGTCAAAGACTTCATACGAAAACAAAAACTAGAATGTAACATATCTCAATATCTTCTTTATATTGATTACATGTTCAAATGTACTACTGGGTTAAATAGAGTATTTTATTAAAATTAATTTTGCATGTTTCTTCTTGCTTTAATTTGGATACTAAAGCATTTATATTATATATGTAGCTCACATTACATTTATATTGGAGCACTAATTAGAGGGCAGGAAAGTGCATAATTCTTTCCTAGTTGATGCTGTGAAGATCCCTAAGCTCTGCCCAGGAACGGGCCTTTTGCTCATCTGAGTCTACTTTAAATCTTCTGCTGACTTTTAAGATGAAGATATGAGATGCTTTCTGCTAGAGAAATCACAATGGTTGTATATAAAAACAAAAAGCAGTAGGAATGCATATGAATATATCACATCCAAGGGGAAAAAAAATCTACTTGTAGGAAAACATAGGATATCTGACGTATAGTTTAACCATATGCATAACATTCTAGTTACACTTTAAATCGGTGGGACAAACACATACATACGCACACAAACAAGAACAAAATAAAAGAATACGAAAACATTAAAAAACAAGAGTATCAGGCTTCCCTGGTGGCGCAGTGGTTGAGAATCTGCCTGCCAGTGCAGGGGACACGGGTTCAAGCCCTGGTCTGGGAAGATCCCACATGCCGCGGAGCAACTGGGCCCGTGAGCCACAACTACTGAGCCTGCGTGTCTGGAGCTTGTGCTCCACAACAAGAGAGGCCGCGACAGTGAGAGGCCCGCGCACTGCGATGAAGAGTGGCTCCCGCTCGCCACAACTAGAGAAAGCCCTCGCACAGAAACAAAGACCCAACACAGCCAATAAATAAATAAATAAAAATTTTTTAAAAAAAACAAAAAAAACAGGAGTATCTGGATTCAGGGTTTTAGAGGAAATTTCATTTCTCTCAAGATAAAGCCTAGGGAGACCAAGTAAAAACATCTTTCTGTGAACTCGAACCTTGTGGAATAAGATGAAGAACTGGGAGCCAAGTTCTTCAGAACACTTGCAGCTCTTCCCTCAGCAGCTGCTTTTTCTTAAAGCAAGAGATGAGAACAGATGAGAGTTACCACCTGAGCTTAGAGGATGGAGAATTTTTAATCTTAGCACTGAAAAGATAAAACTTTTCCTGATTCAAGAAGATTAGTTTGCTTGTGCCTGCCTCTTCTGGGAGAGCTTAGGAAGCCTCCTGGAATGGTCTTATTTGCTCTGAAAGGGGGCTGTGGCAGTTGGCACTGTAACACTGAGCTTCCTTAGTGGATGAAACTCTTTACTAGAGATTTCTGTCTTTCATAAACTCATGCCCACCTCCCACTGCCCCACTCTGAATCTACATCTGTCTCTAACTTCTCTGGCACCTTTCAAGTTCCAATCCTACATATTCAAACTCCTCTACCCTTCTGTCCTGCCAGAATCTCAATCTCAAGTGATTAAAATATATATCTAAAACCTTTAGCAGTTTTCTTACCTAATAAAATCCCTTCTCTTGGTTCTCCTATTTTCTTAACTGACATGTCATCTTCCCAGTCATCCACATTTGATAACTTACATTCATCTTCTTCCCAATCATCACACCTTTTCATCTAATCACTTTCCAAGACAACAGATTCTGCCTCAGTGATTTTCTCTCCATCTCCATGAGAGATCAAAAATCATAGGTTAGCCTCATCTCCTGGGCTATTATAATAATCTTCTAAGTAGTTTTCCCTGCCTTCACTATGTTCTCACGGGAATTGATTCAATCCTACTGGGCCCTGTGCTAAGCCACTAAGCACAGACGAAGGAATGAGACACAGCCCCTGCCTCAAGACAATCACAGTTTCTCCTCTCACATTACTCTCCCTGTAACAAAATATAGTTAAGTCTGGCCCCTGCTACAACCTTCTGCTACAGAATTAAGTTGAAAGTTCTCAGTCTAACATCTAAGTCTCTCCATAATGTGATCCGACTGTAACTCTCCAAACTTCTCTCTTTCCTCATAATAATTCTTATGTAATCATTACTACTACCACCACCAATAACTACACTAAAACATGGCAAAGTATAGTAAATGATTTAAAAAAACAGAGAGGTAACAATCCAAATGTTACAGAGTTACAATCGTAAAAGAAATTTCATCTGGCTGGTAAATTTTTATTTAATCCATGCCCAGGTACTCCTTCTGAGAAAGATAACAAGCAGCCCCTAGTGCCCAGTGATCTCATAAACAATCTCACAGAATACCATGGTTACTCTGAGACCATGGTAACATGAAAGAAAATAAGGTCACTTCATAATTTTGCCTAAGTACAGATAAAGGCAAGGTCACACTGTGCCATCCAGAAAATACTCTAGACTTTTCTACCTTCTGATAGTATCCAACCTGAGCAAACCCCTGATTCCTTAGACCCTTCCTTAAATCATCCAAGAAAAGCTCAGATCCTATAAAAGGTTCTTTCTGATACAATCTTGAGATCATTTTTCACGATGTGTGTTCTCCCTGGCTGCAACAAGTAATCCACCCAACTTGTTTTACAGATATATTCCTGGTGGGCTTTGGCTGAAGGTACATTGACACTTCACTGCTCTGAATGATCAGGATAGCTATATTTGCTTAGAAACTTTAGGACTAGGTAAGAGAAATGGTATTATTTTCTGCTATATCAGGAATATCAATGTAACTTTTTGAAAGAACCCTCTGAGCATAATACTAAAGAGACATTCTCTAGGAAAAAAATTTAGTTACATCTGACATTTAAAAAATAGTAATTTTCTAAAACATCTGTAAAAATGTTTTCGTAATTACCTAAGAACAAGAAAAGTTAGAATGTTCCAACAAATAAAGGCCTAATAAATTAGCACTCTGCTAGCATAAACGAAAAGAGGAGCAACTTTTATTACCTCTTAAGGAAGCTGATTAATTTCTTCTAAAAGATTAATTTGATCATGCTGCTTCTTGGAAACCTAACAGGATCATCCATTTCTCACTGATTGCTATCTAACATTAAATTCTAAGAGTAAAATCTCTCTATGTCCTGCCTACACCCTCATTGTGTTAAGTCAGTAAGTTAAACCCTACATTACACACATGAAATGGATACCAGCAGTGGAAAACTTTGGTGCTGTCCTTTGTTTTCTAACTACTGTGCAAACAAACTTTGTTTCTTTCAGTGGATATTTTATTTATTTTATTCATTTTTAAAAATTTATTTATTTATTTATTTTTGGCTGCGTTGGGTCTTTGTTGCTGCATGAGGGCTTTCTCTAGTTGCGGCGAGCAGGGGCTACTCTTCATTGCAGTGCGCGGGTTTCTCATTGCGGTGGCTTCTCTTGTTGCAGAGCTCGGGCTCTAGGCGTGTAGGCTTCAGTAGTTGTGGCATGCAGGCTCAGTAGTTGTGGCTCACGGGCTCTAGAGTGCAGGCTCAGTAGTCGTGGAACATGGACTTAGTTGCTCCACGGCATGTGGGATCTTCCCAGACCAGGGCTCGAACCCATGTCCCCTGCATTGGCAGGCAGATTCTTAACCACTGTGCCACCAGGGAAGTCCCTTTCAGTGGATATTTTAAACAAAGTTCCAAAAATGCCTACTTCAGTTCTGGTAATTGGTATTAGAGGATACAAATTTACATACCCTTAAATTTATGTCCAGATAAATTATTCAGCTGCTCTAATATCTATATTTCATTTGTCCCTAGCCTTGAAAAACAATTCCATTTTTCAGTTATTGGTTTCAGGTGCTATTGTTCATAAACTACAGTGTAAAAGACACACATAATAGAATTCTTGGTGTGTTGTCATACTCACATGCATGCTAAAATGTGATGTCTCAGTACAAAGATGGTTCCTATCAGCATTTAGCTCACTGAAACATAGGTCATATTCAATGTTCAATGTCTAATATTGATTAAACATTATTGCATGACCACATCATAAATATTACATGTTTATATACCAAAGTATATATATATTTCACTTAAAATACTTCTAGTGGCATATTTTAAATATAAGTAATAGTGAATATAAATAAAGAGCTTAGCAAAGAAATAAATCCCTTAATTCCCTTTGGAAATATATATAAATAGTAATGTAATGACTCTCTAATTGGGAGAAAATGGCACATCTAAGTTTAAAATCAGGACATTAATCTTACATAAAAATTAACCAATAATACTGCCCACTTCCAAATCAGAAAGGCATGTGGTCTAAAAGAAAAAGGACTTAGGAAAGAGTACTTGAGACAAATCTTTGGGTTATATTGTTCCTTATTTTAACATTTCGTCTTATCTCCCAGGCAAGGGAAAAAAAAGGAGCAGAGTTCTTTGCTAGCACATATATCGTGACTGGTAGGACTAAGTAAATTCCTTCTCCTTTGGGAATTATAAACGATTTTTTTGTATGTGATATGTCTGTGATATATTTTCCTGATTCAATATTTTCTATTTTATAAATAGTTACAATAGGAACATAGTTGACTATGACATTTTGAAATATATGTATGATCCAATAAATCTGAGTCATGCAAACCTAATTCTAAGCACAAAGGATTGCAAATAATGCTGATCATATTCCAATTCTTGAATTTATATAAATGTTATTCATATCTATTAAATATGCTATAAAGTGGATTAATCTGTGATTCAGTACTAGAAACTAATTCCAATAGAGCATTTAAATTTTATATAAAAGCATCTTTCTTAACTCCTTTGCTATATATAATAAGAGTTAGTTCTTAAAATATGAGAGGAAACTAGTATCAGGTCAAATTGTGCACAATCTGAGTTTTAACTGATCAACAACTTTCCCATTGATACCAATAAAACAGTGTTTATTCCTACACTCAATTTTCAGAGTAATCCAGGTTGGGTCATTATGTGAATCCTTTCGGTCCATCTTGCAATCCCTTCTTTGAGATTCAAGGGCATAAATAATAAGCTTTGATGGTGTGAGTCTAGAAATGTATTCTGGTATTTTGTCTTCTCTAGTTAATTTAAGATGTTCAAACAAATATTCTATAAAAGTAATTTAGAATTTACTTAATGTACAAAATAACTATTCAAATCTTCAAATACTGATGTTAAATGCTTTAAAAACGATATTGGAAATACATTTTAAAAACTTAAAATTCAGTCCAAGATAATATTATTTATAAGAACATGCTTGTACATGGATCAACAATGTCATACTATGTTTAAAATAAAGTTTTATAAGTTTATATGTTTAAAGTGAATCCTTATTTCTCACATAATCACCATTTTCCTGCATATGCCTAGTCTCTTCAAGTATTCTTGTATGAATGATTAGGCACCTTCCATGTTTTTATTCTTCTTTCCATGTTATCCATTTCACCATTTTATCTGGGTATTCTGTCCCTCAGATGAGAACATTTGGTCAGAATTTGACTTATCCATTCTTCTTCTGAAGGTACCATCTTCTACAACTCATTTTTACCTTCTTTCTCTCTTTTTTTCCCATTACCTAAATATGAACTCTATCTTTTTTATTTTCCTTCATTTCTTCCAAAAATTGCCTTCACTGACTTCCCCTTATTGTTCCAGGTGGCTTTCCTATAATCCATCTAAGTCTACTTCATCATTAACTCTAAAGATGCTTTGTCCAATATGGTATCCACTAGCCATATGTGGCTATTTACATTTAATTACAATTAAATATTATTTACAGTTATCTTCTGCAGTCACACTAGCCACATTTTCAAGTATTCAACAGTCACATGTAGCTAGTGGCTACTGCACTGGACCTCAAGGAAATTCCATGGAAGAGTGCTGATGTAGAATAGTCTCTCATTCTCAATTCTGGAACTCGTCTCTGTCTACTGACATCTTTTGCTTTCTATGATTCAACCACTACTTTCACCCTTTTCACCAAGCTTGATTCTTCCACCTAGACTTTCCCAATCCTTTGAACCTTACAGCACTTTCTACACTTTAACTATATCACATCGTCAGTTCCTTCAGTAAGCACTTGTTAATGGAAGAATCCTTATTTGTCTGTATATTTTCTTTCCCAATTCCCCACTTCTACTTCAAGAGGCTAATAACTGAGATGGGAGGGGCTCATCAAACTTTTGTTGAACAAATTAACTATTAGCTTTGTACTTTATACAGAGCATACAAAAAATAACTACTTATTAGATGAAAAGAAATAAGTATCTTATAAACTTTAAAGGCCTATAGCTAAGTTTAAAAAAAGCAGATTGTTGATTACACTCACCATTATAATTCCCTGTTCATTTGTGTTACTAGGATTCCACTGCTTAAAATAAGGCAAAAGAAGAGTCAAGGCTGGCTTATCAGGCATTCTCTTACCACGAAATACCTATTACTTGGCACCATACAATAGGATAACGATGACTGATAGCCATGATGACTCTCTGGCTCAGGCATATCCTGAGCTGAGTTCAGAAAGTGTATTTTTAATACTAAACATGTTTTGAGATGTAGTATTTTTGAAAAACAATGAAGAAGCACAGAATGTATGGTTATTTTCTACTGTTTAGAAGAAGCCATTCCCTACCCTAACTATGCCCAAAACATAACCTTTACTGTCTGTATCTTAATGCATTTATACTTCCTAATAGCCTCAATATTTATTTGAGTAATTATAATAACAGAATATATTTGAAAAGTCTCAACAAATAAAAAGAACAGGCTATATAATATATTTTCAGAGTCATATGCTGCTAAAGAGGGAAAACTGCATTTTGGACTTCTTTTTCTTGTAGGGCATGGGAAATTACTACTCTCATAAATACATGCAATAAGAGAGAGACTAGACACTCAAATAAAAAGACCTACAGTATGCAGAATGGAAAAGCTATTAAATGCACATTCATTCATATAAGACACAGAAGAGAAGCTTTAGAAAGCACAGAAACACCTAAGAACAAGAAAAATCCACTTACCTTAAAAAAAAACTGACAGCCATGGCAGATTCAAAATTATTAGAGTAAAAAGAGTAGAACAAAACATCAAAATAGTAAATGACAAGAAAAGAGGATAAGAGTATCTGTTACTTACAGGAATTCTTCTCCAGGGTGTTTGGGTATATTTATCAGCATATGTGCATTTTTCCTCTTTAGATTTTTGATGGCAGTTACACCGAGTTGCCTGAACAAAAACACAAATTTTTACATTGGTATAATTCTATATATACACATATACATACAAACAAAGTAATTAGGGTCTCTCTTAGGGGGTTAAAATATAAAGGCAAACATCAAAATCTATTCAGTAGTCTCCCATCTTTTTCACAGACTGGATTTTAGATTCACCCAGCAAGGCAAAATTTTGAATAGTCAAAATTACCATTGGCAATCTCTTATACTGCCCATACAACACACTACCTATGATTTTATGTATATAAATATATGTGTATATAGATGTAGAACATATACAGCAATATACAGTATATAAAGAATATAATAGCAAAACTTTAAATACTTCCCTAAACTATTATGGTACTACAATCACTGCAGCACAGTTTCCTAAATTCATTTTTGATGGGACTCGGCTATTAAATACCACCAGTCCACAAGTAAGGTTGTCTCTTCACCCGTGCAATGCATTTAAAAGCCCCTTTAATGATGTGTTGACTTTACTGGACTGGAATATTTTAAAGGATCTCTGCCCTTTGACAAGATCCATCTGACCATCTCAGTTCATAAATAAATTCTCTTCACATGACTTCACTCAGAGCATACTCATTCAATAATTTATACAACACAAAATAACGTGCCTATTGTGTAAACTATGGTCTCTCAAATAAATATCAAATTTTTAAAAAAGGAAAAGACTGATAATGATAATTTCTCCTTGGTGTGAAGTTGAAATATAGCCATATTATTTATTAAACAACCCCACTGGAGGTAAATATGCTTTCTTGTAGGAAAACCTACATAACAAATTCTTGATTATTGCATCAAGCTAAAGTGGTAAGTTTTTACTTTTAAAATATTTACCAATATTCAAATTTTTTCTTAATTGCAATCGGATCATCCCAATTTCCATAATCAAAATAAAATCTAATCAAAACAAAAATCTCTGTAATACAGACTTGTTTCCCATTCTTAGTACAGACATATTTCCCATTCTCAAACACGGGACAGTCATTGAAACAAAATTCAATATATACGCAGGTCAATCTAGATCTCCTGGAATTCAGTATAATAGGACTTTGTAAAGAAGAAAACAGAAAATATAAGACATTTATCTTTTTTTTTTAAACATCTTTATTGGATATAATTGCTTTACATTGTGTTACTTTCTGCTATATAACAAAGTGAATCAGCTCTATGTATACATATATCCCCATATCCCCTCCCTCTTGCAACTCCCTCCAACCTGCCCTATCCCACCCCTCTAGGTGGTCACAAAGCACCCAGCTGATCTCCCTGTGCTATGTGGCTGCTTCCCACTAGCTATCTATTTTACATTTGGTAGTGTATATATGTCCATGCCACTCTCTCACTTCGTCCCAGCTTACCCTTCCCCCTCCCTGTGTCCTCAAGTCCATTCTCTATGTCTGCGTCTTTATTCCTGTGTGCCCCTAGGTTCTTCAGAACTTTTTTTTTTTCACATTCCATATATACGTGTTAGCACACGGTATTTGTTCTTCTCCTTCTGACTTACTTCACTCTGTATGACAGACTCTAGGTCCATCCACCTCACTACGAATAACACAATTTCGTTCCTTTTTATGGCTGAGTAATATTCTATTGTATATATGTGCCACATCTTCTTTATCCATTCCTCTGCCGATGGACACTTAGGTTGCTTCCATGTCCTGGCTATTATAAATAGTGCTGCAATGAACATTGTGGTACATGACTCTTTTTTTTTTTTTTAATGTGTTTTCTTTTATTTATTTATTTATTTATTTATGGCTGTGTTGGGTCTTCGTTTCTGTGCAAGGACTTTCTCTAGTTGCAGCAAGCGGGAGCCACTCTTCATCGCGGTGTGCGGGCCTCTCACTATCGCGGTCTCTCTTGTTGTGGAGCACAGGCTCCAGAGGCACAGCCTCAGTAATTGTGGCTCACGGGCCCAGCTGCTCCGCGGCATGTGGGATCTTCCCAGACCAGGGCTCGAACCCACGTCCCCTGCATTGGCAGACAGATTCTCAACCACTGCGCCACCAGGGAAGCCCACATGACTCTTTTGGAATTATGGTTTTCTCAGAGTATATGCCCAGTAGTGGGATTGCTGGGTCATATGGTAGTTCCATATTTAGTTTTTTAAGGAACCTCCATACTGTTCTCCATAGTGGCTGTATCAATCTACATTCCCACCAACAGTGCAAGAGTGTTCCTTTTTCTCCACACCCTCTCCAGCATTTATTGTCTGTAGATTTTTTGATGATGGCCATTCTGACTGGTGTGAGATGATACCTCATTGTAGTTTTGATTTGCGTTTCTCTAATGATCAGTGATGTTGAACATCCTTTCATGTGTTTGTTGGAAATCTGTGTATCTTCTTTGGAGAAATGTCTGTTTATTTCTTCGGCCCATTTTTGGATGGGTTGTTTGTTTTTTTGATATTGGGCTGCATGAGCTACTTGTATATTTTGGAGAGTAATCCTTTGTCAGTTGCTTCGTTTGCAAATATTTTCTCCCATTCTGAGGGTTGTCTTTTCATCTTGTTTGTAGTTTCCTTTGCTGTGCAAAAGCTTTTAAGTTTCATTAGGTCCCATTTGTTTTTTTTTTTTTGCTTTTATTTCCATTTCTCTAGGAGATGGGTCAAAAGGATCCTGCTGTGATTTATGTCATAGACTGTTCTGCCTCTATGAGTTCCTCTATATCTTCCTCTAAGAGTTTTATACTGTCTGGCCTTACATTTAGGTCTTTAATCCATTTTGAGTTTATTTTTGTGTATGGTGTTAGGGAGTGTTCTAATTTCATTCTTTTACATGTAGCTGTCCAGTTTTCCCATCACCACTTATTGAAAAGGCTGTCTTTTCTCCACTGTATTCTCTTGCCTCCTTTATCAAAGATAAGGTGACCATATGTGCATGGGTTTATCTCTGGGCTTTCTATCCTGTTCCACTGATCTATATTTCTGTTTCTGTGCCAGTACCATACTGTCTTGATTACTGTAGCCTTGTAGTATAGTCTGAAGTCTGGGAGCCTGATTCCTCCAGCTCCATTTTTCTTTCTCAAGATTGCTTTGGCTATTCAGGGTCTTTTGTGTTTCCATTCAAATTGTGAAATTTTTTGTTCTAGTTCTGTGAAAAATGCCATTGGTAGTTTGATAGGGATTGCATTGAATTTGTAGATTGCTTGGGTAATATAGTCATTTTCACAATGTCAATTCTTCGAATCCAAGAACATGGTATATCTCTCCATCTGTTTGTATCATCTTTAATTTCTTTCATAAGATAGACATTAATGTCTTTTGTAAGACATTTATCTTAATGCAAGCACATTACTTATTCTATCCTGACTGCTGCAATTCCAGAAATAATGTCCTGTCTGTTGCCTATGTGTTAACATATGAAGAACAATAACCGGCAAATATTTGAATTTTCCACAATTTGGAAAATCTAGTTTTTAGTGACATTTCAATAGATAGAAAACAGCTACTCAAATCACTCCCTCTCCATCTGCATTCTTTATTGCTGACAGATTCTGTTCAGATGCTCACCTTCTATGCAGTCCCATATTCAGGGAAGTATGTATCCTCTCTTGACCCAGTGATAGATTTTGATTAGTCTGAACCAATCTGATTAATCCCATTCCTCAGTGCTTAAGGGACAAAGAACTCAAATCTAGCCAATAAAACATGAGGCAAGCCTAGGTTATTTCTAAGAAAGTGCTCTTAATTTTTTAAATTGGTACGCTACAGAAAATAGGTGCTTTTCCTATCTTTGGGAACTACTGAGTATATGACACATAGAGCTATGGCAGACATCCTGTGACCATGAAGGGGCAGCCAAGAGGATTCCAAAAAAGCTACCCTAGAACTTTGCCATTACCCAAATGACCAATTAGGAAACCATGGAAGCAGATGGGACCAATATACTTTCTTGTTATTTAAGTTTATAAATGTTCTTATTTTCAAGTCACTTTTAGTTAGATTTTTACTTAAAACTTAAAACATCATTAGATATGCACTGATTTACTAGCTGGATGATTTGGGGCAAATCATCAAATAAGAGTTATTATTTATCATGCACCCATGGGCCAACTGTAGCATTAGAGAGTTTACATATGTAGTTCATTTAGCTATCACAACCCTATATGGTCAGTATGATTTTTATTATCCTCACATATAGAAGAGGCTTAAGAGAAATTAAGTAACTTCCCTAAGAGAAGACGGCTACTAAGTTTCAGAGCCAGGATTTGAACCCAGGTCTATGCAGCTTCAGGCTGGTCATGGCTTCTCAAATATATTACATTGCTAACCTACTTAAGCTGAATTCCACTTTCTAATGTCTCCACAAAGAAAATTCTACATAATAATTTCATAAGATTATTCTGAGGATTCAATGAACAAATGCATCTAAATTAACTATCATTTAACTAGTAAACTAAGATGAAAATAAATGGGCTATCTCAGCATTTTGGAATAAGGTTCAAATAGTCACACCTCTATACCTTTCAGCTTCATTTCTGGAGCACTGCAATCTGATTTTATACCTGTATATTTCACACAAAATATGAATTTAACACATCATATTGTTGCTATATTTTTCTTAAAGTTTGCATGTAAACATAGGTTAGAGCTGAGTGCCTATTTTTGAAAAAAGATAAAATATATAGAAAGCTAGAAATGGAAAAAGACTTTAAAGCACTAGAGACTGATGGAAACTGCCAATGTCATTCAGCTAATTAATATTGAAGACAAGAGATTCAGCTAATTAGTACTGAAGAAAAGTTATCTAATTCCTATTCCATGGCTCCTCTGATGTCATTTTGCTATTTTTAGGAAGAGCAAATTAGGGATACAAGGAAAGAAAAAAACTGTAAAGAGAAAGGCAGTTTTAATTTTGGTAATCTGAAAAATGCTCTTACCTATCTCTACTTTCAGTGGTTTATAACTCTTTAAATTCTCTTGATTTGAACAAGTGACTTTCCAGTTCCACAACTAAACTAAAGGTAGGTGATGGGATCTTCCAAGATAAATACGATTTCTAAGTTTAATGTATCAAATACAGAGAATTTCGAAGCACATATCACTAAAGAGTAATGTTTTCACTTTTCTTTGCTTTTCTTCCTTTCTTTAGGATTCTCTTAGATATTTCTAAAACCTTTCTAAAAGTTATTTGTAAGGTGAGATATTGTTAAGGATAACTGGCCCAGTCTTTTCAGTAAGTCAGTACAATGAAAAAAAGAATAATCCTAAAGTAAAAGAGACTTAAGGAATAACTAGATGTAATGTACAAATGTACAGGATATTTTTAGAACTGCAGAAATCTGAATATGGACTGGATATTAGAAAATATTAAAAAATTACTATTAACTGGTTAAAGGTAATAATATTTCAGCTAGGAAGAGAACATTTCTTATTTTTTAAAGAGGCACACTGAAATTAAAAAGAACACTATTAAAACTTCTCAGCGTAAAAAGCTATATCTTTCATTATTTATTAATCATATATCAATATAAAGTGATCTCTTTTCATAATTCTTTCAGTCTCAGATTTCTTCTTCTAATTTTAATACTGCAACTTCAGTTTTTTAGATGAGAATAACTTTATTCTGTCTCACCCAACCTTTTATATTCAGCATTACTGTGCTGTTTTACTTTATCTAAATTTCCTTTATACAAAGAAATTAATGGATTTTGCTTTAAATCCTCAACAAAGCTCTCTCCATGAGATAAGGCCATTGCATTTATTATTATATTTATTACATTTGGTCTTATTTCTGTCACTTTACTTCTGCTGTTTTTAGACATCCTTGGTATTTCTCTGCTTTAGATGTCTTTTTACTTTCATCTTTTGCAAGATACATTATTCTAATCTACTATTAGTTATCTTAAAGCATTTCACAAACATTTTAATTTATCTAAGTATATAAAAAGAATAATTTTAGATACCCATTTGTAGATAAACAATTCAGTACTACTGACTTCTTCAGCATATCCCTTATCTCTTTTCTCAAACCTATTTTATTTAATCTAAATATTTACAAAAATTAATAGCAATTTAAAATTTTAATTAAAAATAATTTTTTATTTCAAAACATGTTTTTAATTAATAAATTAAAATTTTTTAACATTAAATGATATATAATTACATAAGATTAAATAATGAGCATTAAGTTTTCTCCCGTTAGTAGTTGGGAAGTTTATCCCACCTAATCTCTCTAAAGATGGTTTTCATTTCACCACTCATTCATTTAAATCTTTACTTCCTTATTCTTGAGTTATTTTTAAATTTCTCTCTCAAGCATTTGGGATGCACTATTAAATAATTTTACAAAGATAACTGGGTGGCGTATTTTTCAATACACTAAAGGTCTGAGAATGTATCTTTGTATATAAATAAAAATGCATTTAGCTATAAAATGTGAGGGTCATAACCTTTTTTTTTTTTTTTTTAATTTATTTTTTTATTTTTTTATTTTATGGCTGTCTTGGGTCTTTGTTTCTCTGCGAGGGCTTTCTCTAGTTGTGGCAAGCGGGGGCCACTCTTCATCGCGGTGCACGGGCCTCTCACTATTGCGGCCTCTTGTTGCGGAGCACAGGCTCCAGACACGCAGGCTCAGTAATTGTGGCTCACGGGCCCAGTTGCTCCACGGCATGTGGGATCTTCCCAGACCAGGGCTCGAACCCATGTCCCCTGCATTGGCAGGCAGATTCTCAACCACTGTGCCACCAGGGAAGCCCAACCTTTTTTTTTAAAGTGCACTAGATACAACTTCTTGTGCTCTGTAATAGATTTTTGCAAAATTTGAAGCTTAATTTCCTAAAAGTACCTTTTCTTCTCCCTAAAAATTGGTTGGGTTGGATTTTGTCTTTAGTTTTTAAATACAAACACTGGTCTTACTCTTCTCCTTTTTAATCTTATATTTGGTAGGCCCTCAATTTGCAATATTCGGTTATTCTTTTTTCAGATTCATAAGTTTTCTGATACCCTTAATCATAACATCTGATCCATCTGTTCTTACTATTTATTCATAAGGTGGATCTCTGATCTGACCCCAATGGCTCAGAGCTCAGTATATTATATTCTGAGTGAGATTACTCCTTCATATTGCTGCATTGCTTTGCTATGTCAAAACAAGTTTTGACTTCCAACAAAGATTTACTTTGGCTTGTTGTGATTGTTATGCCATTATATTCTTGTTATCCTGGCCTTTTATTATTACAAACCAAATTATAATTAAATTCAAGATACAGCACATACAGTTTTCATATGGAACTAACATTTGATATCATAACAATTATAAAATTATAAAGATTCAGACATATCTCTGAGAGATCACTCAGTATCATCCATGGGCAAGAAACATTTTTTTTTAGAACAGCCATTCTAACAGACAGCCATTCAGATTCCTAAGACTAAACACCCAGGTTCATTCCTCAACAACATGAATGTAAATTGGTGAATTTCAAATACCCAAAACAGAGGCAACTGAAAATGGATTGAGTTTTTCACCTTGAAAATTTATTATTTAGACTGAAAGTTAAACCACATACTTTAAGAGTGCATGTAACCTAAAAATAATACAATAGTGCAATCTTAAAAGGTAAAAATAAAATCCAGTTTCAATTCTGGCTAGTTTTATAAAAAAATATACATATTGCCCAGTTTGAAAAGCCTGCACTTTACATACTACACTATAATACTTACAAGCTGATGTTCTAATAGTTGGATTTTTTCATCTTTTTTCTTTATTTCATCTTTAAGTTGTTTTATTTCATTTAATAAATCTTCATTCTGAAATATTTTAAAAAATTTAACATGAAGTATTTAATTGTATTTAAAAACACTAATGAGAAGCATTAAATCAATGATGAAGACTGAGTAATGAATTGGTTGTTTATTTAAGGGGGAAATTCTTCTTAAATATGCCAGCTATTAATCCATTTAAAAAAAAAAACCCATTTTGGTCTTCTAAGAATTCATAGTCTAAGGAGTCTGACACGTAAACAATGAACAATAATAGCAGCAACAGCTAACATTCATTGAGTATTAATCAGGTGCCAAGAACTAAGTACCTTTTAGGTATCTAAGTAGTTGATTCCGACTGCAACCCTGAGGTAGGTACTATTATCCCCACTTTACAGACAAGAAAATTGGGAACTAGGCCACGTAGTAAAATAAATTACACACAAAACAGTAACTTCAGCTAGATTTCAAGGAATGTATAAGAGTTGCCTGTCAGAGGAAATGAAGGCCACAAGTAGAGAAAACTGTGTAATTAAAGGCACAGAGTCATTTCATGCCTGGTTCAGAAATCAGCAGAAAGATAAATGTGCCTGAAGGATAACAAGGAAGATTCTTTTTCCATGAGCTACTTTCATGAGAACTGCCTAAATCAAAGAGTAAATACCCTGTCAACTTAGTCTATAAGAAATTCCTAATAGTATTAAGAGAAACCTATTGTCAAGGTTAGCAGGAATCCAGTTACATTTCCAAGTATAAGGTATCATTACCCTATAGTTAGCCCATTTTGTTTACTGCTATTCAACTATCCAGAAACATATACTGATGAAGTAATGCAAGCAAGGAAATTACAGTTGACCCTTGAACAACGTGGGGGTTAGGGGCACCAAAGCAGGGGTTAGGGGCACCGAACCTCTGCAAAGTCAAAAATCTGGGTATAACTTTTAGTCGGCCCTTGACATCCACAGTTCCTCCATATCCACAAGGCTCACATCCTTGGATTCAACCAACTGCAGATCGGTGTAGTACCACAGTATATTATTGAAAAAAATCCGCATGTAAGCGGACTCACGCAGTTCAAAACTGTGTTGTTCAGGGATAAACTGTAGAATATATATGTGAATGATACATCTTTCCAGAGAGAAAAGTAAGTAAGCAAATAATTATAATGTGTTGGTCATGAGCAAAGTATACACTCTTCTTCAGATATACTGGGAACAAAAAAAAAATACTGCAGTTTCATTAACAAGAGATTGGAAACAGACATTTTATGAAGGCTTTCACATATCAAATAAGCATCGCAATGGGGAAGAAACAATAGGGAAGAATATATTTTTTAAAATGCTGTTATGTATACCACAATTGGGAAAGACTAATTATTATATATAAAAAATGACTTCCAGTTGAATTTAAAGAGTTTAGGGACTTTAAAAAATAATAAATCAAGACCAAAAAAAAAGATGGACTGCAAATCATGAAGGACACATTTTTAAACTAAGTGGCAAATTAAGCTATTAAGAAATGATAAATATATTTGATTATATAAAAATTTAAAGCATCTATACAATTAACATTAAAGTTAAAAGCTGGTGAAAACCTATGCTAACATGACAAAGAACTTATAACTCAAGTATATTAGGAGACTGTTCAAACATATAAGATCATTTCTAGGCCCCAATAGACAAATAGTCAGTTCTCACAAATATACATATAACTGGAAAAATGTTCTATTTGACTTATTGAAGAAATACAAATTAAAGTATTAAAGGTATTGTTTTACAGGTATTAAATTGGGGGAGAAATACTCAATGTGATTAACAAGACTGCAGAAAAAATGGTACATTATCAGACATAACAACTGACATTTCTGGACAAACGTATGCCTGTATATACAAAAGTCATAAAAATTACTTGCACTCTCCGATTCAGTTATCCAACTCCTATGCCAAAGAAATGATCCTAAGTACAAGAAAACCTATAATAAGATATTCTCTTAAAGTTACAAATTTAGAATTGTCCTATAAGAGGACAATTGAAATACAATGCAGTGAGCGACTTGATGGAATACTACACAGCCATCATTCAGTCATGGCTAGGTTATGCTGGTGCTGGAGGAAATGGACTCAAAGCTGAAATCAAAACACAATATGGTAATAACATTTATAACCGACATGCATACAGCACTTACTTTAGAATAGGCACTGCTCTAAGGATTTTACATATAAAGACAGGCAAAGGAGAACACATCAGGAAATGGGTAATTCCAGTGGAGTCTTAAAGGATAAGTAAAAAGTTCTAAGGACACAAAGTGTGGCAGGCTTTGTATTTTAGGGTAAGGGATTCTATAAGACAATACAGAGACGGGGACAAGCATAGCATATTTGGAGAATTACAAGCAGTGATGCTGTCACATGAAGGCTGTGGTACACAGTGGGGAGCAATGTGGTTAGTAAACTAGGCAAGGGCCAGATCATAGAGGGCCTGAACATCAAGCATGGCTTTAGCCAGGGAGTAACAGATAGATCTGCATTTGAGATGGCTTTGACAGCTGTTTGGAGGATATACTTGACAAGGACAACAACAAAACTAGGCTAGGAAACTGGTTATCAAGATGTTGTAATATGCCAGGTAAGAGCAGGGGCCTGACCCAAGAGAGTGATAATAGGGAGGAGAAGAAACAGGAGAAAAGGAGATGTTGGCAATTCACTGCATGTGAGAGAAGAGCACAGAGAAGTAGTCAAGAGTGACATCTCCATTTCTAGCTTAGATGATATAGCAAATAGAAACAGAGAATGAAGGAGGAGAAATATGTCCAAAGAGAAATATATATATGTATATTGGCAGCGTCGTGCAGCTCATGGGATCTCTGACTAGGGATCGAACCTGGGCTCCTGGCAGTGAGAGCGCTGAGTCCTAACCACTGGACCGCCAGGGAATTCCCCAATAAGGAATTTTTTTTTTTTTAATTTTATTTACTTATTTATTTACATTTTATTTTTGGCTGTGTTGGGTCTTTGTTTCTGTGCGAGGGCTTTCTCTAGTTGCGGCAAGCGGGGGCCACTCTTCATCGCGGTGCGCGGGCCTCTCACTGTCGCGGCCTCTCTTGTTGCGGAGAACAAGCTTCAGACGCGCAGGCTCAGTAATTGTGGCTCAGGGGCCTAGCTGCTCCACGGCATGTGGGATCTTCCCAGGCCAGGGCTCGAACCCGTGTCCCCTGCATTAGCAGGCAGATTCTCAACCACTGCGCCACCAGGGAAGCCCGAGGAATATTTTTGAGTTTTAAATACATTGCTAGAGGTACACACACCTCTTGAGAGGTGTTAGAGGTGTTCCACCTGTGAGTGGGACACACAGTGGAAATGTCCAGTGGACAACTGGATTACCAAGTATGAGAGAGACTGATTTTATGTGTTATCAATATATATGTTATATGTGAAATCATTACAGTAGAAAGTTTGATGAGGACTGGACTAAAGATATAAATCTAGGGCTTCCCTGGTGGCACAGTGGTTAAGAATCTGCCTGCCAATGCAGGGAACATGGGTTTGAGCCCTGTTCCGGGAAGATCCCACATGCCGCGGAGCAACTAAGCCCGTGTGCCACAACTACTGAGCCTGCACTCTAGAGCCCGCGAGCCACAACTACTGAACCTACACGCCACAACTACTGAAGCCCACGCGCCTAGAGCCCGTGCTCCGCAACAAGAGAAGCCACCACAATGAGAAGCCCGTGCACCACAACAAAGAGTAGCCCCCACTCACCGCAACTAGAGAAAGCCCGCGCACACATCAATGAAGACCCAACGCAGCCAAAAATAAATAAATAAAAATAAATAAATTAAAAAAAAAAAGATATAAATCTACATTCTAAAGAAGAAAAGGAACCTACAAAGAAAATGGAGGGGGGGCGATGTTAAGGGGTATATAGGGAATTCAGACAGAAGTGACACAAAAACCAAGGGATAACGCTTGTAGGACAAAGGCCATGCCAAATGTCTATTTTCCCAGGTTTCCACATTAACTGGAAAGGTAGTTTAAGGAGAGTCAAGAAAAGGTTTATTCGATTTACTGAATTTAGGATAGGTAAGATACAGAAATTTACAAGGTGAGGATGAAGGGGAAGTTGAGAAAGCACACTGAAGAGAGATGAGAGAGGAGGTCTTTAATTGCAGCAGAAGACAAGAGTCCAGAACACGAGAAGAAAGGGTGGCCTTCCACAGCACAGCGGTCACTTTTCCCTACAACTGGAACAAAGTGATTGAGAGTGACATAGACACAGACTAAGTCGGAAGGCAGGCAGCAGAAGATCTTGCTTGAAAAACACAAGGCTACCTGCAGAAGTTGAGAAGAGCAGCTGAGAAAGAGGCTGAGGAGAGTGGTCAGTGTCTGGAACAGCTCATCAAGGGAATGGGAGAGACAGCCGCCCTGAGATAAAGGAAAGACTGGAGACATGGCAGGTCCAGTGGAGATTTTAGACCCTAAAATTGTAATGGTATAAGTCACCGTATTTGTATCATTTGAAACTGAACTGTGAAACCATCTTGGATAAGAAGATGACATACTTGGGGATTTGCTGATGAAAGTGAAGGACAGTCTAGTGTACTGGGCTGAGACAGTGTGAGCTATTGCATCTCACTTGGAAAGAAGGAAGAAAGACTAGGAATGATCTGCCTGAAAGGAAAGCATTGGGGACAAGAAATAAATACATGATATGTCTATCATGTAATATTAAATTAATAGACAAACTGTAAAGGAAGATGGGCAAAATGAAGACACTAATTCTATAAAAAAATTGGAATTAAACTTTTTTTCTTTAAAAAGAATTTCTTTACATGTAAAAAACTTTTCACAAAAAAGAATTCAGGAAAAAAGTCAACTTTACTTTTAAAATATCAGTCACAAAACTTAAAAAAACGGAGATAATCAGAAATCATCTAAATCAATGGTTCTCAATTGAGTATGCAAGTAAAAGTTTTTTAAAAAGAGATGTCCTACTGCAAACCTATTATTATACTCACAATAGGATGGAAGCCCAGAGGCGGGAAGAAATTTATATAAGAACAGGTAGGTAACATGTTGAAAAGCCAAGATTAGATAACCAGATGTGACTACTATCCTATATTCTTTTGATTTTGTGTTTTATACATAAATTTGTTCCCAATAGGTCACTCCACATCCTATGAGAAAATTACGCTTCTCTGACCCCTAACACCAAGCGTGGCCACTTGACCTGTTTTGGAAACGACATATGTTACATCCAAGCAGAATCCACATGTTATTATGCCAATGCTACTTTCCCTCAGGTACAAAAAATATGTCCCAGGATAAGGGCTGATCCTTCAGCTTGGATCTCAGAATGAAGAGAACACATGAAGTCCCATTGATCTACAACCAAAATGCAACATACTGAGAAATAACAAGAAATAAACTTTTGTTATTGTAAGCCACCAATATTTTGAGGTTGTTACTACAGATAAGTAGCACACACTGACTATCATACCTTGAAAACAGAATGTGAAAGGAAACAATAATTTTACTTGGAAACATGAAAGACATCAAGAATACCTGTATTGCTTAAGAAGTAAATATGTGATTCAGGTAAATGCAAAAAACAAAAAGAGCTTTCTTCAACTAAAATCAGACCTCAAGATGAGAACTATAAAAAAATACACATTCAAACACTAACCTGCATCTGCATTCTATAATTATATCTTTAAACATGAAAAAAATTAATGTCATTTTCATTAATATTTCTTCAATGTTGTGATTATATATGAGAAGTACCTATTAACTGTTTTAATTTTTGTTGGTAGTCATATTTTTAAAACTGTTATTCATAATTATAAAAAAAGAATTTAATGATTTTTATTTTTTA
This sequence comes from Balaenoptera musculus, assembly GCF_009873245.2. NCBI lineage: Eukaryota > Metazoa > Chordata > Mammalia > Artiodactyla > Balaenopteridae > Balaenoptera > Balaenoptera musculus. Next base: position 52,179,357 of record NC_045800.1, read on the forward strand.
AAAAAGAATCCTGTACCAATATTAATACAGGGACAGATGATTATCCAACTGATAAAACAAACTCAAATTAAAGCACCACAGTGATATCATTTTAACTTAATAAGATAGTAAAAGTTAAAAGAAATCTGATTAAAACCCAAGACAGCAAAGCTGCAGGTTTTAATATATTTATTACTAAATGTTTTAATTATTATTGCTTTATAATTTTAGTAATAAAAAATTTTTTTTGAAAAATTCAGCATGACTACCTAGTCATCATACCTTGTATATCTGATCACCGTCTTCTGGTTCTGGACTAGATGGCAAGGAGAGTTGAACATCATGCAATGAACCACTTCCATCATGCTGTCAGAAAGAAGAAAAAGAAAACGTAAGATTAATACAATTAACTGCAGACACTGAGTTCAACCTGAATTCACCCCAGGCCAAATGCAAGCATGGCAAACAGGAAATAAGATTTTAGAAATCTCCTTTACATCTCTATGCACTGGTAGAAAGAAATGTGGAACAGGAAACAACAGAGCTCAGGAAAGAATATTTTGTGGGAATAAATAACATACACTATACAATTTGATGATGCAGAAAGCCACTAAAAGTTTTAAAGTGGGAAAAGGAATATGGGAAATTTCCTTAAAAATTTTAAGACTACCTCACCTACGAAAAATGTAAAATAAAAGTCAAATTAAATCTGATTTGAATTAGCTGTGGTGTTCTGAGTATAAAGGAGTCAGAAACAATAATATTAAATGGCTCAAAAAGGTTTGACCACAAAAATCATTTGATTAAAAATACTAGATACATATTGCATGACTCTATTTATATGAAGTTTGAGAAAAGGCAAAACTATTTATGGTGCTAAAAATCAGAAGAACGGTGGCTGACTCAGGGGAAAGGGGTTATTGACAGTAAAGTGCATTACAATCCATAAGGATGCTGGAAATGTTCTATGTCTTGTCTGTATGGCAGTTACATGCGTACATACAAATGAAAAGTACAAGCTTTACACTTAAGACTGGTACACCTTAAGCACTTTACTGAATGTATGCTATACCTCAATTTAAAAAATTGAAAAAATTAAATTTTTTGCCCTTAAACCCAATTTTTAAAAAATGACAGAATAGTATTATGTCCTACCCCTTGCTGAAGTGGTTTAGGAATAACCAGCTGAAAAATGGCATGTTCAACGATTCACGGACAACCTTAAGAAAGATGAACCAGAAAAGAATATGCCTGGGATGATGGTGAGGGACTGAGTCCCTGACCAAGGCAGTACAACTGCGGCTTGATACCTTATTTGTTCAGATGGTACTTAGCTGCCTTGGGACACCCACTGAGTCAACAACCTTCAAGGAGTACTGCCATAGCAACCTTCCTCAGACTATCTGTCCTGAAGGAAATCTCCCAGACCATGGAAATGTCCTGTATTGAAACAGGAGTGCTAAAATAGGAGACATAAGTATGTAGATCATTTTCTTCTTTACTTATTGTACTGTATACCTATTGAATCAGAATCTCTAGCGATGAGGCCTAGGAATGAGTATTTAGAAAAATTCAACGGGTAATAGTGATTGACAGTGAAGTATTAGCAGTTGTCAAATTTCCAGCAGAGATAAATTACATTTTTATTGGTGATGCCATACAGACATTAAGAATTTGACCTGCGAGAGAATGTAACATCCTAATGAAGAACAAATGTTCTCAGAAAACATTAAAAAATGTTTAAAAAAAAGAAAAAGAAGTTTTACAAGACTCATCTCTGTAAAAAGTTTATCTCTGCCTTGACATATAAAAACAGGGCCAGTCCTACAAACAAGTATATATTTGAGAAAAAAGGGACTGTAAAATTTGACTTATTTCCCAACATCCACAATAACTTCCTGCCCAGTGCAGAGCAGGAACCTCAAAGAAGAGGAGACAACATAAGCTCAACTGCTTTGGACATGGAGGTAGTTGTGGGAAGAAGCAGAACAGGAAAAATAATACATCAGTTTTCACTGTACAGGAATAATAAGGTGAGCCCAGGGAAATAGAAAATACCAGGAAGTCATAAAGAAAATGACTCCAGGAAGTTGTATGTAAATTACTAGGTTCACGACTCCTGAGCACCAGAGTTGCTCGGATCTGATCCTAAATAGCATTTCAAAGACTTTGAGAAATAAACTAAGACTATGCCCAGGTCCCAAGCTAGCCTTTGGAAGGTGTACACTCAAAACAGACATGGCAAGCATGGCAGAGGCTTTGGAAACAACTGATATTACAACCACAATCCAAAGGTGGCTAATTAGAACTTGCAGTCTGACCCCAACCAGATCATTTGTCTGCTTTAAAAAAAAAACCAAAAAACAATATTCTCCATAAGATTTAAACAAGATCCAGAGTCTCACAACATTCGAACATCTAAAATGTAATCCAAAATTACTCAATGTAAAAACAACAAAGAAAATCTCAACTCACACAGAAAAAGATAATCAACAAACACCAATGACAAAATAAAAGAGAAGTTGAAATTAATTAGAAGAGATTTTAATAGAGCTATTATAAAAATTCTCCAAAAGTAAGGCTGAAATCTTAAAGGGAATGGAAAGAGAAAGTCTCAGCAAAGACAGAACATAAAAGTGGAAACAAATGAAAATTTTAGAACTGCAAAGATTCAATAACCAAAAATTTTAAATGCACTAGATGGACTAAATTCCAGCATTTGAGGTAACAGAGTGAACTTGAAGACAGATCAACATAAATCATCCAGTCTGAACAACGAAGAGAAAAAAAACAGAGCCTGCTGCAGGAGCTGTGGGGCAATAACAAAAGATCTAATATTCATATCATTGAAGTCACAGAAGGAAGGGTGTGAGGTAGAAAAATATTTGAAGAAATAATGGATAAATACACCTCATATCTGGTGAGAGACATGAACCTACATATTTGAGAAGCTCAATTTAAAAGAAGAGAAAATAGAATGTGCTCTCTGAACATAAGGGAATTTAACTGGAAATCAATAACAGAAAAATTATCTTCAAACACTTAGAAAGTAAATAACAAATTTCTTTGATACGTGGGTCAAAAGAAGTCCCAAAGTAAATGAGAAAATATTTTGAATCGAAGGAAAATGAAGTCACCACATATCAAAATTTGTAGAATGCAACTAAAGCAGTGCTTCGAAGGAAAAATTATTGTATGAGATACTTATATTAAAGCAAAGGTGTCAAATCCATAACTGGAGCAAGTTAAAGCCAGAACAAACAGACAAAAATAATAGAGAACAGAAATTAATGAAACTGAAAATCAAGAAACAAATCAATAAAACCAAAAGCAGGTTTTTTGACAATTGCAAAATCATTAGCAAAACTGCAAAAAAGGCAAAAGGCATTTATAAAGTGGCTATTTTTTAACAATAGCAACAACAAAAATAATGATAATGTGAAAGTCTAGGGTTTTTAACTGACTTCATTAACTCACAATTGTAAATACTTTCCCAAAAAGCGCATTCCATTTTTTCAATATTCATTTGTCTCATCATTTATATACCTGATAAAGGACTTATATATAAAGAACTATCAAAAATCAATAACAAAACAGACAAAATTTTTGTTAATAGTCAAAAGAATAGACACTTCACCAAAGAAGATATACAGTTGGAAAATAAACATACAAAAGATGCTCAATATCATTAGTTATTATGCAAATGCAAATTAAACAGTGATATACCAACGTATACCTATGGGAACGGCTTTTGAAAAATATTGACAATACCAAGTGTGGACAAGGATGCAAAACAATTGGAACTTTCATTAATTGCTGGTGGGAATACAAAATCATATAACCATTTTGGAAAACAGTTCGGCAATTTCTCAAAAAGTTAAATATATACTTACCATAAAACCTAGCGATCCCCACCCCCCGGCGAGAAATGAAAACATCCTCACATGAAAATTTGTGCATGAATGTTTACAGTGGCTTTATTCATAATTGCCAAAAACTGGAAAGAGATACAAATATCCTTCAACTGGTAAACAGATAAACAGACTATGATATATGCATACAGTGTAATACTACTCAGTAATAAATAGGAAGAAACTACTGGTACATGTTACAGCATGACTGAATTTGAAATGCATTACAGTAAGTGAAAAAAGCCAGACTCCAAAGACTAAAAAATATACAAGTCCATGTATGTGACAGTCTTGAAAAGGCAAAACTGCAGAGACATAAAACAGATCAGTGGTTGCCAGGAGCTAGCAGTGGATACAGGGATTGATTTTAAGGAAAAAAGAAAAGAAATTTTAGAGTGTGATTATAATAGCTGCACAACCGCATGCACTTGTCAAAGCTCACAGAACTGTACAACAAAAAAGACTGAATTTTACTGCATGTATATTATACCTCAATAGAACTGTAACAGGTTGAATAGTGTCCCCTAGAAATTCATCTAACCCAGAACTTGTGACTATGACTTCATCTGGAAATAGGATCTTTGCAGATATATTCAAGTTGAGGTCATAATGGGTTAGGGTGGGGCCTAAATCTAATATGACTGGTGTCCCTGTAAGACAGAAATTTGGAAGCATGGGTCATGTGAAGATGGAAGCAGACTGGAGATGCTGCCAAGGAATGGCAGGATTGCCAGCAACCTCCAGAAGCTAGAAAGGCAAGGAAGGTTGCTCTCCTAGAGCCTCAAAGAACACATGGCCCTGATGACATCTTGATTTCAGATTTCTAGCCTCTAGAACTTTGAGAGAATAAATTTCTGTTGTTTATGCTGCCCAGCTTGTGGTACTTTGTTATGGCAGCCCTAGAAAACTAATGTAAGGCCTGACTAATAAAACAAAAGCAAACAGAAAGACAGAAACACCAGATAAATCTCAACAATCCCAAGGAAAATAAAGCTGACACAGCAATACTATTATAACACACGGGTTATAATTAAGGTATAATTAAAGATGAAAAGTATTAATGAGGATAAAGAAAGGCTCTTAATTAATGACCACAGGAACAATCCACCAAGAAGATATGCCAATCATAAAGATTTATATACCTAATAAAATATCCTAAAGATACTAAAAGATTAATATAATAGATATACCACTACATAAAACATAGAGAATATATATCCTATTCAAACAAACAGAGAACAGTCACAAAAACTGACCAGGCTCCAAGCCAGGGGTTAGTTAACAAACTATTGTCCACAGGACAACTCCAGTCAACTGCCTATTTTTATTACAGTCCATGAGCTAAAAATGGTTTCTACATTTTTATTTTTATTTTTTTTATTTTTATTTTATTTTATTTTTTTATGGCTGTGTTGGGTCTTCGCTTCTGTGCGAGGGCTCTCCCCAGTTGCGGCAAGCGGGGGCCACTCTTCATCGCGGTGCACGGGCCTCTCACTACCGCGGCCTCTCTTGTTGCGGAGCACAGGCTCCAGACGCGCAGGCTCAGTAATTGTGGCTCACGGGTCCAGTTGCTCCGCGGCATGTGGGATCCTCCCAGACCAGGGCCCGAACCGGCGTCCCCTGCACCGGCAGGCAGACTCTCAACCACTGTGCCACCAGGGAAGCCCTCTACATTTTTAAATGGTTACATTTTAAATGATCTTATTAATATCTACATAACAACATCAATTTTGCCTCTCAGCTGAAAAGGCTAAAATATTTACTATTTGGCCAAGAAAAAGTTTTCCAACACAAAGGAAATATCAACACATTCCAAAGAATTTATATCATATAGATATTATTCTTTACTATTAATATACTAAAATTAGAAATTAATTAAAAAGCGAGTCTCATATTCCAAACCAATATTTTTGAAAACTGAAAAAATTCTTCTAAATAAAATAAATTTATAGTACAGCCCAAGACAATTGGGAGTCATTGATCTTTAAGTTATTGCTATGTCTCAAAGGAAAAAAAAAAAGCCTTCCAATTTTTTTTAACAGACTAGTAGTCTAGATTCAAGAGATCAAAGAAGGAAAAAGCTATTATTTCCATCAAAGCACAAGAGCTTAAAGAACATGAATATAATCTCCAATTCAATCAATAATAAAACCACCTACCCTCCAAATAACTTTGACCCTAAATAATGGTAGTACTCGCTATAAAACCTTGACTAAGATGAAAAGTGTTCAGATCAAACATTTTGAGACATTAGGAAACATTTTGAGACAAGTTTTTTTAAGCATTAGAGGGGGGAAAAGCATAAAATGTACAGAAAACATTCTCTTTTTAAAAACACTGGATAACAACCATGCATGCAATTTTCATGCTTCATACTACACATACTAAGGAGCTAACAGTTATTGACCAGTGCTGGGAACTGTTCTAAGCATTTTGCATAAACATATTTAATAAATACATAGATACAAAAATAATACATAAAAACTATAAAACACCACTGCACAAAAGTAAGCAATTCATAGTTAACTGATTATCGAAGTATTCTGGCTGCTTTACTAAGTGAAGTGTCTTAGTGGGGTCTAGTTAGGATTTTTGAACTCTGAATGCAATTAACCTTAAGTTGATTAACTCTTATGTCATTAGCATTTTACTAAAGATTCAAAAAGATAGGTAAACCTTCCTCTGTCCTAAGAGGAAGATGTCCACCATCTTCCACTTTTCTTTTTGACAAAGCAGAAAGGTAAACTTTTGTTCTAATATTAAACTCTTCACATACTGACTTGTTGGAAAACCCTATAACAAACTCCATCTTACCCAAGTGGTTCTTCCATGAGTTTGCAAAAACTCGGATCTTCCTATGAGTTCCAGAGCAGCTGCAATGGACATGGACACTTGAAATGACTAACCAAAAAGTTTGCAGCACTGACCAATCTCTGCTGACAAGCAGCATCAGTGATGTCAACAAAACTGTCTTGTGTTTCAGATATTCTACAACACAATCACAAGAGGCATCCTAGGAAAGGGAGTAGAGGAAGAGGAGAGATTTGTTTCATTTTCTTTTCAAAAGTCACTTTTTAAAAAAACAAAAGTATATATGGATGAACATCACATCACAGAATGTGTGTGCTGAGAACAGTTTTTTGAGTAATACTGTAATTCACCTATGGGACTGAAAATCTAATGATTCAAGCTACATTTGGAAAGATTTTAAAGATATAGAGTCACAAAGCCTGATTTTCAGTAAGTGTTTCAAAGATGAGTTGATCCTCACAGATGGTTTGGGGCAAAGACATTTTCAAAACAGAAAAATCTCCCCGGCATTCAAATTGACTAGAACATTGTTATATATGGGTAAAGTCTGTAATATTCTAAGCAAACCTTACCTACAAATACCTTCTGTTTAAACTTTTTTTTTATTAAACCTAAGTGTTTAATTTGTACATATCTGACTCAGGATATCCTTTTCTATAGGTTTCTTTTGTCACTTACAAATAAATATTAGTTGCAGATTTCTTCTAATTTTTCTACATTTAAAAAAAATATTTAACTCTTCAAACCATCTGAGTTTACTATAATATAAAACAAAAAAGTAAATAATTCCTTCTATACTACTGAGTTTTTCTCAACATTTATTTCAAAACCCTTCTGTGTCCAACTGATTTTAGTACACACTTCAGCACATACTTCTGGGTTTTCTATTCTCTTCCACTGCTCTATGTTTCTATTTGTGTCAATATTATAACCTGCTCTAAAGGGTTTTTCCCTCCTCTTTTTGTCTTTCTTAATGTATACAACTCTTATACTTTGGTGTTAACAATTTTGGAGTCATTTTGATTAATCCCCAGAATAAAACTGTTGTGATTTTGGCTGAAATTGTTATTACATCTACCAATAGTACTAGGAAGAACTACAGGCTCCAATCACACACTCAGATTGTATCTTATCTTTGCTCTTTCAAACACATCGTTCTTCCCATCCACCCAACACCCACTCCCCACACCCCCACCATGGGAGATAGAGGTCTCCCATGTGCCTCTCATGGACTAGACTCCCTGGCAATGCCTTGGAGAGAAAGGCTAAGGAGTTCCCATGAAATCTGGCTTCAGGGGAATTAGCAACTCTGTTTAGGATCTGGATGGACCCTAACAGTACAGTGTGTCCCCTAGAAGTTCTTGCATATGGCCCAGCCTATCCCTACATGGATTGGACCTGGAGACTGATCCCAGAGAGCCTGGATGTCAAGTCAGTGTGACACGCCAACACACCATTCTTACAATTATTTAATACTCGTGTGTTCTCCTAGACTATAAGGTAGCTTGGTTCTCCTAGACTATAAGGTAGTCTTGGTTACTACATTAATATCCATGGATTAAGATAATTTTTATAATATTTAGCCTTCCTATAGAATATAAGTATCAGTATTTTCTCTAAATCTTTTAAAGCTTTCCAGCGTTCTTTATAAAACATCACAAACATCTCTCAGATTTATTGATGATTTAATGTTTTATTGATGCAGTGGTTATTTCATTATTTCCAATTTAAATCTTTGATTTATTATCCGTGGAGTCTTGAGTATAGTACTGTTTACCTGTTGGAGCAGGGGTTTTTTTTGGACCATGTCCCACAATAAGGAATACATTTTACATCATAACCATGTACATATATACTTGAATATGTGTGCAGGCATGTGTGTGTATGTTTGCATGCATGTGTCTAAAAAAGATGGTGAATGGATAGATGGATGGTAGATAGACAGAAAGATACAAATATCACACTAAAAACAAGTTTCACAAAACAATACCTGTCCTTGTCATGCGTACGTGATGCCCCCTAATAGTTTCTATACCATTCTACTTTATTAGGAAAAAAGTCTAGTTATGGTGGACAAAATTTATTTCAAAACCCACTAACCATTTGTAATTTGTAGTTTTAAGAACAATGCACTAGATATAGGACAGGATTATGTCTTCTTTCTTTTTATCTTCATTACTACCACAATCCTTGATACTCAACAAGTGCTTAATAAAGTATACTGAATGATGAAATAACAATACATGGATACTAAAGTAAATGGAATTAGCTTTTTGGGCAGCTACATAAAACTGTAAGCAATGCAAGCAATTAAAAACCCTTGACTTCCACATTTTTACCTCTGTTGATGTTGCTATTGTCAGTAAAATAACAGCTAACACTTACTTATTAACTGCCTTCTATGCATCAGACACTATGCTTAGCACTTTATCTGAATTTCCTAATGCTTTCTTTATAACAGTCCTGAGATAGGAGTTATTATAATCTCTATTTCTTTTATGAAGAAGTCTAGGCATAGGAAATTTATGTAATTTAATTTATCCAAGATAATTTATCCACAACAAACAAGTGGGAAAAATGGCCTAAATTCAAATTCTAATTTTTTGAATGCATCTATTATTATTAACTTTCATCAATATTCTAGAGATTCAACATTACCCCAATTAACCCACAACTAAAAACAACTCAAATGTCTATCAACGGGTAAATGGATAAAAATAAAATTGTGGTGCATACATGTATAATGGAATGCTATTCAACAATAAAAAGGAATGTACTGAAACTCACAAAACACAGATGAGTATCAAAGCCATTATGGTGAGTGAAAAGATCCAGCAACAAAAAAAAGCACACATTGGATGGTCTAGAAGAAGACAAAGCTTTTAGATGAAATTCTAGAAAGGACAAAGCTTTAGTAACAGAAAGCAGAGCAATGGCTGCCTGGGCCAGGTTTGAGAGAAGACTGACTCCAAAGGGACATGAGAGAATGTCAGCAGCAACAGCAGTGTTCTATACCTTGATGGTGGGGCTGGGGGTTTCACAACTGTGTCTTTTCATCAAAACTCCAGCTGCATACTTAAAATGGGTACACTTTACTTGAATGCAAATTCTACCTGATAAAGTCAATAAATTTTTAAAAATTAGCTTACTCTTCCTCCTCACTTTGCTTTATCTTCCTGAATAAGCCATCAGGTGAGACAAAAAAGATAAGTCTCCACCCAAAACGACAGCCCAGCATAGGGTTTCAGAGTCTAAGTGGTTTGAGAAACATGTCCCTGCAGGGGGTCAGCTTACCACGGCATGTCAGAGCCCAAAGGAGTAAAAAGGGCATCCACAGAAAGGATGGGGGAAGAAAGATGCCAGTGTCAAACCTGAATAGAATGAGGAGGGCGCATGCACACAGGGGCAGCCTGGTCTGGGCTGTCAGAGTCTAAGCTGAGTGGGGTGGGTGTACTCCCACAGGAGGGCCTGGAGAGGGCTACCAGAACTCAAGCAGCATGAAGAGGGCATCTCTGCAGGAAAAGCCCCAGTGCCAGGTGTCAGACCCAAGTAGGGCTAAGAGGGCATCCACGTGCAGGCATCAACTGACACGTGGTATCAAGCCCAAGCAGAGTGAAGAGGCATCCACAGGAGGAGGAGACTGGTGTGGGGTGTCAGAACCCATGGGGCTGACAAGGAGTCAGAGCCCAAGTAGGGTGAGGAAGGTGTACACAGGGGAGCAGCCAGGCATGGGGATTCAGAATCTTAGAGGGATGAGGAGGGCAACTGCACAGGACAGGTGGTGAGAAGCTGGTTATAATCAGGAGAATTGGTCAAAACAGTAAGTATATTAAGGTCATCAAAGTCAAGAGAAAACTGAGGAAGTACCACAGTTCGAAGACATCTACAGAAACATGAGAGCTAAAAGCAATGTGTGATTCTAAACTGGATCTTTCTGCTTCTGCTATAAAGGACACTACCGGGACAAACGGTGAACAGGCTCTAAGGATTTAATGGTAGTAATGTGTCAGTGTTGATTTCCTGATTTTGAAATGCAGAATAAAGCCACAACTAAATATCACTAGATTCCCATCACAGGACAAAAATTAAGAAGTTTGATAATACGAAGGGTTGCTCAGATGTAGAACAATGGAAAAAAAGCACCTACTACTTGAAGGGAGTGAAACAGATTGAACAATTTTGGAAAATAGCTTGGTATTTGTAGGGTGGAATATTTCTATGCCCCATGATTCAGAAATTCCACTCCTACTTAGTTACTCCAGAAGAATTTTCACACATGTATACCAGGAAAACTTCATATCAACATTATTTGTCATAACAACAACAACAAAAAACACTGGAAAGAAACAAAATGGACATGAGGAATAAAATGGAGAAAGAAATTGTTCACAGAATTGGACAGTGCAAAAATGAAAATTAACGAAGCAGAACTAAACATAAATACGAAAGAACCTTAAAGAAAATGCTGAATGGAAGAAGCAATTCACAGAGAAATACTTACAGTATAATTTCATTTATATAAAGTTCTAAAAGAGGCAAAACTAATATTCATGAGGACACAAACAGAGACGGTTAAAAATTAACAGAAAAAGCAAGGGAAATACTAGATTCTGGAAAGGGAAGGCACTACAATCAGGAAGGATTTCATAGGGAGCTTCCTAATGTCTCGTTCCTTAACCTGGGTGGTGAGTACAAACCTGTTTCACATTATTCATTAAGGTGTACCCTCATGTTGTATATTCTCTTTTTATGTATATTTCATAAACTTATTTTTCCTGGAATGAAGAGAAATGTCTGGGGATAGAGAAGCATAAGTTCCCTGACTTTTCTATGGTTCTCTGCCACCAAGTGGCAATCACTCAGCAGCTCCTCAACTCTTAGTGCACTCTCCCAGGATGCTGCTGCTGTAAATATTTCAGCCACCTGCCACTGCACCCATGCATCCACTCCCCCTCATACACAGACAGAGAGATAGAGACACAGGAACAGAGAGAAAGAGTCAGAGGCAGAGACAGACAGACAAGAGAATTATGTGAGGGACAAGTTACTGGTTTTATTCTCAACACTGGAGCTGAGAGGAAATAATAAAACAAAACATCTGTATATCATACTTGACAGTTCATAAACCACTACTATATACCTCTTTATTTTTATCCCCCAAAACAGGTAGACAGGGTATGAGTGATCAGGATCAAATATTTTGCAATCCCAAAGAAAAGTGTCAGAAAAAGATACCATCATGTTTCTTCTCATTACTCCACATTAGATATTTCATTTCTCACTCCAAGGTCAAAAGAGGTGCTCAATGTGATAATACGATAAAAGCATACAGGGAAGATAATGAAATGAGAGTGAAGAAAATGGATGAGCATAACCACTCTGGAAAACCGTTTTACAGCATCTACTAAAGCTGATTCCACTCATAGGTATATACCAAACAAAAATGCACACGTGTGTTCACCAAAAGACATATACCAGAATAAGGTAGCAGCTCTATTCATAATAACCAAAAACTGCCTAAGTGCCTATCAACTGTGGAACAAATGAAATAAATTGCGGTATATTCACATCATGTAATACTCTATAGCAATAAGAACAAATGAAAAAAATGAAATAATTCACAAATATAATGTTGAGCAAAAAGAGCCACACACAAAAAGGAAATATAATACATTCCCTTCATTTATGTAAAGTTCAAACACAGGCAAACTCATCCAAATTTTCAGAAATCAGACAGTCACCATTAGAAATGCAGGTTAATGACTGAAAGAGGCTTCTGTTCTGGGGTCCTGGTAATGTTCTTTTTCTTGCTGAGTGCTGAGTCCATGGGTATTTTCAGTTTGTGAAAACTGACTGAGATAGACATTTATGAATTGTACCCTTCTCTATATGCATATTATGCTTCAAGTGGTTGAAACAGGAAGTAGAGAATTAAAGTAAGGAAATAAGACACCATCAAAAATTTTTTTATTCTGTATGTGCCCATGTCTTCAGATCAGGATCAAAAATTCTTATTTAAAATTCTCTAAATTAGGTAATACAATATGAGAAGTATTATGCTAAAATATTTCAAAAGCCTTGGGTTTAAAATACATTCTGCATTAGTATGCAACCAGGTGACCTTGAGAAACACAATAAATCTGGGAGTCTCAGTTTTTTGACCATTAAAATAGGATCACTGCCATCCTCCCTATCCCACAGTGTTACTGAGAAAGACAATAGAGTTCACAAAGGCGCTGTTTAAATTGTGAAGTACCCTTGAGCTGCATTAACAAAAACAAAAAATAGATCAATACTAAACACAATTGTTTACAATTTTTAAATTTTATTTGTGTGCACTGAGAACTTTGTTCAAGTGAACTCTTAAATACAGAGACCTATTTAATAAACCATTGTTCTGGGTTTGGCTGAAGGGATGCAAGGCGATGGTGAGGAGAGTGCTGGAGGCTGCCTTCACACTCTCCTCTTCCTGTTGTACCCCAGAGTATCTCCTAGAATGTCGCTGTGTGCAGCAAGCCTTGGAGTCCATATAGACTGGGGTAAAAACTCCGGTTTTATCACTAATTAGCTCTCTGAGTCTCAACTTCTTCAACTGTGAGATGAAGCCAATATCACCCACTTTTCAAGAACTAGAGATAATATACATTACAGAACCTAGAAGAATGCCCAGTATGAAATGTATGACCACTATATAAAATTTTTACATACAACTATGTAAGACATACAGGAAACAGAAGACTTTTTAAAAACTTTAAGCTAAAACCTGGATGTCCTCAACAGCCGCCTAAATATTATGACTTAAGTCACTCTCTCTGCTATTCATTTTCCATAGATCCCTTCAAGTAATATTTTTAAAATACCAATTTGGCCAATTTGGCCATGTCACTAATCCCAGCTTATTACTGCCTACAGAATAATGCCCAAGCTCCTTCTGTGGTACACAGACCCTTTACAATCTGCCCTAAGCCTATTTATCATTCCTGCCTCTTCCCTAATACTCTACATTTTAATCATATCCAATTTTTAACTAATCTTTAAATGGGACACATACTTTTTCCATAGCCTTTTATTTTTTCCAAAACAGTAAATATATATTGTAGAAAATCAGGAATTAGAAAATGTAAATTTTTAAAAAGGATCACATTCTCACCACCCAGGTATCATCACTTACCACCTTAGTGCATATCCTTCTGGAGATATAGGTATATAGATATATAGAGATAAAGATATATGATCATAAGGCACATACTGTTTTATAACCTGCTTTTCTTCAGTCAACAATCTTTCCATTTCAGTAAAATTCCACCTCATCTAATACATAGGCCATAGTCAAATTTCTCCAACTGACCCAAAATGTCCTCTATAGTTATCTGTCCAACCAGTATCCAATTCATGATCTCACATTGCATCTAGCTGTCTCTTAAATTCCTTTTAAGGTAGCACTATCACCTCCCTGTACTAAATTTTTAGGACACTAAGAAGCTGAAGCGACGTCACTATCTTTCCTACAGAATTTCCAACCATTTGAATTTCTTTGGTTCCTTCCTTTCTTAATCTCCTATCATTTGCTTCTCCTATAAAAAGGAAGCTGTAAATAATGACTTGAGGAATTAAAATTAAATATTTTTGCCTAGAATATATTATACATAATTCTGTGTATCACATGAGAAGATACACACTATCTGGTTAACCGAACTCAGTAGTGATGGGAAAACTAATCACTGGATAGGGGTGATGGCAATTTGATCTCTCCAATGAACAATTATGTGTTTTTCTCTTGCAACCATAAAGTAAGTTATACAATGTTACTTTGGCACTATATGAATTGGCTGGGAAAGCATCACTCTTTCACCTAATGGTTGTAACAATAATAATCTTGGCATAAATTTCATTTACGGAATTTTATTAGGGTTTGTAAAATGATGTTTCTCTAATTGTATCACACTTTGTACATTCATTTGCCGGCATTCTTCAGCAGAGATGAACTGTCTTTCATGAAGGATCTCTTTAGTTACTGAAATATATATCCTACTATAAATGCAGCATAAGTGCTTAATTATTTCCCATTAATAAACTTTTTTAGAGTAAGAAGTTGTATTAATAGTCACCTCAAAGTGTACCAAGTGAGCCCTGGTTTTTCTGGTTTTCTCCTTGTTGAGTATCTTAGTACTTGTGGGTTTTCCCTCAGTCAACACAGCTCTTAAGAACTTGTGCCTTTGCACGTGCCAACTCCACTGATCTCCCCAAAATTCTTCACCTGATAAACTCAATTCTCAGGAAGCAAAATATCAATGTCTCTAAAATGGCATACGGTGAATCTCTTCATCTCCATTCCCAGGGCATTTTCTCTCTTGCATACTACATAAATATACCTCTGATATAACATTTGGTTGCATATCTTTTTCATT
Organism: Balaenoptera musculus; assembly: GCF_009873245.2. NCBI lineage: Eukaryota > Metazoa > Chordata > Mammalia > Artiodactyla > Balaenopteridae > Balaenoptera > Balaenoptera musculus. The sequence goes on from NC_045800.1 coordinate 52,194,466, forward strand.
CCCTTGATGTTTCTTTTACAGGTAAGACAGTATCTTACACCAGTGTTATTCACAGTTTGATTTGCAGAACAGTTCTGGTCCACAAACTGTTTCCTGTCTATGACACAGTAAAAAGCTTGGACCAGAATATAAATCAAGTAGTCAGTAAACATACTGCTTAATTTGGCTCAATTTTTTTTCCCTGGTAGCAAGAATTTGTGGAAGAAGGATGAAATGTGTTGACGTCTATTCTGGCAAGAGCTACTTTAACTCTAGTGGACCAGGAACAGAAACTTCATGTAAACGTTACTTTGAATAGCACTGCTAATCATCAATTTACCGTTACTACCAGAAACACAAAAGGAATATAAACAACTGCTGGTAGAGAAAGGCGGCAGTGTAGCAGGAGTGGGGACCATGGGCATGTCAAGATATCCCTTCTAAGGTAAAGGATAAGTTTTTGAACCTGGATCTTCTTACAACCAAAAAAAAGATGTACAATGCCTAGTGGACCTCTTTGGATTTTGAATACAATATATTCTTCATTTGGATGTGTTATTTCAGCTCATTTACCAAGTGACTGGAATAGCTGTTAGTTTTGAGTAGGGCCCAGAAGACTCTGCAACAGGTCCAGGCTGCTGTGCAGGCTGCTCTGCCACTTGGGTCACATGATCCAGCAGATCCCCTGGTATTGAAGTGACAGTGGCAGATATGGATGCTGTTTGGAGACTTTAGCAGGCCTCCACTGGTGACTCTCACTGTAGGCCCTTAGGATTGTGGAGCAAAATCCATCCATCCTCTGCAAATAACTACTCTCCTTTTGAGAAACAGCTCTTGTTCTGCTACTGGATCTCAATAGTGACTAAATGTTTAACCTTGAGCCACCAAGTTACCATGCTACCTGAGCTGCCCATCATGAACTGGTATTATCTGGCACACAAAGCCATGAAGTTGGGTGTGTACAGCAATATTCCATCATCAAATGGAAGTGGTATATATGTGATCAGGCCCAAGCAGACCCGGACGATACAAGTAAGTTACATGAAAAAGTGGCCCAAATGCCCATGGTCCCTACTCCTGCTATACAGCCTTTCTCTCTCAGCCTGTACTATGGCCTCATGGGGAATTCCCTATAATCAGCTGATAGGGGAAGAGAAGACTCAGGTCTGGTTTACAGATAGTTCTGTACAACATGCAGACAACACCTGAAAGTGGACAGCTACAACACTACAGTCCCTTTCTGGGACATCCCAGAAAGACAGTGGTAAAGGAAAATCCTCCCAGTGGGCAACTTCAAGCAGTAAATCTAGTTGTTCACTTTGCTTAGAAGGAAAAATTGTACAATTATATACCAATTCATGGGCTGCAACCAATGGTTTGACAGGATAGTCAGGAGTTGGAAGGAATATGAGTGAAAAATTGGTGACAAGGAAATTTAGGGAAGATATATATGTGGATAGACATCTCTGAATAGGCAAAAAATATGAAGATATTTGTGTCTCATGTAAATGCTCACCAAAGGGTGACCTCAGCAGAGGAGGATTTTAATAACCAAGTGGACAGGATGACCCATTCTGTGGATACCAGTCAGCCTCTTTCCCAGCCACCCCTATTATCATCCAATAGGCTCATGAACAAAACAGCCACGGTGGCAGGGATGGAGACTATGCATGGACTCAGCAACATGGCCCACCTGGCTACAGTCACTGCTTAGCGCCTTACCTGCCAGCAGCAGAGATCAACATTGAGCCCCTGATACAGCACCATCCCCTGGATGATCGGCCAGCTATCTGGTAGCAGGCTGATTACACTGGATCACTTCCATTAGGGAAGAAGCAGTGTTTTGTCCTTATTGTCCTTACTCTGGATATGATTCGCTTCCCACACTTGCAATGCTTCTGCCAAAACTACCATCAATGTGGACTTACAGAATGCCTCCCGAATGTGGGTGGGCCTTATCCAATCTGCTGAGGGACTGAATAGAAGGAAAGGTGGAGTAAGGGAGAATTCACATTCTCTCCATCTGACTGTCTTTGAGCTGGGACACTGGCTTTTGGACTCTGAACTTACACCATTGACTCTCCTGGTTCTTAGGCTTTCAGAATCAGACTAGAACTTTATCATCAGTCTCCTGGGTTTCCAGCCTAACGACTACAGATCTTGGGATTTCTCAGCCTCTATAATTATGTGGGCCAAATCCTTATAATAAACCTCTTCATATATTACATGTGTGTGTGCATGTAGATAGATAAATACACACACATACACACACTATTGGTTCTTTTTTCTCTTGAGAACCCAGACTAACACAAAAGCAATTCCTTCAAACTGGTAATAGATACTAAAGGGAAGTCTACAAAATGCAAAGGTGGCTTCTCATTCGTCCTGTCAAATAGGGTCTCTTGATCAGGTCCTGGATGTCAAGAAGACAAAGACAGTAATGAGAGTCCACTGTATTGATGGATAACAAGCAACTAAGGCAGGTAAGGTACATGCAAAATTGTTTGATTAAAATCAATCTAACATACATTTAATGAGTACTAGGTAATAGAAATTTTATGTATTTATACGTAAAGTTCTCAGAAGCTCTATAAAATTCTGTTGTTTCCAATAAGAATCGGGTTGCAGAAATCATTTTTATGCTATTTTTATTTTCATTCATTTTTCTTTAGTATTCTTATATAAATTTAATTCAACCTTATAAGGGAATAGCCTAACTAAACTTTGCTAAAAATAATCAAGGAAAAGAATTCTGTTGGAGTTTAAGGAACACTGCCTTAGGGTAAGCCACTTAGAGAACATCAAAGTAAGAGAACAAAAGAGATTATGCAACTACCTCTTTCTAAGTGGACATTCTTCTTTCTGAGCTAGTATTCAGTCAAATCTTGAAAAGTTTCATGTTTCATTGAAATAAGGGTGACTCCTCCCTATAATAGCAATCTCATATGAGAAGCCCCAAGCAAATACTGGCCGCCAGTGTTTATTTACAATTCTTGTGTTTGCAAATGAATACAAAACGTCACCTCTCTACTGGCAAATCCAGCAAACAACAACAACATGCAAGGATTAAATAAAATTTGAGCTGTGACACATTAAAGTTTCATAAGTAAGCATTCACACAACTAAAGTACTACTTAAGTATTTTTCTCTGTATTTTAATTGACAAGAAGTAGAGGGCTTTTGATTAGAGATATTTTTATCTTTCTTTTAAACCGATACTAAAATGAGAGTAAAGAAATTTAAATAACATATAAACCATAATGATAAAGACAACTGAAGAGGGGACATAGCAGACAGAAACTCTAACTAGTGATTTAGCAGGACTGGAGGAAGACACAACTACAGTGTGTGAAGACAAGGAATACGAACAAAAAGAGAACCAATTTGCCCTGCAAAACTCCAAAGAGGGTCAAAATACTAGATACAGGAAAAGATAAGTATATGACTCATTAGGGTTAAAAATATGGGAATTAACTGGAAGTCTGCATAAGGCAAAAACAGATTCCCAGTCTTCTACCTCTACTCCAAGCAAAAAAAAAAAATCAGAGGTTTCTTCTCTGGAGAAACTGTAACAAAACCTCAGAAAGAAAAATCCTCCACTTAGGAAGTACTGAGGGTCCACTGACATCCATCCGTCACTATAAAATGAAGCCAGCCAGTTGACAAGCCCAGCCCATGTATAAAGAGTCCTGAACCAACTTTTCCCCCCTCACTCTTAAATATTAATAAACAACAAAGAATCATTAGATATCTGAAGAAATATTCCAAAAGAAAGAGAAACTAAAATAAACACAAAGAACAAAATGACCATTTAGAAAGAGATAATAATGTAGGGAACCTGAGAAATCTTAACAAAAAAGAACAGAAACAAGCTACTTAATATAGTTTACTGACAAAATAAGAACTGAATGATATGAATAAGGAAAGGTATACAATAAAGAGTTCTTGGAAACTGGAAATACAATTGCCAAGATAAATAATTCAACAGAAACAGGGAGCTGGAATATGAAGTTGAGGAAATATACCAGAAACATAATCAAACTCAAAGAAAAGGAAAATATGAAAGAAAAAAGACTGAAAATTCATAAGTTCTAGTTTTGACTACTAAGAATTCCAGAAAGAAACAGAGAAAACAGGGTAAAGAAAATAATCATAGAAATGACTTAAGAAAATTTCACACTACATGAATCTTCAAAAAGCTCACTAATTACCCATACATTAAGTGGAAAACAAACAAACAAAAAAATCCCAGGATATCACTGTGAAACTGCAGAATGCCATAAATAAAAGACTAAAAATCTCCCAGAGAGATTAAAAACAGACAAAACAAAATGTAAAATGGATTAGAATGTAGTAGATTTTTCTCAGTGGCTAAACTGGATCTTAGAAAAGCAATGCCTTCAAATTTCTAAGGAAAAACTCACTTCTATCCCAGCCAAACTACTCCATCCCTGCCAAACTATTTGTATCAATTAAATGTGAGAGTAGATAAAAAGAGATTTTCAGTGACACATTAATTTAAAAAAATTTACCACCCATTTGCCCTCTCTTAGGAAGTAAATTAAGGCTATACTCCAGCTAAATAAGGGAGTAAACTAAGAAAAAAGAAGATATGTTATCCAGGAAATAACGGTCAAAATCCCAAAATATGACAAAAGAAGTCCCTGTATGATAGTTCTAAAGAAGCTTCAGATAGGAACCTGTTCAGATTAGAAAAGGCTGACTGAAGTGGGGAGAGGGACAGAAATACTGTTTTTTCATTAAGCCTCTCGATACTACGTGATTTTTTTAAGCCATGTATATGTATTACAGTGAAGTTTTTAAAATTTAGTAACATTAAGAGGCAACTGGACTTTCCTGGTGGCGCAGTGGTTGGGAATCCGCCTGCCAATGCAGGGGACGTGGGCTCAAGTCCTGGCCCAGGAAGATCCCACATGCCGCGGAGCAACTAAGCCCATATGCCACAGCTGCTGAGCCTGCGCTATGGAGCCCGCGAGCCACAACTACTGAGCCCCCGCGCCTAGAGCCTGTGCCCCGCAACAAAGAGAAGCCACCGCAATGAGAAGCCCGCACACCGCCACAAGGAGCAGCCCCTGCTCGCCGCAACTAGAGGAAGCCCGTGCACAGCAACAAAGACCCAACGCAGCCAAAAAAAAAAAGAGGCAATTATACAAAATATTGGACTAATTCAGCTTTTAACTTCTATTAGCATTTTGGGGAACTTTAAAGTTGTCCTAAAAAGACAATTTTCTTCTCATAATTTTGTTTTCACTGCATAAACAATGGATAAAGTCAATGTGATCAATGCGTACTATCTAAAATTTCAGAGGCCATAATGACAGGAAAGAGCCATTAAGATATTCACAGTTTTTCATAAAGTGTCTCAAAAAACAGTTTTCTGTTTTTATGGTACCTATGGTTGGTTACCAATTCACCTGTTCTCTCCTGAATTATGCTACTTCACTCATTATTAGAGGTGGCCTAGTCTTAATTAGATGATATTCAATCATGCTTCATGTTTCAGGGCAATACACCCAGACGCAAAAGAGGCTATGTGGTAAAGCTAGTACAATGACTAACTCCAAGTAGATATTTAACATATTTTAGCTATTTACCACCTTTTCTACCTTCTCTTTCCTTTGTCTCTGAAGCTCCTGACAGAAAGTCTTCTCCCAGGACCAGCAAGAAGAGAAATACTATGAAGAGAATCTATATCCTAGTTACAGTTAAACTAAGTTGTAAGCTTTATGTCTGGGTGTTTCAACCACTGAATCTCTTTCTGCCTCGAGAGGAGTCCAAGAACCTCAGATCCGAAAAGGATCCTCCACTTTCTTGCTCCCGGCCTTAGCACAGAAAAGTGTCTTTTCAAAAGGTAGTCAAATATCTACCTTTTTGAATGGAGAAGAACAGGGACTTCCCTGGTGGCACAGTGGTTAAAAATCCGCCTGTTGGTGCAGGGGACACGGTTTGATCCCTGATCCAGGAGGATCCCACATACTGCGGAGCAACTAAGCCCATGCATCACACCTACTGAGCCTGAGCTCTAGAGCCTGTGTGCCACAACTACTGAAGCCCGCACGCCTATCATCCATGCTCCGCAACAAGAGAAGCCACCGCAATGAGAGGCCCGCGCACCGCAACGAAGAGTAACCCCTGCTCACTGCAACTAAAGAAAGCCTGCATGCAGCAACAAACACCCAACACAGCCAAAAATATAAATAAATAAGTATTTTTTTTAAAAAAGAATGGAGAATAGTCCAGAGAATCCATAATCAAGTAATATAAAACAATTTACATGACTAACAGGATACTCACACTAATTGTAGTTACTAACAGAGGAGCCACAGTTCACTTCAAATAGCCTTTACTGAGTATCTATCTTGATGGACGCCAGATGGCTTTGATGGCCACCGGAAATTCTAAGACTTGGTCCCTGATCATAAGAAGTTAGGATATACAATCCTGAGGAAGGTTAACTCAGAATGTAAACTGAGCAGAAAATCCAGACTGTTCTTTCTCAACCATAATTTTAAGTTAAACTTGCCCAGTCTACAAAATAAATATAGATTTAAAACTAAACAAAATATATTCCCAACTTAAAATTAGTATTTTATTCCTTAGCTTTCTGCTTTGCATTGGACTTTGCCTGTATGTGCTCTGGTCAAACAAAGAAAGTGCTATTGAATCAGAAGTCAGGTTCTACCATCAGCTCACCACGTGTCTTTGGACAACCACATCATCTAGATTTTCTCCAAAAAAAAATGAGAAGACTGGGGATGACTAAAGTTGAAGGTTTCAAATAAAAGTGAAATTACATGATTATGTAAATGGCTATTCCTTATTTCTCACTTAGCTGAAATTATAGTAGCAGCCACTGAGGACTGAACACCTACTATGTTTCAGGTATTAAATCACTCAATTTACAACTACTAACTCTAACTCTCTCAACAACCTTAGAGTGCAGGTACTATAAAAACAAGGAAACAAGCAGAGAGTTTATCACATAGCTCATAAATGCTGGGGACTGTATTGAGACCACCATGCAAAATCACACATTTTTTTTTCCTCTCAGAGAAGTTCCTATTATGTACTATTTAAACCATTATTTCTCCACAAATCTAAGTAGACATTAGAAATTCAACTTTACTTTAAAAATAAGTAAAGTAAATCCATTTTGCAATTCAAAATATCAGAGCTGAAAATGTTCACTACATACTAACCTGATGCAGCAGCCGTTTCAGTTTGAGTAACTGAGTTTTTACAGCGGTGCAATCCTGAACCATGTGCCGGAGGGTCATCTCATCCAGTATCACTGTATTTTCTGGTACATCTACAAACATCTTCTGAGCCTGGAAAAAGGGGATCCCTCCATAGCTTTCAAAATGGCCCAAAGGAGATTCTCTATAGGGAGAGCCTCTGGAAGGGCAGGGGAAGAAGTTGGAGGGAAAAGATATACAATATAATTTCAGAAAGAAATAAAGGTTATAAAATTATTACAGTGATTATTATAAATCATTTATCATTATCACAAAGCCTTTGACTTTTACTCACTTCAGATACTGAATTTGTTTCCACTGAAAAGTTCAATCAATCCTAGTTGTCATTAACACAATTATCATCTGCACTCCCTCCTTTTGTGTATTTTATACATTGGTTAAGTAAATCTTATTCCTTAGGAACTAGAGTAGAAGCAAAAACCTCTGAGGAAAGGCCTTGCCTGGAAAAAATTATACTTATTTTACTTTTCTGCACTGATAGTCTGATCTTTAGCTTCTAATTTTAATTACCCTCTTAAACTTCACATCTTTTTTAGCTGCATAACTATGCTACCCTCATTAATTCCCAGTTTGTACACACCCCTGGACTCCTATGTCTTCAAAGTGCCAGCAGACAGTTAAGACAGATACACTGTTATTCTTCTGTTTTTACATTGTTGATAAACCATCTTTTCCAATAAAGATTAAACAAGGTTTTACAAAAGTCTTATACATACCACATATTTCCTAATCTTAAACTACCTTAAAAAAAACTACTCAAAAAATTTAAGCTCCCCTTTAGTTTCATGCAATAACATACATGCTGAATAAGAGGGAAAAAAAACCCAACACAACTACAGATAATGTGTTTCACGGACGTGAAAAACACAATGTTTTAACCGGAAGTCATAGCTATAGCAATTTAAAAATTACTGCATTCACATTACACATAATTCCAGGTGGTTTTTAAGACAGTAACTTGTTATATGTGTGAAATCTCATATTTAAAGTAATACATTGAAAAAGTATTCTCCCCAATATAACGGCTACATTAACATATTAGGATTAAAGTTAAATTCATGGATGCATTAAATTTCAAAAGTAGAAATACAGTTTCTATTAAATTTTCTAGCTTTTAACAAATATTCCCAAATCTCTAAATTCTCAAATATTCAATATGAGATTGGTTTTCATAAGATTATTTTTCTCTGAAGCTACTTCTCATACTTGATTTCAGGCCTGATTTTTCTTTTAACCAAAGGAGAGATTTTTAAGAACCTTTAAATTGCTGATCCATAGATAAGAATTTGTTCACAGTTAATTGTTTTACTTTTACAGATTCAAAATACAGTTGAATTATTAAATTTCAAATACTGATCGATTATTAGTAGGAATTTACCATCCATAACTGAATAGAGAAGCTATACACACATTGACGAAAAATTTTTTAAATAGTAAGACAAAAAGATAGAATCACCTGGCAAATGAATAGTAGAGACAAGAGTTATGTTTTTGGAGAAAAAGCTGACATACTTTGGGAAATTTTCTTGGGTAGGAAAGAAGCTGGGATGAACTATAAAGTGCGAGGTTTGAGTTGGACTGAAATGAAAGGTAAAGTTTTCTAGAAAAAGAAAATGAAAATAAATGGCACAAAAGTGCATGTTTTTCAGGGACAAGGAGATTCTTATACATGGCGTATGAGACTACAGACAGCCTGAATACAATTTATTCTTCAACTTCATCCCTCAATATACCTGCCTCCCTCAGACTGACTTCTTAATCCATAGCCAGTTACCTGAGACTGCCAAAGCACACGACAATCGCCCTCATCTCCAAACCCATGTCCTCAACCTCTCTGTACTCTTGGCCAATCTACCCATTCTGTCCTCCACTGCACACTTGATCTGGAGAATGAAAACTCCTCTTCAATTTAAATTAGTTAGCTCTTCCTCAGGGAAAGCTTCCTTAATCCCCTAAAACAGCACTTGGTACTTCCACAGGTGTCCTTATAGAGCCTTCTGCTGGACCCCATCACAGTACTTGCCACAATACATTGCATTCACTTGCAATCCATGCCAAATGATAAACTCCATGAAGACACAGACTGTGTCTTCTTTTTTCTGTCAGAAACGACTTTTGTTTGTTTATTTTTGTTGTTGTTTTTATTGAATGAGTAACAAGTATGAATTTTAACCACTAGGTTGGTTTTTCTTTTTAAGCTTCCGTCTCTGAAATTCTAAAATTCTTTAGCTGTGACATGACAAAGCACTACTTTAAAATTATAATCTGGAAGCAGTCATGTTAAAAAAGTTCCAGATAATAATAAAATTAAAATTACTTTTTATTTTACCAGATGAGTAAGAGAAAAAGCAGAGAGGGAAGAGACTGAAGAAAACTGGTCTGGAGTCTACAGCATGAGAATCAGGAATAGAATAATGGCTTATATTAGGTTTAGACATAAATATGAACCACATGCAAGGGACTAACGAATTAAAAACATTTCAAAGGAAGTGTCAACAGGTCTTGATCACTAACTGAATATGGGGACAAAGAACTGGCATCTAGAAAAGCCATAATAGTATAAAAGAGACAGCTCTGGCCTAGGACTGAAGTTTATATCTTGGCTGACAGTAACTAGCTCTTAAAAATACTTAATATCTTTGGGCCGTAGTTTCTTTAGTTCTCAGTGTTGTCCAGTGCCTACCAAATAAAGTTCACATGCCTTAGGCTGCATTTCAAATACTTCCACCGTGAGACCCAAAACTAAACTTACATCTTCTCCTAGTCCTGATGCCCCTTAACTAGATAAAATTGTTTTATGACGCTTAACTTCTTTCACAGCATAAGTGAAAGAAATCTGCATAAATATCACCTCTAACTTGATGATAACTTGAAAACAGGGACTTATTCATTTTTATATTATTCAATTAATGCACAGATTATCTGAGTTCAAATCTCAGCTCTGTCACTCACTAGCTATATAACACACCAGGCAAGTCACTTTATCTATGCTTCATTTTCCTGAGCTGTAAAATGGGGACAACAGTATTTATCTCATTAGGTTGGTATAAGGATTAAATGAGGTAATAATATATGTTAGAATGCTTGGAATGGTGCTTGACTTATAATAATTGTTAAACAAAAAACAATTACTACGTATTATTATTATCAATAATTTCTAACTTCTCTATATTGAAAATTTTTTCTAACATAAATGTCAAAAGAATACCATAATGCCATATACCCTTCGCCTAGATTCCCCAATTGATAAATGTTGACAAAATGCTTTATATCTATGTGTATATTTGTTGCTAAACCATATGACAATAAGCTGGAAATAACATAACACCTCAATGAGGGCCATTTGAAGGTTGCTGGAAAAAATGAATATAATTGAGAAGGCTCAGAGGCAGAAGAAGACAAAAATGAAACAGAAAGCAAATACATAATGGAGGTTATTTTCAGAAAATAAAAGGACACTGTTAAAACAGGAGAAGAAAAAAAATAAGATAATGAAAGATAATGAAGATCTTGAAATTTCACATTCTGAGAAGATGATGCAGTTCACATAGGAAAACCTGAACCTTTGAAACAGAATGAGAGGTAAAAACGTGAGACAAAAGAGGAATTACTGGATGGAGGTTCCTTAAAAGACTAAAAATAGAACTACCATATGACCCAGCAATCCCACTACTGGGCATATACCCTGAGAAAACCGTAATTCAAAAAGAGTCATGTATCACAATGTTCATTGCAGCACTATTTACAATAGCCAGGACAGGGAAGTAACCTAAGTGTCCATCGACAGATGAATGGATAAAGAAGATGTGGCACATATATACAATGGAATATTACTCAGCCATAAAAAGAAACGAAATTTGAGTTATTCGTAGTGAAGTGGATGGACCTAGAGTCTGTCATACAGAGTGAAGCAAGTCAGAAAGAGAAAAACAAATACCGTATGCTAACTCATATATATGGAATCTTTAAAAAAAAAAAAAAAAGGTTCTGAAGAACCTGGGGGCAAGACAGGAATAAAGATGCAGCCATAGAGAATGGACTTGAGGACATGGGGAGGGGGAAGGGTAAGCTGGGATGAAGTGAGAGAGTGGCATGGACTTATATATTCTACAAAATATAAAACAGATAGCTAGTGGGAAGCAGCCGCATAGCACAGGGAGATCAGCTCAGTGCTTTGTGACCACCTAGAGGGGTGGGATAGGGAGGGTGGGAGGGAGACACAAGAGGGAGGGGATATGGGGATATATGTATATGTATAGCTGATTCACTCTGTTATAAAGCAGAAACAAACACACCACTGTAAAGCACTTATACTCCAATAAAGATGTTAAAAAAAAAAGAGGAATTACTGGAAAAATACCTCATGTTAGGTTAACAGTCATAAATTTGTACTTTTGTACAAATTTTAACAATCATGGACTTCTAGTAGGGAAATTAGACCATGAAAGCAACAAAAGACTCCAAGCTGCTTTGGGCAAAACACTGGAAGGTTGGCAATGTGTTTGCAAAGGAAGAACCTATGTGGCCAAACATAGGCCAAGACGGCTAGTGGATATGAAGAATTGAACCAATACATGTATGGATGAAGGCAAAAATTATTTCAGTGGTTACAGAAGCATAAGAATGAAATGCTCACTATCATCAATATTATTTAACATTGTTCTATAAGTACAGCCAATAAAATCAACAAGAAAAACAACACAATCAGAATAACTACAAAAAGGAATTTTTAAGAAATAAGCTTTTTTAAAACCAATTCAAACTTAATCCATATACAGTAGCAGCACCTGATATGCAACCCACACACCTAATAATCACATTGCTACATAATCACTTATTGCAGTTTTAAAGTAATCTCCCCAAATTATATGGCTCTATCCATATATTTATATTCTTCACCACTACTATCAGAGCTTCTTGATTACTAAGATGTGTGATTTTTGTGCAAATCTTAAGATTTGTGATTCATAGGTTAGACTGGTGAATGGAGATTTTGTGTGTGTGTGTGTGTGTGTGTGTGTGAGAGAGAGAGACAGAGACAGAGACAGAGAGAGATTGAGATTTTTCTTCCTTATTTATTTCCTAATCTGAGTCACAGGTTGACTTCACAAAACCTTTGTTTCTTTTCTCACCATTAATAAAAACTGTATATTAAAAGTTAAACATATGTATTTTTAACTTCTTGGTCACATTTTTTTAACGCTAGATTCAACATAATCTCAATTAAAATCCCAGCAAGTTATTTTGTGCGTAGCAACAAAGTGATTCTAAAGTTTATATGAAAAGGCAAAAGACCCAGAATAACCAATACAATACTGAAGAAGAAGAAAGTCAGAATACTGACACTATCTGACTTACAGATTTACTCTATCAAGTGACAGTAATCAAGACTGTGGTACAAAAAAACAGATCAGTGGAACAGAATAGAGGGTCCAAAATACACCCATATATATGTATGGTAAAGGAGCAATGGCAATTCAAAGGAGAGAGGACAGTCTTTTCAATAAATAGTACTGGAGGGCTTCCCTGGTGGCGCAGTGGTTGAGAGTCTGCCTGCCGATGCAGGGGACACGGGTTCGAGCCCTGGTCTGGGAGGATCCCACATGCCGCGGAGCAACTAAGCCTGTGAGCCACAACTACTGAGCCTGCGCGTCTGGAGCCTGTGCTCTGCAACAAGAGGCCGCGACAGTGAGAGGCCCGCGCACCGTGATGAAGAGTGGCCCCCCGCTTGCCGCAACTAGAGAAAGCCCTCGCACAGAGACGAAGACCCAACAGAGCCAAAAAGAAATCAATCAATCAATAAATAAATTTAAAAAAAAAATAAAATAAAATAAATAGTACTGGAACAATTAGACATTCACACCTTTCACAAAAATTAACTAAACATGGATCAAAGACCTAAATGTAAAACGTAAAACTACAAAATAACAACGAAGAAAATCCAGGTGACCTTGGCAATAAGTTTTTAGATATGACACAAAAAGTACAATACATGAAAGAAAAGACTGACTAGCTGTACTGCATAAAATTAAAAATGTCTGCTCTGTGAAAAATATCATTAGGAGAATGAAAAGGCAAACCACAGGCTGGAGAAAATATTTGTAAAATATGTATCTGATAAAGGACTGGTATCTAAAATATATAAAGAACTCTTAAAATCAACAAGAAAACAGATAACCCAATTTAAAAATGAGCAAAAGATCTCAACAGACATGTCACTAAGATACACAGATGGCAAATAAGTATATGAAAAAATGCTCAACATCATATCATTAGAAAATTGCAAATTAAAACAACAATGAGATGTCACTACACACCTATTAGAACAGTTAAAATCCACAACACAACACCAAATGCTGACAAGGATGTGTATCAACAGGAGCTCTCACTCATTGCTGGAGGAAATGCAAAATGTACAGCCATGGCAGTTTCTTACCAAACTAAACATACCCTTACTATATGACCCTGCAATCGTGTTTCTTGGTATTTACCAAAATGAGTTGAAAACTTACCCACATAAATGTTTAGAGCAACTTTATTCATAATTGCCAAATCTGGAAGTAATCAAGAAGTCCTTCAGTAGGTGAATGGATAAACAAACTGTAGTTCATCCATACAATGGACTTTTATTTAGGAGTAAAAAGAACTCACTGTTCTTTAGTGATATAAAGCCATGGAAAGACACAGAGGAACCTTAAACACGTATTGCTAAAAACAGCCAATCTGAAAAGGCTACATTCTGTTTCCAACTATATGGCATTCTGTTTAAAAGGCAAAGCTATGGAGACAGTAAAAAGATCAGTGTTTGTCAGGAATGTTGCCAGGGGGTAGGGATAGGGAGGAGAAGAAAGGGATGAACAGATGGAGGATGTGGGATTTCAAGGGCAGTAGAATTATTCTGTATGATACAGTAATGGTAGATATACATCATTATGCATTTGTCAAAGTCCATAGAATGTACATGTAACTTATTGCTTCAAGGCATTTAAAATGAAACCTAATATAAACTATGAATTTTAGTTAATAATAATGTATCAACATTGACTCATTAATTCTAACAAATATTCCACACTAATGTAAGATGTTAATAATAGAGAAACTGTGCATAAGAGGTGAGGGAATATATGAAAACTCCCTGTACTTTCTGCTCAAAATTTCTGTAAACCTAAAACTGCTCTAAATAATAAAGGCAATTAAAAAAAAATCCATGACAAAAGGAAAAGAAGGAAGTACTTACAGAATGGCAAAATAAAAGATCTCAAAAATCCTCTCCTCCATAAAAGCTCTGAGAACACTGGCAAATTTGTCAAAATCAACTTTTTCAGAGCTCTGGAATCGCTTGCAACAACTGAAGAGCACTTACTGAAAAAAACCAGCTGAATCTCATGAGAAGACCAAACTCTGTGACATTTTAATTTATTCTATTTCCCTGCCTCTCTTCCTAGCTCTGTGGTGGCTTGAAAAACAAAAGCTTTACAAGTACAATAGCTGTGAAATTCAGCAATCTCTAGCGGGTGGGATGGGAGGTAAAATGGGATTGGAACTCCCCAAAAGGCACCATTTCTAGAGAATTGTTACTATTTGACCTAAATGGCACCTCCCTAGAAAAGGCCCATTCTCAGCAGTTGTTTTATTTGGCCTCATTCAGAGCTCCCTCAGTGGGAACAGCCTTATCTCTAGTACATTTGTTTAAAAAAAAAAAAAAAAAATCAGTGGCAATTGTTTAAAATCTCAGCTGCCTAAGATGGCAATACCACTTGGGACAAACAAGAAGGTGACCAAAAAACTTAAAAGGAAAACCTGAGGAATGAGATGTACACAGGAGGCTTTGGAAAGCTCCAACATATTCCTGGGCATAGAGAAGGCCACACACGTGTGAAAGCCAAGGAAATACCTGAGAAGGTCTTAATCCCTCACCTTTTGCTGACCTTGAGCCTCTGAGCAAGCAGGAAATGAAGGCTAAGAAAGCGCTGCAATCTGCTTATCAGGTTGCTGAAGGCACCCCTGAACACACACACACAGGGAGCCCCTTGGCAAAAGGCTGGGAAACTTATTGGTGCAAGGCATTTAAGGAAATCGCTTTCTAATCATTAGCTCAACAAACTCCAAAAGATGATAAACCAAAAGAGAGACACATCATAGTTAAACTGTCAAAAACCAAAGAAAAAGTGAATCCTGACACAGCAAGAAAAAAGTGATTTATTATGTAAAAGACATGCTCAATAAGATTAAAAGCTGATTTTTCATCAGAAAGCACAGGGATCAAAAACGTTAAAAGAAAGCCTATCGGGGCTTCTCTGGTGGCGCAGTGGTTGAGAATCTGCCTGCCAATGCAGGGGACACGGGTTCGAGCCCTGGTCTGGGAAGATCCCACATGCCGCGGAGCAACTGGGCCCGTGAGCCACAACTACTGAGCCTGCGCGTCTGGAGCCTGTGCTCCGCAACAAGAGAGGCCGCGATAGTGAGAGGCCCGGGCACCGCGATGAAGAGTGGCCCCAGCTCGCTGCAACTAGAGAAAGCCCTCGCACAGAAACGAAGACCCAACACAGCCAAAAATAAATAAATAAATTTATAAAAAAAAAAAAAAAAGAAAGCCTATCAACCAAGAATCCTATATCCAGCAAAACTATCCTTTAAAATTAAAGAGAAACTAAAACATTCCCAGATAAACACAAACTGAGTGAATCTGTTGCTATCAAACCTTCCCTACAAGATATACTTAAGTTGGAGACTTTAATACCTCCTTCTCATTAATGGATAAAACAACTAGGAAGAAGGTCAGCAAGGAAACAGAAGACTTGAGCAACACTACAAACTAAGAAAACCAAACAGACATCCACAGAATATATGAGATTAAATTAGTAATCAAAAAACTCACTGCAAAGAAAAGCCCAGACCCAAATAACCTCAATGGTGAATTCTATAAGACATTCAATGAAGAATTAACAAAACTCCTTCACAAACTCTCTCAAAAATAGAAATGAAACACTTCCAAGTTCAATTTATGTGATAATATCAAAACCACAAAGACATCTCAAGAAAACTACAGACCAGTATTTGTTATGAATGTATACAGAAAAATCTTCAACAAAATACTAGCAATTTGAATCTAGCAACATCTAAAAGGATACCATGACCAAGAGGGATTTATTCGAGAAATGCAGGGTTGATTCAACATCTGAAAATCAAAGTCATACATCACAGTAACAGAATGAAAGGAAAAATTATTATCTCAACAGACACAGCAATAGCATTTGACAAAATCTAATACCCGTTCGTGGTTAAAAAAAACACTCAACAATACAGGAATAGAAGGGAACTTCCTCAACCTGATAAAGAGTATCTATGAAAACCCACAGTTAACGTCATACTTAACAGTGAAAGACCAAATGCTTTGCTCCTACTATCAGAAAGAAGACAAAGATGTCTGCTCTCATCACTCCTTAACTTGTACTGGAGATTCTAGCCAATTATGCAGGCGGGAAAAAAAAAGGGAAAGTATCCAGATTGAAAAGAAAAAGGTAAAACTATCTCTATTCTCAGATGACAGATCTTATATATAAGAGACTCCTAAGGAACTAGGGAGTCAGAAGGTTAAATGAATCATGCACATGAACATTGGAGGCTACACTCAGAGTTGCAGCAAAGCTTACAATGAAGAGGGAAAGTGAGCCAAGGGCCAAGATTTTTGTGAGCTAGGTATTGGGACCATTAAGGAGGAGTTGATAAAGCCAAATTCCCTAAGTGTCAAATGAAAGAGGCTTAAGAACACTTCATTTAGAAGTAACAATGAGGAGGGAAGACAAAGACCTCACCCCTAAACAGTACAGTACTAGAGTGCCTGGAAAATAAGAATCCTTCACATAAGAATGCTACTGAGGAATTAGTACATTTCGGAAAAAGTTACAATCAGGAGAATGTAGGTGAAGAAGTCAAGGATATGGGTTTGTTAAGATGTGAGAGAATTCCACATGGTTAATGGAGGGTGTAGGGAAAAAGGGAGGTCTGGGGAGAAAAGAGGAATAAAAGGATAGGCCAGGTGAAAAGAGAAACAGTACTGACAAAAATACAGAGAAAGTAGATTAGTGGTTCTGAACCACCAGTCCCCTGAGTTACAGATTAAGACATAATCCTGTAATTAATTATGACAACGATGGGAACTGAAGGACAGACAGGAAAGGGAACCAGCAACATTCAAGAAGTCATAGAATGGGAAGAGGAACTTTTACACATGTAATATTAAAAGGCCCTGGGGTTAGTACATCCAAATCTTTTAAAATCAAGGTATAGAAAGAAAATAATAGTTTTAAGGTTTGCTGGAGTAAGGCTTATCTTGGATGAGATTTCTCTCTGTACCACCCATCCCCATAACTGGCTCTGAGAAATATAGAAGTCCCAAACCTCGCACAGCTACCCAAAAGCCTGAGGGGATCCATAAACTGGTTAACCTATAACTAGTCATAACAAACCAGTATGTGTCAGTTCACTTGTTGGGAAGTTCCGCGCTGAGTCAGATTAGCAACCACCAAGAGTTCTGTGCATTTCTCTCTCCTCATCGAGACTCACAAGTGTGGATGATCCACAAACCACTAGTCCCTCAAAATACACTGTGTAGAAGGGACTTGTCCTCATGTTTTGGAAAATGGCTACATATTTTCCTTTACCACCTTTTGCATCATCACAGTACTATAATTATATATTAAAGGCACTGCAGAGTCTACTATTTAAAAAAAAAATTAACTTCGTTTAACTTGTTCTTCCTATACTCATCTGATCAGAGTCTCCCTTTTCTACACCTATTGACATCCAGGAATACAGTTTTTGAAAAATGTTGCTTAACTTTTCTGACAGATAAATAATCAGTCTCAGCTTGATCATTGCCAGGGACAGAGACTGCTATCTCCAGATAATTCATTCCATTTTGCATATTCTGATTAATAGTCTCACAAAGCTGAAATTTGCCACCCTTTATCTTAAAATGCATAGAAAGTTTTGCTATCTACAGTTAGAGATCACATTTATTCATTCCTCCAAGTGACCTACCAATTCAGCTATGAACCTAAGAGCAGTTCTCTGAAAATGTCACACTGTTTCATACATGGTTTTGCACATGCTATTTTTTCCATCTGAATACTCATCCTTCTACAGAAACTGATCCTCTGCAATTGCTACAGTCATAGCTATCAGTTCAACAGTAACTTTCTTTATGCATCACTATCCTAGACAAAAACCTGTATGCTCCTGGAGTCCTGTATACAACACTTTGAGGCACCTCTCATCATTACACTGTACTAATACTGCATTATAACTATCTACATACCTGTCTCTCCCATACACTAAACACCCTGGCAGCAGGAAGTATTTACTACTCATATTTGTATGGGATGGAAAAGGCACAAGAGTCTTCTATCTACCTGATAATTGCAATGATTCCAACTGACCTCACACACTGCATAATTCTTTTTAACCTCCTCAAAACAATGCTCCAAGAAGCCAGTACCAATCTACAGCTTTCACCTCTCACACCATCTCCAAATGCATTCCAGCTTGAGAATTTAGCACAGAGCTCAACATACAGGTTCTCAAAAAATACTTGTCAAATGGTTGAATAAATCTTATAAGCAAAGGTTCATATTTTAGGTAGGCTTTTAAATTTTCATAAGTTGGCCTTAAATTTACCTTCTTATAAACCAACCATCAAAGATGAAGGAAGCATCACCTTCATTATTAGCAATGAAGACTATCTTTACATCAGATTCCTGCCTGATAATATCAACTCTCTGATGTCCATTCCTTATCAAAAGCCCAGATACGAGAAACAGAACAGCCAAAATAATGCCTGGAAGGGTATGTACTCCATACATTCTTCTAGATCTTCTAAATTTTATCCTGGCATCAAATTTTACCAACAGAAGGATCTTTAGTTGGACCTCACTGTTTCATGATCCACTGTACAACTGCCTTTTCTCACTTAGAGTTTTTTGTAGCATGGATTGAAGAACATAAAGAAAAAACAGACTTAAGGAATTTATCATTATTTCTACTTTGGGAAGCTGTCTGAGACCTGTCCACTATATCACAAGGTATTCTCCTTATAAGAACTCATGCAAAGCAACTGCTTTCAGGTTTCTATCTCATAAAAGCAAATTAATTGAGAAACATACCCTTTATCTTATGTATATTATAAATCTTCAAGTTTTGTTCAAGTTTTGTTCTTTGCTTTTGCTGCAAGGAATCTTAATTTTTTTTCTTACTTCAAGAACTATACAGTGCCTTAAGTTTCCCCCCTTCCATTATGTCTTTATCCCAATTTTATTATTTGTATTGTAAATGTGCTCCAAAAGGACCTCAAGTCCCTAGGAGAATGAGATGACAGAGTAAAAATGAAAAAAATTAATAACTGCCATCGGGTGTCTATAGTAAGTCAGACACTGTTCCAGGCACTTTTATCCCTGATCCTTGAACACTGAGAGAAAGGTATTATTAAGTATGTTTTACAGATGGTAAACTGAAGTAGAGAGGGGTTAAAAAATTACCTAAGCTCACAAACCTAAGTTGTACCAGGCCAGGGTTTGACCCCAGGTTTGAATGACTACACAGCCACACTATACATAAGGTCTGACCAAATTAAAGACTATGCTACACTTCAAAAAGAAAAAGTATTCTAGTATAGTACTTGAGGAATTTTAAAATTTCAATTTATTGTATAAGCAAAAGAAGACAAATCACTTGGCACTAATTTTACACATTAATATCTTAAACATAATAAACTTCAACAAAGTCAACATCTCCGATCATTCCCAAATAAGAACTAGAAAATCACACAAAAATTTAAAGTTCAAACAGCAGACATAAATGTTTATATTCACGACAAAGCTAATGAAAAAAGATCTGAGCCAAAAGAAAAGAATTAGACATATTATTCCAATTAGTACCACATATAACTTGAAATGTTTTTTGATGCCTCTAAAAACAAAGACGAAAAACAGTTTTGAGGGGTGGGGGGAAATATGATTCAAAACTAGTAAGATAGAAAATATAATTGACATTAGACTCACCTGCTCAAGTCACTTTTTCCATAGTGATGATAGTGGTCAGGATGGCTAAGGTGGTAATGTTCCTGTCCACTCCACCTCTGGGGTGGCCTTTTCCAAAATCCTTCTTGAGACTGCCGAACATTTCTGTCTGATCGGTCAAAGCGGTTCATATTGTCACACTCCACTAGACAAATTCAAAAGTGAAACACTAGAAACATGTACACACACTCTATAAAAGCTAACTACTTATAGCTCAATAATTAAATGCTGCTGAAAATATAAAAGTAATATTCTAAAAATACCAGCCATTTATGTTAGCTAACCACAAAATCAAGATTTCCAGAAGAAAAATGACTAGTTCTTTCAGTGAAAACCGAACTTTATATTATTCAAACTGAAGTAAATTATAGAACTTTCATTATCACAGTCACTTAAGTAACAACAGTCCTACTGTTTTAAAACAAGCAAATTATCCTTGAAATCAACATTATACATTTTAAACACCAGTAGTCAGTTTTAAGTGGTTTTCATCATTATCAGTAGTTGGTTCTGACTTCAGAATGAAAATGACAAGAAAAAGTAGAAGATTTTAAGTCTGGTAGAGAACTCATTCCTAAAAATGAATGCCACAATTAATTTCTGATTTCAAGAAGCACAAATTAACTCTTCATCATAAACAAATCATATTTTTTAAATTAAGCTCACAGTTTTAGAAAGTAAAACGCTCCAATCTGCCGATAGTAGAGCTTGTTCAAAAATTCTAAAATGCCACTGAAAACAAAGCCAGTACTTTGCAGCAACAAACAGTACACTCCCTGAAATCCAAATGCCACAAAAACATGAAAAGAATTTCTTTGAAACACCCCAAGCTTCTCCTTCACTTACCCAAACACTTTTTCCTCACATATCTGAGCACTCACTAAGAGAGTTACTTTGTACAAGGGAGACATTGTGTCACTTGCTGCCTACTCAGACATAGCTGCATACAAGGCACTGACAAACAGGCCTTCCTTCCTGCTCAACTCCCAGCCCTCCCTGTGGGAAGCAAGCCCAGTTTACCCTGTGACTCCATCTTCATTCAGTGCTTACATAGCCTCTGAGTTAAGACTGTTACTAAAAATACAACTAAACACTAACCCAAGGCAGCAACAGGAAAGGTTTCTCTAGTCTGAGAATTATTACATGAGAAAGTTCAAATCCTGCATGTTCAGAATCCCTTGTGATAAGAAAGCTTTAGAAATCAACCTAATCCTCCCCAATTTAAAAAAAAAAAAAAACCTCACTATTTAAATGATTGTTTTAACTTAACCTAAACCTGAATTTGATACATGGAAAGTGTTTAATTACAGTATACCAGGTAAAAACAAACTTCCCCACTCCAAAAAAAGGTTGATATAAAGTGTATATGTTCAATTCTCATATACACTGAACTCACTGTGAACACATTACTTGTATATGAGTAACAATTTAAATAAGGTTCTAAAAGACATTGAAATTTTGTTTATTAGAAAATTTCCATTAGAGAAATCAATTTGGGGAAAAAAAAATAGGTTTTATAGTTTAAAAAATATTTTTTTAAAGAAAAATATTTTAAAGAAGACTTACATTTGAAATTATTTCTAACAATTTCTCATCATCTTATTGGGATAAATTAAGATATACATATTTTTTTAAAGTTCAATAAAGAAAACCGGACTGTTAGGTAAATAAAGGCATGGTGACCATTATGCCACAAAAGTAAGGAGGAGAAAATAAGACAGCAAAAGAAAAATAAATTGAAAAATAATCCTAAGAAGGCTTAAAAATGCTTTTAGTTGACATTCACATTATACTCACAGACTCAGTTAAGTTCCTTAAGTATTTCTACATGGCATTAAAATGTTACTTTAGGTTAAGCAATTCTATATAGCTGAGGGATAATCTATATCTACTTTTAAATCTGAATTCATATCTATTCTTAATTCACGCAGGTAAAATTCCATTCACTCCCCAAAAAAGAAATTCTGTAATAAGAATCTGATATATAATTAGTATATCATCCACACAGTGCACTCAGAGTAATAAGAAGCAAACTAACCAGGAAAACAGGTCAGGAGATGGGGTTAAATGCTGTGGGAAATTATAATGCAGAAAATGATGTGCTGCTTTTGTATTTACTAAAGATTGTTGGTAATACACACAGGCTCCAAATAAAGCACTTTCATTGAAACATGAACTCAACCATCAGCATAACTGACAAATAGGCACCGGAAACAAATATTTTCCATGACTACAAAACACTCTTGTTAGAACTGGGACAGAGGGGGGCTTAAACTCTCAGAAAAATGTCTCCTCCAAGACTCTGAAGGAAGGAAGGGTCCTGCTTATACTACTACCTGCAGTACCCATCAATCATGTTTTGATACTTTAAAATGTTACTAAGAAGATAATGCAAAATAACATTAGTGGTCATTTCTTAGAAAAGACTAAGGGCAGAGAAAAAGAAATAACATAGAAAATAAAATGGAAAGCCAATAAAATTACAAGATGGAGTTAATTTAAAGCCAGTTTCCAGAGCCAATGAAGGAACAGGACAAACAAGACTAAGAAAGGAAATAAATCCTTCTGAATGTGTAATATCATTGGGAAGGATGAGGCAAACCTAAAGGCTTTCCAAAAAAAATTTTAACCAATATGCTGATCAAAACTATCTACACACCAGATTTGACCCTAATTATGAGTTTAGGAATAGAGAATAAATAAACGCCTTCTGAAGGGGCTTTCTAGCTCCCAAAGTAAACGGCAGATTTTAGTAGGTTTTTTACTATGAGTAGGAGACAGAATTTTCAGGACTTCTACCCTGTGATGAGGGAAATAGAATCTAACATAGCTAACTGAGAGGTATGGGATATGGAGATGCCTATGTCTAACACTCATCATACCCATTTCTTCTGATTTGATAAAGAACGAAATATGACGCCAAAAGTAACCTAGGTTCTTTCTAATAACTTAAAGTCCTAAGAAGATAATGGCTGACAAAGGTAGTATTTCTATCTATGACTAACAACTGGCTATGAAGATAGCAGGAAGAAATTATACATCAGAAAGTCTGGAAAGAATGTGTCATGCAGGAGGTTTTACAATCTGAACAAGAAAGCTTTTAAAATGAAATTTGGTTGAAAGAAGAAAAGCTCATGTTAAAAAAAAATCATGAAGTTGTTATTACTAAAAGCCATTAGTACTGAAAAAGAAAGATAAATTTCCAGAAGAAAATACAGTAATTGGAAAGTGGTAAAGGACAATACTACTGACCTCATTTGACTATATCTCAATAAAATGTTTAGCAAAAAAGTGGCCTTAGGAAATATATTAATAACATGAAGTAAGTGCAATTTAATAGGCACCATAATTTGATGGGGTAGGATTCAGAAAGTAATTAGAAAGACATCTTTTTCAACAGAGAAAAGTTTAAAACAGAACGAGTAGAAGAAAGTTCACACCTAAGAAAATGTATACTATGGAAATTTCATAAACCTAAGGATGATGCTATGCATGTGCCAAATGCTACGCTTTAATCTGTAGGCAATGAGTGACCATTACAAGTTTCTGAGCAAGAGAATAAAACAATACAACTATGCCTTTGGTATAACCAAATTGTTCATATGAGAGACACTGTAGAACAAAAAGCCAGCAAATCTCAAATACCCACTGGTCTGCTAAAAGAAATTCAGATTCCAAAATTTCCTTAAGAGATTCCTTGACCAAGGTAAAAGAAAAATATAAAAGAAAATGATCTCTCTTTTTAGATCCTCCCAAATTGCTACTCAAATCTAAAGTCCTTTTTCTTTTTATTCCTCTTCCTTCATTCTATGTTCAGTTTCCCTCTGCCCCATCTCTCCCTTTAACCTCTTTCCCTACCCCTCAAGCTGACCAGAAACCTAAAAAGCTCTATGCCTCTTAAAGTGAACCTTCCTTCAGAAGATGGAAGATTCTCTTAAGGTTGACTTGGATGTGGTCTCATCCTGAGCTGAGAGTCATAGCTACAGACTTTCTAAGGTCTAAACAAGATTGGGAGAAATTTCCAGAAGAATTTAGAATACTTTTAGCAACTGATAATCCAGGGCCTCCAGATCTATACCAATTAGTTCATACATTAGAAGGAAATCTAGGTACATAAAAACAGAATAGAAAAAGCACAGTGTGAAAAACCTAAAGTTGACTTAAGAACCCACGATTGTGTAGAGGAGGAAAGTTTTTCTCAACTCTCTTAGGGCCTGAAAATAAAACTGACAAGATAGATTAATGGGAGAAAAGCATACAAATTTATTTAATATGTGACAATGGGAGCCTTCATGAGGAAATGAAGACCCAAAGAAACAGACCTGTATATTTTTATGCTAGGCTTGATGAAGAGTAGACAGTCAAGGAGGAATGTGACAGGTTAAGGAGTCTAAGTGTGGTAAACTGGGGGAAACTTTAGCAAGCCCTGTTTGTTAGGATCTTCTTGGTCTAAGTTTGTCTTCAGAGATAAGGATGCTCCTTTCCTCTACGTATGGGGAAGGCACCTCTCACATGACAGTTTTATGACCTGTTTCAGGGAAGATGGGCAAGAGGGGGAGGAAATCAGAGTGACTTTTCTGCTTCTGCCATTTTCTCAAACTCCTTCAGCTTAAAATATTCAATATGCCAAGGTGCCATATTTTGGGGTCGTGTGTCCTGAACTCCATCAATTGCAGAGGAAATCAGAAGTTAGAAAAGGACTTTCAGAGGCTGTCAACAAAGTCTTTTCTGTGAACGTAGACTGGGCTCTGATTCAGTTCTGTAAGCAAAGGAAGAATAAATCCACTAGAGATTTCACAGATAGACTAACACCATCAGATAGCATTCAGGAATAGATTCTGAAAGAGATGTGACCTCGTCTCCCTCCTCACTTGCCAGACTTCCAGTGCTTGGAAAGAGACTTAGAAAAAAGCAGAATAAGACTCAGAATAAAATGATGTCCTTCACATATAACGAGATGCCTCCACCCCAGTAAATTAAACACTGGAGAAAGGAGTCTCTTGATACACTTATAGATAAATAGCAGGGCACTGAAAAACTGTCTTGCATTGCCTAAGAAATAAAAGAGAAAAAATAAGTGGGTGATTAGTCAAAGTGTTCTGAGGGAAAAATCAAGCACCCAATTTCAGGTTTTATACCTAAACTCAAAGATAAAATTTTCTAAACAGTAAAGGACAACCCTGCAAATATATTATTGATATAGGCACTATAATATCAACTTTAAACCCTGTGACTATTATATAACCTCCCCCTCAGTGTCACTAAACCACCCAGTGTAGCTATCTCCAATAACTCAGACAGTTCCCAAGTCCTAGCCCATAACTGTCCAAGAAACATTTGACCAACAAACATTCTTTCCTTGTCTGTGCTACCACATATGCTACCTTAATAGGTACACAAATGCAATTGCCAGCTAAATATTCTCTTCATGGCCTCTTCCTTGAAATCCCAGATGACTTCCCTATTCATAATAAAGTCACAGCAAACTTGTGTCCAAATCAAACCCAAACTAAAGATCTCAACAAGGTGCCAGTCTTCTTGTTGACAAAAATTCCACTGATATTGGCAGAATTAGTGGGGCTGAACCCATAAAATCCAGAGTGATCCATCCAAAACTCTACCCAAATTTGCATAATAGCTTCAAAAACCAGAAGCTAAAGGGAACTAAAACCAATAGTCTAAGTATATTAGAAGACTCCTTAAACCTTGTACTAGTCCTTGTAACATTCCTATCCTGTCAATAAAAACTCAGCGGCAGTGGGTATAGTCATTCAGGACCTCAGACCTATAAAGAGAATAGTCATTCCCTCCTTCCCAGTAGTACCAAATCTAAATACTGTTTTACCTTTGGTGCCTCTGAAGGCTACATATTTTAGATCCAGGTTCTGCTTTCTTCAGTGTTCAATTAGCTCAAAATAATCAATACTTGTTTGCCTTCTGCTAGGAAAATCTATAATATATGTGAGATGTTGTATCTCCGGAGTTCCCTCCTACTTTTCATAAGTCCCCAACCAAGACCTCAGAAACTTTAAATTGCCTTGTGATTCTACTTTTACCTAATATATGGATAACTTTTTGTTGTGCTCTAAAGATGAGGCAGGCGCTAAGACCAATGCCATCTCTCTACTTCCTGGTTTAGCTAAGGTTTCCAAAGAGAAGTTGTTATAGTTCTGTCAAAGTAAAATGCATTAGATAATTTATTCCACAGAGGTAAATCCTTCATTCCTTACTACCAGCCCTTAAAACTTCACATTAAATCTCCTGGATCATAAAGTCTCATTATTTTTTCCCTTATAATCATTAACGGTTTACGTTTTTCTTCTGTGTTCTAAAATACTTTTCCACTTGATCTTCTAGGCCACTAATTCAGATTTCAACTATGCTTTCTGTCATCGATTGAACTGTTTTGTTGGGAAATCTTCTTTTATAATAAGCTCCAGAAAGCATTGTGCTGCAATTGAATCTCTCTAAGTGCTCTCATTATTATCTCTTTCGGCCACTCTAATCCCAGGAGTTCTGCTGTTTTCCCTGTTCCTCTTCCTGGGTACTGGCTGTGATTTTTCTTTCTCAGTTGACTAGAACTCAGCACTGATTGCTAGAGTATCCCAAGTGACAGCAGAACCACAAGAAGATGTAACAGTCTCTACCCCCGTGGTAGAGTAGATACTGTTCTCAGCTCTACACTCTGTCCTTCAGTAGACTTATACATCCAATGTCCTCTGCCGCAGAGATTCGCACTGTGAATATAGTATACTTCCCAGTCGCACGGGTCTTAGGCTTGGCCATGTAACTTGCTTTGGTCAACAGAATGTGGGCAGAAGTAACACTGTGCTGGTTCTAAGGGAAGACTTTAAGAGATACTATACGCATGCTTCTCCTCACCCTGTTGTCCTTCTGCCATCTGCCATGAGCACAACCTGCTCCAAGGAGTCCTGGTTTCAAAATGAAGAAGCAAGGAGTAGACCTGAACTCAGTCCCACAGCCTGAGCTGTCCCAGCTAATACAAAGATCCATGAATGAGAAAAATAAATGTTTATTTTGAAAGCCACTGAGATTCTAAGAGTGATTATTATATAGTATCCTGGCAGCAGGGGAAAAGAAAAAACAAACAAAACAACCCTGACCAATATGACAAAAGTGGACAGCAAGCAGGCTCCTTGTACCTCGATGAAGCACTAGAACAACCAACCACCCTCTCTGAAATATCCCTGCATTTTTCTAGCATCATGTATAAAAAGGACTTCACTACCCTTTTTAGTTCATCCCTGGACCCTGGAAGGCCTAAGAAACCTGGCAAATGTTGACTAACAGGGAATCCATAGCTCTCTGAGATTCTTCTTCCAGGAGGATCCTCATTTCAACCCTTGCCCCAGAGGATTCCTAGGCTGGTCTCTGGTTCCTGACAAGTCTTTAAGACAGAAAATCCTTCAAATGCTATGGCAGTGGGGGCAAGAGCACCTAGGCCCCTCTTGCACATGGATTATCTAAAGCCCCACTCCACCAGTTACTGGTATCCAGAGACGAAGACAGACCAGATTTGAGAGTAAAAAGGATAGAATGATTCATTCAGGTCACCATTTTCCCAGAATTGATTTTTTTAAAGTACTTATTAACTTAATGGTTTTTGCTGCTGTTTTACAAGTCAAATGATATCTTTTTCTCTAAATTTATGTTTTCTTAAAATCAAAATGAGACAAAGGAATAAAAAATTGGGTAAGACCAAGGGAAAAAAGGACAAATCCTATCTACCAGATACTTTAGGATATAGGTATACAATCTTATTGGATCATACAGAGTTATACCTAAGACCTACAAAGTCAGGTTTTAAACATTTAAATAATTTTGCAAATGAACCTCTTTAACATCACTTAAGATAAATTCTCAGCCTGAAAAGGGTACCACCATAGAGATAACGAAGTCTGTAAATAAAAAATACCAAATTGGATATAGTCAAGTTGCTCAACTATATACTTCTGAAGGTTCAATATTGTCCCCCCTACCATTCTCAAGAGGTGCATCCTCAGGCAGATCCACATCAAGCATAAGGTCATCATCCTCAAGGTCACATGATTCAAGATTATTCAGAATATCCTGTAAACAAAAGCAGAAAAAATGCTATAACCTAGCTCAGTGTAATCATTATTTTTGAACATCACTATATGAGAATCTTATTTTACTCAATGTTTGTGTGGTTAAGAATAGATTTTAAAGATAAACTTAAAAAAAAAAAAAGATTCAACTGGTTTACTTGGTTAAGCTATTTGTAACATCCTTTTCCTAGTCTTCTTCCCCACCAGTAGATTTTTATTTGTATTTTTAAAAATTTACACAGTGCTCACTATCTGCAAGATATTGTTCTAAGCACTTCACAGATATTAATTGATTTCTTTAGTCTTCACTATGATTTAGTGACTAGTATAATCTCCATATTATACACGATGAAACTAATGCACAGAAAATCTAAATCCCTGGCCAAAACAGAATGTGAACAACAGGCGGTCAATCTCCTGAGTCCATGCTTTTAACAACTTCCCTGATAACATGAATAATCAAAAATGGTAAACAATCTCACAAGATGTATTCATATTTGGTATGGGAGGTGGTATTTTATTATCTCTAGGGATCTGACTACTTTCGTAAATTAATGAAGTGAGTCTTTAATGATGTCATTATTACACACTGCTGCTACTACTACTTTCAGCACCACTATTACTTCCTTGGTTTACCTTAATTTGTTCTTTCTCTACAGTAGGACTGGACTACTCAAATTGGTTATAAGCAGTCCCTCTTGGGTTCTATTTGCAATCTTGTTAGCTATTATCTATCCTTAGAAAAGTACTGTTTTGCTTTAGAAGACTCTTATTCTGAAGTCTAAATAACTAAATAAACAAAAACTAAGTTTAAGGTAATGAATTCAGTTTGACCTATAGCCCACTAGTGAATCCCTCCAATCCAAAAACTGATCTAATACTGCAAGATCTTGCCTTAGTATATATAAGTAAAAAGATCACAAATTCACAAATCTTTAAATGGGACTGAGAGATTATGACCTTGAAAAACTCTCACAGAAGGGGAATATCTACTTTATTACAGATAATATGAATAAAATTAGAAGTGTTCCCTATATTGGATATTCCACACAAATCTTTTCAATTTTGTGTTGGGCCTTCCTTCCAGGATCCACTGAGAACTAAGAGTAATTGGAATAATTGTTATTATTTAAAACAAACAAAAAAACTGCATAATTATTTAACCTTGGCTTAAGAAAAAGGTATTTCGCAGAACCTCTTTCCATTATGAAATATTTGCTGTCCTTAAAACAGTCTTCCTAAAAAAATCAAGGAAGAAAATGAATATGGGAAAAAAAAAACTGGCAAAGGCCATAATGGACAATTCACAAAATAAATAGAAAATAAACGGCCAATAAATACAATGTAGGAAAGAATGCTACCACACCAATGTGGATTTATCATGATTTAGAGGAATCTAGTATTCATACAAACCTTCTGGAGGCCAATTTGTTAAAATTTAGCTAAAACCTTTTTTAAAAAGGCAAAGTATTCCTTCCTAAGAATTTATCCTTTAGAAACAGACAAATGCAAAAAATATACGTATAAGTGTGGTTATTGTAGCATTGGACAGAATGGCAAAAAAAGTAGAAATGAGCTAAATGTCCAACAACAGAAAAATGGTTAAACAGGAAGTATGATATAGTCATATAACAGAATATGATGTTGTTCTTAAAAAAAGATAATAAAAATATATTTACAGACATAGAAAGATGTTAATTGGGGAAAAATACGAACTAGTTTGTTTCCAGTCTTTTGCTCTTACAAATAATGTTTCAACGAATCCCTAAATGTCAACATTAAATTGAAATAAATGAATCTGTATATCAAGTTGATGGTATAACACTCAGAGAGAAACTATTTCAAGTGGGGGAAAAAAATCCTCAAACTATTTTCAGTAACTACATTACAGGTGGTAATAATGGTGTTGTTATTCTGAGACTTGTGTATATTGGTATTTGCTGAAAAATGGATTCTCATCTTAGGAAAAAGAAAATAAAGACGTAAAAAACAATGAAATTAAGTAAAAATTCTATGTTATGTTCCTGAGTATAAGTGGAAAGTATCAATATGAACACAAGATGTTTTTCATCTTAAAATAAAAGATACATTTCTTCCACTGAAAAGGCCTACATGTTAAATGGAAAAAAAAATCATGTCTCTAAAACAGCATATATAGAATTATCCATTTTATGAAAAAAACATTGTATAATATGCATTGGAAAAAACTTAGAAGAAAACCAAAACACAGGTTAACTATTTTAGGATTATGAGATTTTTCTTTTTCTTCTTTTTTTTTTTTGATTAGAGTACCTGTATTTTCTCATTTTCTGCAATAAGTATTATAACTTATATAATTTTACTCCTAAAATCATATCTTCAATTTAAAACATTTGGCTATTTGTATGAATATGTGTGAAACAAGATGATGTTGGGCACCCCAGGCCAAATCTGACAACTAAAGACACAGCAAAGAATCAAAGGCAATAGAACCTCATTTTCTAAGTCCAAAGTAGGGCTTGCTGAGATGCACCAGTCAGCAAAAGGAGCACTGCCACCACTGCCAAAAAGGTGTTCTACTTTTAATAACTAACTAAAGTCTACATTTGTTTTGTAGGGTTTTCTGTAGGTTTCATTTTATAACGAAGATTTAAACACATAGTCTTAGGGAATGGGAATGAGCATGTTCTAATGAATTCAGAAGTGGTGAAAAAATTGTATCACTTTGAGAAGTTACTAAGAAAGCTCAATGGAAAAGGAAGGGGGACACAGTTAGCAATAATTACAGAAAGGGAAAACCATCCATATTTATGCTTCAAGTTAACACTCATCAATAAATCATTATATATGATATTTCAGAAATTTATCTAGACATATGGAAAGATACTCTGTAAAATGGTGGGGGGGAAGCAATTATATATGTACAATATGACTCCATCTTTAATGCTGAAAAATACATTTAAATGTCTGAATGGTGATAAACCAAAGAACCGTTATTATTTTCCACTATGTGAGACAACATGTGCTTATGTTCTTTGTATTCTTTTTGATTTTGACTTGTTACACTTTTTTTGACTTTGTAGTAAGGACATACTGCTTTTATAATAAGCAAAACTTCACACTAAAAAAAGTGAACCTCCCTTGGCAACAGCAGGGAAGTTCAAACCACACAAATCTAGCCTGCATGTGGGAATCCTCAACCCAGCCCAACTCCTAACCACAATAATAACCAGAGCCACCTGCCTCTCCCCTCTTCACTCGAGCCATTCTGGACTAGTTTGGGTGTCTGTCCTGGTGTTCCCAGAAAGTCTCACTATGTGAATAATAAATGTTTTCACATTCTCTTGCTACATGTGTGGCACCATCTTTCTCGACACTGAACAAATCTGGGGGGAGGGGAGTTGATCCTGCCTCCATGTGGCAACCACAAGACATACCATCAAAAATTCAACACATATGAAAACCAATATATGCAAGGCACAATTCTGGGTACACGATATATTCATGTAAAAAGACAGTCCCTATCTTGAGAGTTTGCTAAACTACTCCATGATATTGCTGCCTTGGCATCCATTTTGTGTGACCAAGAAGTCTGCAGGGGCCTGCCCTAGATAACAGTTCCAGAGTCACAAGCAAATGTAAGTTCCTAACAGGACTTCTCCAGCAGCCCTTGTGAGCAACAGTCTCCCCTGCCTCCCAGGGACTGCCCCTTGTGAAACCTTAGATAAGACCACCGCCGAGCTTACCAAAACCCTGCACTTCTTGGTTTGAACTGCCCAGTTGAGCCTTAGCCCAGGAACCTAAAAGCACTCCAGCCACAGACCCTAATAATAAAAGTATGTGCCCCAGGTTCCTGCCACTCTGTTTGCCCTTGTATGGCTCCTCGAGGCATGCCACGTTTTCCCATATGGCCCCTGCGGGCATGCCATGTACTTCCTCCAGGACCTGAGAGTAATAAACTTCTCTATTTCAATTTCCCTTGTGGTCTTTTGTTGAATTGGGGTTTACCAGCCAACATCTTGGGGCTCTATTTAACAAATGTTAATTTAACAAAGTCACAACAACCCTCCAAGTTTACTTGTCTCCCCTCAAACAGACAATTCCTTCACAGTATGGTATTCCCAAGTGCCATGAGGGTATATCACATGGATATATATCTTGGCAAATCAGAGTCAATCTAAAACAAATTCAACTGCAACAAAAAGAATAAAATACCTAAGAAAAAACCTACCTAAAGGGACAAAAGACCTGTATGCAGAAAACTGTAAGATACTATGAAAGAAATTAAAGATGATACAAATAGATGGAGAGATATACCATGTTCTTGGATTGGAAGAATCAACATTGTGAAAATGACTCTACTACCCAAAGCAATCTACAGATTCAGTGCAATCCCTATCAAACTACCAATGGCATTTTTCACAGAACTAGAACAAAAAATTTCACAATTTGTATGGAAACACAAAAGACCCTGAATAGCCAAAGCAATCTTGAGAAAGAAAAACAGAGCTGGAGGAATCAGGATCCCAGACTTCAGACTATACTACAAAGCTACAGTAATCAAGACAGTATGGTACTGGCACAAAAACAGAAACACAGATCAATGGAACAGGACAGAAGGACCAGAGATAAACCCACACACATATGGTCACCTTATTTTTGATAAAGGAGGCAAGAATATACAATGGAGAAAAGACAGCCTCTTCAATAAGTGGTGCTGGGAAAACTGGACAGCTACATGTAAAAGAATGAAATTAGAACACTCCCTAACACCATACACAGAAATAAACTCAAAATGGATTAAAGACCTAAATGTAATGCCAGACACTATAAAACTCTTAGCGGAAAACATAAGCAGAACACTCTATGACATAAATCACAACAAGATCCTTTTTAACCCACCTCCTAGAGAAATGGAAATAAAAACAAAAATAAACAAATGGGACCTAATGAAACTTAAAAGCTTTTGCATAGCAAAGGAAAACACAAACAAGATGAAAAGACAACCCTCAGAATGGGAGAAAATATTTGCAAATGAAGCAACTGACAAAGGATTAATTTCCAAAATTTACAAACAGCTCATGCAGCTCAATACCAAAAAAACAAACAACCCAATCCAAAAATGGGCAGAAGACCTAAATAAACATTTCTATAAAGAAGATATACAGATTTCCAACAAACACATGAAAGGATGCTCAACATCACTAATCATTAGAGAAATGCAAATCAAAACTACAATGAGGTATCACCTCACACCAGTCAGAATGGCCATCATCAAAAAATCTACAAACAATAAATGCTGGAGAGGGTGTGGAGAAAAGGGAACCCTCTTGCACTGTTGGTGGGAATGTAAATTGATACAGCCACTATGGAGAACAGTATGGAGGTTCCTTAAAAAACTAAAAATAGAACTACCATATGACCCAGCAATCCCACTACTGTGCATATACCCTGAGAAAACCATAATTCAAAAAGAGTCATGCACCACAATGTTCATTGCAGCTCTATTTACAAAGCCAGGACGTGGAAGCAACCTAAGTGTCCATCGACAAATGAATGGATAAAGAAGATGTGCCACATATATACAATGGAATATTACTCAGCCATAAAAAGAAATGAAATTGAGTTATTTGTAGTGAGGTGGATGGACCTAGAGTCTGTCATACAGAGGGAAGTCAGAGAAAAACATATACCGTATGCTAACACATATATATGGAATTGAAATTTAAAAAAAAAAAGGTTCTGAAGAACCTAGGGGCAGGACAGGAATAAAGACGCAGACGCAGAGAATGGACTTGAGGACACGGGGAGGGCAAAGGGTAAGCTGGGACGAAGTGAGAGAGTGGCATGGACATATATATACTACCAAATGTAAAATAGATAGCTAGTGGGAAGCAGCCACATAGCACAGGGAGATCAGCTTGGTGCTTTGTGTCCACCTAC
The DNA here is from genome assembly GCF_009873245.2 of Balaenoptera musculus. Taxonomy (NCBI): domain Eukaryota; kingdom Metazoa; phylum Chordata; class Mammalia; order Artiodactyla; family Balaenopteridae; genus Balaenoptera; species Balaenoptera musculus. The sequence goes on from NC_045800.1 coordinate 52,228,810, forward strand.
AGGGGGGGATAGGGAGGGTGGGAGGGAGATGCAAGAGGGAGGGGATATGGATATATAAGGATATGGATATATAAGGATATATGTATATGTATAGCTGATTCACTTTGTTATAAAGCAGAAACTAACAGACCATTGTAAAGCAATTACACTCCAATAAAGATGTTCAAAAAATTTAAAAATCTAAAAAATAAAATAAAATAAAATAAATTTTAAATAAAACAAATTCAAGTCAAGACAACCTAAGAAACAACAAATTCAGCCTCTAGAACGTGGAAGAGGAGACTATATTCTGCTTAAACAGTATGGTAAGGGCAAGGAAGCAAAAAGCATAATCTATTCCAAACGTTGGCAAAAACTTTTTAAAAGGTGAAAAGCATTTCAGATTTTGCAAGCCTACAGAGAAAATCAAGTATATTATGTAGGTACTTATATAACCATTTAAAGTGTAACCTCTGGAAGTGTAAAAAGCATTCTTAGTTTGCAGGCTGTGAAAAAAACTGGTGGTTGGTCAAATTTCCCTTACAGGACATAGTATGCTGACCTGCTCTATTCAAATAACTTCAAGTAGCTCATTAACGCTTGTTATGGACTGAATGTTTGTGTGTGCATCTCCCCCCAAATTCATACGTTGAAGCTCTAACCCTCAACATGAGGCTATTTGGAAATATGGCCTTTGGGAGATAATTAGGTTTAGACAAGGTCATGATGGTGGGGACCCGGTGATGGGATTAGTGTCCTTAGAGGAAGCAAAAGAGACCAGAGCACACACTCTCTCTCCCCACCATGTGAGGATTCTGTTAAAGGGTGAAGAGGGCCTTCACTAGGAACTGAATCTGCCAACACCTTGATCTAGGACTTCCAGACTCCAAAACTGTAAAAAATAAATGCCTCTGTTCAAGCCACTCAGCCTACGGTATTTTGTTACAGTAGCTAGAACTAAGACAACACTCAAACAGAGTGTAAGGGGAAGGGACAGAAATATATCTACATCATGAACAACTATTTCAGCCATCTTAAGGAGTCTGGACTGTATCTCAATGACAGGGATATGACTGTTGAGTTTTAAGAAGTGACAAATTGAAATTTGCATTAAAGAAACATTATTCTGGTTACAGTGTAGACAATGGATTTAAATGGGGGGAAAAAAAAGCAGTTTTGTAGCTACTGCAGAATCCATGTGACATATGACAGCAGCCTGATATTAATTAGTGTCAGTGACAATGAAAGAATAGCAATTACAAGACACACTGAGGAGTTAGGATCTAAAGAACCAAAGTTAACTAAGAAGTAAAGAAAGAGCCATGAATGACTCCTTGGTTCCTGGATTTAGAAACAGGTGGGTGATTCCCATTCACTGAAATAAAGTACTGAAAAAGGATGACCAGATCTGATAGGAGATAAAAAATTATATTATAATTTTATAAATAATTTTATAAATAATATCAGAACCTGACAGTTTTGACATGCCTGCTGCATCTTCAAGAAGACATGTCCACCAGACAACTAAATATACAGGGGAGTGGAGCTGAGGTGTGGGAGTCACTATCACATAGATGACAACTGAAAGTTGTTGAATAATGAGTTTGACAAGAGACACAGTGCTGACTGAGAAGACTGGATTCTAATATCTGTCTTAGACAGTTCTTCCCACATTCCCATAGAAGGTCTCTGTTTCTCCAATATCAGATTTTGAGAAGAGTTGTATCAGAGATATTATTAGACCTTTCAGAAAGGATTCAGGCAAACAGATAAGAAAAAAAAATATTATAATTTTTCTTCACTAGTGTAGAAATCTGTCATTTGCACAGCCTAGGAAATGCATTATTATAGGAAGAAAGGAAGCCATGTAAGCATGGAGACTGCTTAACATGGGAAAGTGTTTCTCTTCCATGTTTGTGATGGCAGGCTCTTCCTCTCACTGGCAAGCCTGCATCTGTTGGGAGCCAACATCCACATACACCTGGGAGACGATCTAGTGCAGCCATTAGCTGGGAGTATGACAATGAAAACATAAGTTTGTATACTGTCTGGCTTCCAGAGGCTTCCCACAAGTCTCACTGGAATTAAAACCCTGACTAAACACATATGAGCAGAAGTGCCACAGAACTTCCTTGGTCTCTGAGAATGCTTTTCCATTCAAAAAGAGTGAACTATGAGATGGTGGGCCAGTGCTTCCTTAACAAGTTTCTCCTTCAGTAATACACTGAAGAAAGCCTAAATGTTTCTGGCAAATAAAGGACTTCATCACCAGTTTGTATTCATCACCATGCAGTAAAATTAATTTTTTCTTTTGGCATACAGTTTATGAATTTTAAAACACATATAAGTTTGTGTAATCACCAATATAATCAGGACACATAACAATTTCTTCACCCAAAGAAAGTTCCTTGTCCTATCCAGTTTTAATTACACCCTCTCCCACCCACCACCCCTAGCAGACAATGATCTGTTCTCCATCACTATAGTTGTGTTTTTTAAGAATGTCATATAAATGCAATCATACAGTATGTAACCTTTTGGGACTGGCTTATTTCACTCGGCAGAATGCCTTTATGATTAATCTAAATCATTGAATATATCAGTAACTCATTACTTTTTACTAGTGAATAGCATTCCATTGCATGGATGTAACAGTTTGTGCATCCATTTACTCACTGAAGTAAACTGGTTTTTCCAGTGTTTAGTTATTATAAATAAAGCTGCTATGAACATTCATGTACAGGTTTTTGTGTGAATATAAGATTTCATTTCTCTAGAGTAAATACCCAAGTGAGTAGGACTGTTCGGTGATATAGTGAGTTTATGTTTAACTTCATAAGAAACTGCTAAACCATTTCCCAGAATTGCTGTAACAATCTGCATTCCAATTATCAGTGAGACCAGCCTTTCCCATATGCCCCTCCCCAGCTTGACTGCAGACTTAAAGTAGACCTTGTTCCCAGTGTGGGACTCTGCTACCTGGTTCCAAAGGGCACAGTGACAAACTTATTCACGAAATACTGTGTTTGTCTGCTCTAACCTGTCTGGGGTTACCTGAATGACTAACACAAAGTGTTTTTCTTTGTTTTGCCCAACTTGGAATTCACTCAGGCAGAAAAGCTGTGGGCACTGCTCAAAACCACAGTAAGTCAAACAAACAATCCACAATCACCCTGGGGCAAAAGATTATACTTGATATAATAGAATACTAAAAGACTGAGAAAAAAGGCTGGGGAGAGAATTTCTTTGGGAAATTAGGTAATTCAAAAGTGCCACCTACGTTGGGAATTTAGAAAGCCACAAAAATGCCCAGGGCAGAATGTATTCTCAGTAAAGACCTAAGAAAGCCCAAAGCTTTCACCTCTGGCTGATCTCTAGGCCCAGAAAAAGTAGCAAGTGAAGGCTAAGGTAGAACTGTAAATGATGGTCAGGCTAAAGATTGAAGGAGTGCCCCAACACAGAGCCAATATGCAGAGAGACACTGAATGGGTTTTTTTTTTTAATTTTGACTGTAAGATCTTTTAATTCTCCTTCCTTTTAATTCTTTGTTCTTTCTCTGCCTCCTTCTCTTCTTCTTTCCCTTATTCCCTTCCTCTTCCTCTCACTCTTCCTCTCTCCCTCTTTTTTTCTTTTCTTTCTTTTTATTTGCCATCTGGCATTCAAGGAAATCTCTGCATAAAACACTAAATAAACACAAGCTACAGTAACACACACTTCATAGGCCATACATGACAAGAAGAGAGGCTTTGGAAAAATAGTTTAGAAAATTCACTAAAAAAAGAAAGGGGCACTTCCCTGGTGGTCCAGTGGGTAAGACACCATGCTCCCAATGCAGGGGGCCCGGGTTTAATCCTTGGTTAGAGAACTAAATCCCACATGCATGCCGCAGCTAAGAGTTCACATTCCGCAACTAAGAAGCCCACATGCCGCAACTAAGAGTCCACATGCCACAACAAAAGATCCTGCATGCTGCAACTGAGACCCAGCGCAGCTAAAAATAAATAAATAAATAATTTTTTAAAAAACCCAGCTATAGCCTAAAAAAGTAACAAAAACAAACCCTAAGGAAGATGAGGGATATGATTTCCAGTGTTGCTATATTAAAATATTTAAAATGACTAGTTTTCAACAAAACCTTAGGGACATGCAAAGAAAGTATCATCCAGTCACAGAAAAAAAACAAAAATTAACAGAAATGATCCCTGAGGAAGCCCAAGCACTGAACTTAATAGACAAAGGCTTTAAATCAACTATCTTAAATATGCTCAAACCTCAGGCAAAGTATATCTAACCAAGTACAGAATATCAGTGAAGATAAAGAATATAAAGCAATGAAAAATAAAAATTCTGGAGGTGAAAGTATAACAATTTAAGAGAAAAACTCCTAAATACATAAAGTAAGTATTAACAAACACAAAAGGAGAAATTGACAGTAACCCAATAATAGTAGAGGACTTTAAAACCCCACTTGCATCAACAGACAGATCATCCAGACAGGAAATCAATAAGGAAACAGTGGCCTTAAAGAACGTGTTAGACTCATTGAACTTAATAGCTATCTACAGGACATTCCACCCAAAACAGCAAAATACACATTTTTTTCAAGTGCACATAACACATTCTCCAGGATAGATCATATACTAGGCCACAAAACTAGTCTCAAATTTAAGAAAACTGAAATCACATCAAGCATTTTTCCCACCACAACATTATGACAACTAGAAATCAACTACAAGAAAAAAACCTGAAAAAGACACAAACATGTGGAAGCTAAAGAATATGCTACTAAACAAACACTGGATCACAGAAGAAATCAAAGAAGAAAGAAAAAAAAAAAACCTGGAGACAAATGAAAATGGAAACACAATGCTCCAAAATCTATGGAATGCAGCAAAAGCAGTTCTAGGAGGAAATTTATAGCAATACAAGAAAACATCCTCAACAAAACACTAGCAAACCAAATTCAACAATACATTAAAAGGATCATACACCTTGATCAAGTAGGATTTATCCCAGGGATGCAAAGATGGTTCAATATCTGCAAATCAATCAGTGTGATACAACACATTAACAAATTGAAGAATAAAAACCATATGGTCATCTCAATAGATACAGAAAAAGCTTTTGAGAAAATTCAACATCCATTTATGATAAAAACTCTCCAGAAAGTGGGTATAGAGAGAATATAATAAAGGCCATATATGATAAGCCTAAAGCTTATATCATACTCAGTAGTGAAAAGTTGAAAGCATTTCCTCTATGATCAGGAACAAGACAAAGATGCCCACTCTTGCCACTTTTATTCAACATAGTACTAGAAGTCCTAGACACAGCAATCAGACAAGAAAAAGAAATAATAAATGGAAATCAAATTAGAAAGTAAGAACTAAAACTGTCACTGTTTGCAGATGACATGATACTATATATAGAAAATTCTAAGGACACCACCAAAAAACAGAATAAATGAATTCATTGAAGTGTCAGGAAATAAAAATAATATACAGAAATCTGCTGCATTTCTATACACTAACAACAAACTATCAGAAAGAGAAATTAAGAAAACAATCCCATTTACAACTGCATCAAAAAGAATAAAATACATAGGAATAAGACTTTTACTCTGAAAACTATAAGACAATGATGAAAGAAATTGAAGATGACACAAACGAATGGAAAGATATATGTCCTCATAGACTGGAAGAATTAATATTGTTAAAATAATCATACTACCCAAGGCAATCTACAGATTGAATGCAACCCCTATCAAAATAGCAATGGCGCTTTTCATAGAACTAGAAGAAATAATTCTAAAATTTGTGTGGAAACACAAAAGACCCTGAATCTTCATGACTTTGCATTTGGCAATAAATTCTTAGGTATGACATCAAAAGCAGAAGTAATAAAAGAAAAAATTAAATTAGATTCATCAAAATTAAAAACTTTTGTACATCAAAGGACATTATCAATAAAGTGAAAAGACAACCTACAGAATGAAAGAAAATATTTGCAAATCATATCTAATAAGACTCTAGTATCCAGGATACATAAAACCACAAATAATCCAATTTTTTAAATGGGCAAAGGACTTACATAGACTTTATCTGAAGAAGATATACAAATATCCAACAAGCACATGAAAAGATGCTCAACATTATTATTCATTTGGGAAATGTAAATCAAAACCACAACGGAATACCACTTAATATCCAGTAGGTTGACTATAAAAAAAAAAAAACAATGGTAAACAAGTGTCATCAAGTATGTAGAAAAACTGGAAGACTTATACATTGCTGGTGGGAATGTAAAATGATTCAGCTGCAATTGAAAAAAAAAAAACAGTTCAGCAGCTATTCAAAAAGTTAAACACAGAATTACTACATAATCCAGCAATTTCACTCCAAGGTATATACATCTCAAAAATTTAAAGCAGGTACTCAAACAAACACGTGTACATGCATGTTCATAGCAGCACTATTCACAACAGCAAAAAGGTAGAAACTGCCCATATGTCCTATGTCCATTAATGGATGAATGGAATGTACATATGATGGACAATTATTCAGCTTTAAAAAGGAATGGACTCCTGATACATGCTACAAAAATGTGGAAGAACCACAAAAACATTATGGTAAGTAAAAGATCTGGGCACAAAAGGTCACATGTTGTATGATTCCACATATGAAATATCCAAAATAGGTAAATTCATACAGACAGAGAGCAGATTGATGGTTTCCAGAGGCTGGGGAGGGGTGAATGGAGAGTAACTACTTAAATGAGTACAAAGTTTACTTAGGGGTGATGAAATGTTTTGGAACTAGACAGAGGTAGTGGTTGCACAATATTGCAAATATACAAAATGCCACTGAAATGTCTGCTTTAAAATGGTTAATTTTATGTTGAATGAAATTTCACTCAAGAATAAAAAAGAGCTTTTGAAAATTAAAAAATATTGCTCAAATTTCTAAGAAAATTAATTGTACATCTAACCTTTGATCCAATATCACCATTCTATATATCTATCCCCAAAATACAAAAAGACAAGGCTATTTATTAAAGAACTAGTTGTAATAGCAAAAGCATAATATATATGTTTAGAAGCTGAGGGGTGGTAAATATATTCATATTTGCTTACTTTTTCTAAAAAAAAATATAATAAAAAATTAATTTAAAACTTTTAAACAAATATCTGTATTTTCATACTCCTTCCCCTGCCTTAGCCTCTATAATATGCTATTCTTATGTAATATGAATGTTATTTGGGTGTTTGTGTTATTTCCAATATTCTACTATCGCAAATAATGCTTAAACAAATCCCTAAAAATCAAAAGTAAAATAATATACACAAACCTGTGTATCAAGTTCATGGAATAACCACTCAGAAAGAAACTACTTCAAATAGAAAAAAAAAGAAAGAAAGAAAGAAAAAAAATCCTCAAGCTGTTTTCAAGAATTATATTGTTGGTGGTGGAATTATTGGGTTGGCCAAAAAGTTCGTTCGGGTTTTTCCATAACATCTTACAGAAAATTACAATATTATTCTCAGACCTTCATAGGACAGTAATCCCATCAACTTTGCATTCCTAACAGTAGCCTTTATTAAAATTTCACCAAACAGTTTTGCTTCACAATACTAGATAGGGCATAATATCCTTTTCCATAAAACATTCAGCTAAGAAGACCAACTACTTCACATAAAGCCTGTTTAAACTTTCACTTGAACTTTCATCTTAATCCCATCAACCAATGCATTACTATTTTCTCTCAGTCTAAAAGTGGCCACAGTTAAGACATGTTCATCAACATGTTTTGATACCAAAGTACATGGGGTCTGTGTCAAGGAGTCCCAGAAATGTCTCTTCTACACCTGGTGACCATTTTACCCACTCACATACATTAAGGCCTTAGGTCCCCAGAGGGGAAGAGTTAAGAGCCAAGGGACCCTATCCCTTCTGTCAATATTCATTTTGACTAATCTAGCAGACCATTGTCCCAGGTGATTCCAGGTCAGGTTTCCCAATTTTATCTTTGCCTTTAAGCTTTTAAAATTCCTCCAAACTGGGATAAATGGAGTGGTATTGTTGAGGCCCCTTTAAAGTTGTAGAACAAGCATTAGCTCCCATTGGTACACTCAATCTTCAACACTGCTGCATTAACACCTTTGTCTTAACCTCATCAATGTCCAATATATTCACTCCATTTCTCATAAACATCGACCCCTGATGGGACGAATCCCTTGGCTCTCCCCTTCTGTTTTCCTCCCTTTTCTTGTTAATGACTTTTTTTTTTTCATCTTTAACATCGATAAGGGAAACTGAGACAACAAATCTAATAACGTTTCTCAGCTGCTTGGTTTTACAACAGTATTGTTTCATGAGGTGCCCATGTAAAAGGGGCCCTCTTAATCACAAGAGTTACCATGACCTGGTTACGGGGCATATTCAGTAGATAAATAACCCAGTCATCATCAAGTCAATCCAGCATGGCTTGCTATGAAGTGCACAGACTCTTCATCTGTGGTGTTCCACTTGGCATTTATAGAAGAAATACAGTCTCTCTTCTCAGATAAACCGACTTTACAGCAAGTTTTATCCAGTTCGCCAGGCTACCCACTCCCTCAGGTAACCTACTATGGACAGCCATCTGTGATTGTTCTACAGTGAGCTGTGGGTCCTATATCAACCCAACATTCTCTTCCACTCTGTAGCGCTCAAAACCAAAGATACTACCCCTAAATTAGTCACTCTCACAATCCATTTTACTAAAAGTTCTTCAGGAAGTTGATGACACAGGTCCACAAAATAAGACTACTCCTTGGCACTATAACCCCTGGTTTCAGTAGTTTCTTGGTTTTTCCCTCTCCCTAACTGGACCACCTTCCTGGTAACCAGAGTTCATAACAGTACTGCCTTTTGTCCTAGAATAATCTCTCCCATTAGGGGTGGCTTTAAAGCTATTGGTTGTAGATCAGACTGACTGAAATCTAAGCTAGGCCCTGCATCAGGATCAGCCCCAGCACTCTATGTTACTTTCACTTTAGCTATTACAAGTAACAGTAGCCAACACATTATATATTTAGTTTGTTTCTTATTATTCTGCATTTCCTTCTGTAACCTGTGAGCCACCTCATTGGGGATTGTGTCTCCCACCATTTCTAAATTCTATTCCACAACTTCTGCCTTTAGTAATGGATCACAGCACAGCTGCAGTTTCATATCATGAGTGACTAGATAGCCATCCAAGAATCAAAATTTCTTCATCCCCAGGCCTTCCATCCTTTCTCTTCCCACATGCTTCAGTGAGGCAGGGTTATCTAGCATATTCCACTTTTTCTGACACCAACTACAAGGACTTTTGACACTAATGATCCAGAGTTAGGACAAACTTCACAGGTTAAGGGCACAGTCTTCCACAAGACTGACATTAATTCAGACACCACTGGCCAAAAAAGCTCAGGCGTTCCCAGGCCCTGTATGTCCTACTAACTGCCTACAAATGCAGAGGTTCCCATGACTCCCTCAGGTTATTCACTAGAACAACTCACAGAACTCAGGAAAGCAATATAGTTTATGATAAGCTGTATTATAGCCAAAATGGTATAAATCATGACAAACCAAAAGAAGAGACACACAAGGCAAAGTTTAAGATGGTCCCAAACGCGAAGCCTCTGTGTTCTCTCCCCATGGAGTCAGAACAGGTCACCTCCTTGGCACACGGATAAGCAACATATGCAGAGAGTATGGTTAACTAGGGATGTTCACCTGAGATTCAGTGTCAAGAGTTTTTATAGTAGTTTCATTACGAAAGCATGCATGGTTGAATCATTGGCCACATGACTGAACTCAATGCCCAGCCCACTTCCCTTGCTCCCCAGAGATCAGACTAATAGCAGAGGGCTCAACACCCCAACCTTCGAATCACATGTTTGGTTTTTCTTGCATGGCCTACCCTGACCCTGAGTCGCCCTGTTAGCATAAACTATTAGGGCCCACAGTGAACAAAAACACTCCTATCATTTGGGAAATTCCAAAGATGTAGAGGCTCCCACGCAGGAACTAGGAACAAAAGCCAGCTGAATTCTTCGTTATACAACACAAGACTTACTATAAGACATAACAAGACAGTAATCAAGACAGAATGTGACTGGCAAAAGAACAGACATGTAGATCAACAAAAAAGAACAGAGAGCTCAAAAGGAGACCCACACAAATACACTCAACTCATTCTGACAAAAGAGCAACAGCAACTTAATGCAGATAGTCTTCTCAACAAATAGTGCTGGAATTCTTAGACAAAGTTTATGCAAAAAAATTAACTCAAACATAGGTGTTACACAAAAATTAACTCAATATGGATCACAGACCAAAATGTAAAATACAATACTATAAAACTTCTTGAAGTAAACAAAGTAGAAAAACTCCATGACCTTGATCTGTGAAAGAAAAAATTAAGTTGGAATTTATTAAAATGTTTGGTCTGTAAAGGACACTTTTTTTTTTAACATCTTTATTGGAGTATAATTGCTTTACAATGGTGTGTTAGTTTCTGCTTTATAACAAAGTGAATCAGCTATACATATACATATATCCCCATATCTCCTCCCTCTTGCATCTCCCTCCCACTCTCCCTATCTCACCCCTCTAGGTGGACACAAAGCACCAAGCTGATCTCCCTGTGCTATGTGGCTGCTTCCCACTAGCTATCTATTTTACATTTGGTAGTGGATATGTGTGAAGGACACTTTTAAGAGAATGAAAAGACAAGGCACAGGCTGGGAAACACATGCAAAACACTCATCTGATAAAAGACATATCCAAAATATACAAAGAACTCTTAAAACTCAACAGTAAGAAATGAATTTTAAAATGGGCAAAAGATCCAAACTGACACTTAAAGATATACAGATGACAAGCATATGAAAAGATACTCAACATCATTTGTCATTAGGGAATTATAAATATAAAACAATAACAGGATACCACTATACACCTATTAGAATGCCTAAACCACAAAGCACTGACAATACCAATTGCTGGTGAGGACAGAGGACCTAGAACTCTCACTCACTGCCAGTGGAAATGCAAAATGGTACAGCTACTTTGCAAAACAGTTTGGCAGTTTCTCATAAGGCTAAACAGTCTCACCACGTGATTGAGCATTTGCACTCTTTGGTATTTTCCCAAATGAGTTGAAAACACATGTCCACATAAATATCTGCATGTGAATATTTATAGCAGCTTTATTCATAATGGCCAAAAATGAAGCAACCAACATGTCCTTTGATAGCTGAATGGATAAACAAACTGTGGTACAATGCAATATTATTCATCAATAAAAAGAAATGAGGTAGCAAGCCACAGAAAGGCCCAGATGTATCTTAAATTCATATTGCTAAATGAAAGAAACCAATATGAAAAAGCTATGTGCTGTATGATTTCAATTATATGACATTCTTAAAAAGACAAAATTATAGAGATGGTCTATACATTAGTGTTTGCAAGGGGTTCACTGCAGGGAGGGATAAACATAAAATATAGGGGACATTTTCTGGATGGTGAAACTATTCTTTATGATACAAGACATTAAGCATTTGTCAAAATTCAATGATCTTTATAGCACAAAGAGTAAATCTTAATCATGCTTTTTTTTTTTTAAGTTTATGAAACAACCTCACTGAAGGAGGTGAGGGGAATAAAGCACTGTCCAAAGTAACTGTGGAAATGAACGGAGTCTGCAAGACTAAAGGCAAAGGAATTCTATATAAACACCTTACTTTCATTGATAAAGGTGTTTCCTATGGGGGTACAAATTAACAGTTCTGAAGTGACTAATCATTTAGGTTAGAACAGCAACTTCAACAACTCCTAAAATTCATAAAAGGCATTTAACTTCTCAGTCTCAGTGTCCTCATTAACCATAACTAGTTTTAATAACTATCTGATCCAACTCACAGAATTCAGTATTTTCTTCATAAATATTACTAACTATGCATCTACTCTATGCCAGGTCCTATGCTAGGTAAAAGGGACTTGGTAGTGAACTAATTACTCTTTTTTTTTTTAACAAACTACTTTTTTTTAATTCATTTTTATTGGAGTATAGTTGATTTATAATGTTGTGTTAGTTTCTGCTGTACAGCAAAGTGAATCAGTTATACATATACATATATCCACTCTTTTTTAGATTCGTTTCCCATATAGGTTATTACAGAGTATCGACTAGAGTTCCCTGTGCTATACAGTAGGTTTTTATTAGTTATTTTACATATAGTAGTGTACATATGTCAATCCCAATCTCCCAATTTACCCCTCCCCCGCCTTTTCTCCCTTGGTAACCATAAGACAAACTACTTTTAAATTCACTAACTTTTTCTCTGAAACACAGGCTTTGACCCAGAAGGAGTTTAGACAGTCCAATAATTCCATTTTTATGAAAAAAGAAAAAATGCTCAGAAAAAAATACTCTACTCATGGTTCCAGTACATAGACAGGAAGTGTGTATAAAGATCTGAAATATAGATATTGATATAATATTTAAATTATATCTGTCTTATTCTAAAATCTGATTTGTAAACATCACCTGTCTTTCTGATTTGAGATACAAGATTTTTCTTCCTTTCCACTTTATTAATTCCACAGCTTCATCTCTAATTACTCTCTACTTCACACTTTATACTATTAGTGTGCAGATATTCCTCTCATACATCTCGATTTTGTGATCTCTCCAGGTCACTGTACATGCTATTCTTTATGCCTAAAATGCTCACCCTCCCTTTTCCTTGACCAGTTGGTCAACTTTGTATCCATTTTTCAAAACTCAACTCAGATGTCACTTCCTCTTAGTATATCATGCACATGCTAACACAGCATGCATGATATCACTTAAAAATTATACTATGATTATCTATTTATATTTGCCTATCATACTAGATTTTGAATTCATAAAGGACAAAGACAGCCTTATGCATATTCAGTAACTTCAGCACTTAACAGTGTGCCTGAGATGTACCAGAAGCTCAATAATTACTGAATTGAACTTCATATTAAACAGATTTAATCTACAAGAAACAATACAGAATGAAGTATTATGTTTAAAGGGTCACAACAACCATGTGTGATAAATTTAAACTTTGTTTTTAAACCTAAAAGTTACATTAACAGGCCAAAAAAGAAGCTATGCTAGTAATTAAATGGACATGGGAGATTCACTAGTCTAGCTAAAAAAAAGGAAATTAAGAAAAATTTAGTTTCCTCATCTCATTCCTTCCCCTTATCTGTAAAATAGTTAAATGAGTTGGATTAGATCCCTTCTATGCATTCAAGTTCTGTATTCTATATCAGAGCATACTGAAAATATTAATGTCAGTTTGAGATTTTCATTTACCTATATTAGGACAGTCTCAACTTTCTGTAAGCTGTCCCTCCACTATCACACCTATGCTTATGTCACATTTTTAGTTACTTGCAACTTGCTATTATGACACGTGGTACCTTAGAAACTTACTTTGTAAATAGGTTATGTCACAATGTGTATGGAAAAATACTGAATAATATTAAACATTATATTTAGTTTAAGGGTTTCCATTTATTTTGAATTAAATGGCATGTCATCATGGCACCCATTTCAACAAGTATATATTGAGTCTTTATTTAGTGCCAGAAACCTAAAAGAGTGAGGAGAGAGAGAAATATCAACTATATTCAAGACATGTAGTAGGAACTGGAGATTAAAAGCAACTAGACAGACCTGTATAAAGTGAGAACAGACCATGGAGAGCCAGTCAAGGGTTTACATTTGACATTATAAGGAATGGGAAAATCATCAGGAAAATAACAAGTCAAACTGACAATTTAGGATGATTCTGGCAGAATGAATGAGAGCAACAGTACTAATCATAACTTCTAAACAGGAGGAGGTGACACTTTTCTCCCCTACCATCAATGAGTAACTGAATTTCATCAGCTGTACCGTCTAAACCCGTTTTCAAGATTGCTGACCCCACTACATCTTCACTCTGCCGTCACTTTAGCCCAAGCCACTACCACCCCTCACTTGAGTGACAGCTTCCAGCATACTTTCTCTCTCTCTTCTAACTCAATTTTTTTTTCTATTTATTTATTTATTTATATTTTTGGCTGTGTGTGGGCTCTCTCTAGTTGTGGCTACTCTTTGTTGCGGTGCGCGGGCCTCCCATTGCAGTGGCCTCTCCTGTTGTGGAGCACGGGCTCCAGGCACACAGGCCTCAGCAGTTGCGGCATGTGGGCTCAGCAGTTGCGGTCTGCGGGCTCCAGAGCACAGGCCCAGCAGCTGCGGCGCATGGGCCCAGGTGCTCCGTGGCATGTGGGACCTTCCCGGACCAGGGCTCGAACCCGTGTCCCCTGCATTGGCAGACGGATTCTTAACCACTGCGCCACCAGGGAAGCCCCTTAATTCAATCTTTATACAGAGCGTTTTTAAAATGTGAATCAAATTATGTCCCTTTCCAGCTTAAAATCCTCCAGCAGCTCCCCTTCAGTTTTTAGGATAAAGATTCAAACCCTTTGTGCTCCATAAAAGCTCGATACTAATAGCCTCCTCTCTCCTGCCACTCCTCCCCTCTGTGTCAGTGCTCAGGCCATACTGGCCTTCTCATATTTCCGCAAACACTCCATGATCCCTTCCTACTTCAAGGCATTTCCATATCCCATTTACTAAAACACCTGACATTCTTCCAATTACACATACCCTTTTTACCTACTGTATCCCTGGGCCAACTAAGCCTAAACATCATTTCCTGAAAAAGCCTTACCTTACACTCACACCAGACCAGGTTTTCCAATAATACACTTTCACACTTTGTAATTCTCCTTTGTAGCACTTTCTCCACTTATCGATTGAAGATAATTAATGAGTTAGCTAAATATTTCAACTACATTTGCCTTAATAGAATATAAGTACAAAAACAGATCCTACAGCTGTCTTGATCACTGTATCCTCAGTGCTCTGCACATGATGGTCACTCAAATATGTTAAATGGATTGATGGATACCTTCCACTGGGGGTCAGAGGAAGAACGGCGTAGCAATGACAACAAAGAGAAAACTAAATGCCTAAAAATTTTCCATAGATTTTTATTTGGTTTAAAAAGTTAATTTCTGAATCTTTAAAATTATCTGCAGTGTTCTAATGTAGGGGTCAGCAAACGTCTTCTCAAAGCCCAGATAGTAAATATTTAGGTTTGTGTGCAATAGTCTCTGTTGTTAACTACTCAATACTGCCACAGTAGCAGAAAGCAGCCACAGACTACGTGTAAATTAAACTTTACATATACGTAAATTTACTTACAAAAATGGGTGGGCAGCCTCAAGGCTGTAGCTTGCTGGTCCCTGTAAATATACCCCAAAGAAACAGGAAACAAATTAAAGCCAAATAAAACTAAATATGAAAAATAAAAACCAAATTTGATATTCTAGTATTCCTCTGCTACATTTCTAGACCACAGGAAATTCCAAAATTCAGTGCAAAAAAACCTATGAGAGTCCTATTCCCACGTAAATTACTGCTAAGAATATTATGATATTCAGCATACATTTAAGTCTCAATAAAGTCTAGCAACATCAGTCACGAAGGTAGAAACCCAAATCTAGCCAGCTGTTCCCTTAGTAAAACACAGGTAAAAAAATTTGTAATAAAATGTGTTAGCATCATGAGGCATAACTACTTACTGATGTGTCAAAAGCATTCAAGCAAGAATTTGAATCTACATTTCAAAGTAAAACACGTTCTATTTAAATGATAAGGTTAAACCTGCCTACTACGTGAACATAAGTCAAGGCTGATAAAATAGAAAAATAAAGCTAGACACTTTCAGGGAAAATCTGGTTCAACCACTTCTTTAGCCTTCCATAAAAATCCTTCCAAAAATAAAAGCACTCTATGTGATGATTTAAAATTATCAATCCCTAAATATATCAGTGTTAGGAAATCAGTCATTGTGACATTGTAATTCAATTCCTCTGCAATGAGAGCTCTTATATTGGTCACAGCACCACAGCAAAGAGGGTTGTGATTCGGTGTACAACGGTGGAAAATGTTTTTGCCTCTAATTGTTCACATACAATATGATTCGGACAATATTTACTAACAAAAAAAAATGCTGTATTTCATGTTCAAAAAAGTTAAATGTCGACTAAAAGTTTCCTGAGTTTTAAAATGCTCAGTTATCCTGAGTAGATATAAGGCTGAAAAACAAGAATACAGGACTGAGAGTACAACAGTCAGCAAGCTAGTTTCCAACCTATCAATATCAGTTCACTCAACGCATCTAAACTCATCCAAATCTGAAGCAAGAGTTAGTAACTGGTCCATAGCTACTTCAAAGGATTATTATAAAAATATAAAAGATGATAAATTAAAAATATACTTACTGCAGCGAACAAAGATAACTTCTAATCAGTACCTATGTCAGAGTCCTCAAGACCACTCCCAGGTTAGATGGTTCACAAGAAGGACTCATAGGACTCAGCAGTCATAGATATTCACAGCTAAGATTTGTTCCAGCACAAAGACACGAAACAAAATAAAAAAAGGAAAAGGCACATGGGACGAAGTTGAAGAAACGAAGGCACATGGGACGAAGTTGAAGAAACGAAGTATAAGCTTCCAAGAGTCCTCTCCCAGTGGAATCGCAGCGTATGCTTAATTCCTCCAGCAACAAGTTGTAACAACACGTGAAAAGTGTTGTCTATTACAGACGTTCCTAAGAAATTCGGTTGTTTTTATTGAGGGCTGGTGACATGGGCACCCTCTGCCTAGGACATACCAAAACTCCAGAACCCCAGAAGGAAAGCAGGTACACAGAATAAACCACATGCACAGTTGAGGCACAGTGAACCACTCTTTATCACTTAGGGAAAGTTTCGTATCACAGTAAGGGAACTGTTTACCAGCAAAGGGCCAGCTAAGGATAGGCAATCTCAGGCCTGCTATGTTAAGTCTTTTTTGCACAGCAAGTATATTATGAAAGAATATTACTGAGGGTAAATTATTATGCCTCATACCAACTTCAGATGGATTAAAGTCTTAAATGTAAACAAATGAAGACAACAGAAAAATAATAAATAGCTAACATTTGTTGAGCTCTTGCTATTTCCCTGGCATTAAGGATTTTATATGTATGGCCTTACTTAAGGTTCACTGCAATTCCAGGGGGTAGTCCGAGATGATACTCAAAATACTCAACAACCATTATCACATGGCTGTTAAAACATTCAGGCATGTACTTCCTAATATCAGCCCTGGAGATATGTACTGTTATTATCTCCATTTTATTAAAAAAAAAAAAAAAAAAAAAGGAACAGAATCCAAAGATATACAACTAGTACATGACAGTGATGGATGGGATTTTTAATCTAGCTTGTCTCAGAGCCCTGGCTTTTGTCTTTATCATACACACACACACACACACACACACATACACACACACACACACACACACAGTAAAAACCATAAAGAAAAACATTACTAAATTTAATTACATGAAAATGTAAAACTATACATGGTAAAGGCAACAAAAAAAGTTAGAAGGGGCTTCCCTGGTGGCGCAGTGGTTGAGAATCTGCCTGCCAATGCAGGGGACACGGGTTCGAGCCCTGGTCTGGGAAGATCCCACATGCCGCAGAGCAACTGGGCCCGTGAGCCACAACTACTGAGCCTGTGCGTCTGGAGCCTGTGCTCCGCAACAAGAGAGGCCGCGATAGTGAGAGGTCCGCGCACCGCGATGAAGAGTGGCCCCCGCGTGCCGCAACTAGAGAAAGCCCTCGCACAGAAACGAGACCCAACACAGCCAAAAATAAATAATAAATAAATTAATTAATTTAAAAAAAAAGTTAGAAGCCAATGGCTGAGAGAAGATATTTGTGACACATTTAACAAGAATTAAATTCAGACCACACAAGAAACTTTTTCTTATCAAGAAGAAAAAGACAAACAACTCAGTAGAAAAATCAGTAAATAAGTAATACACAGAAAAGGAAACCAAACAACCAGTAAATATATGAGAAAATTATAAAATTAATAGTGATGTAGATGCAAATTAAAATGAGTATCATTTCACACTCAACAGACTGGCTAAAATTTTAAAGTCAGATAATAGCAAGTGGGCTAAGATAAGGAGCAAGAGAAATTTCCATTCACTGCTGCAAAGTATAAATTAGTAGAACCATTTTAGGAAGATATTTGGCAGCATCTGGTAAAGCTGAATATCCATAGATCCTCTGATTCAGTAATGCTATCCCTAGGTTTATATCCTAGAGAAATCCTGACGTATATGATCAAAGAAACATGAGTAAGAATGTTCACTGCTGCACTGTCTTGATATTACTAGTGAGGAATAACTTGACTGTCCATTAGCAGAGCAACAGAGAGCAAAAAAAATGGTATAGTTAAATGATATTATACAGTAGTAAAAATAAATGAAATAGACCTATAATATAAATACACATGTACCGCAAAGACATAAAACTGAGTAAAAAGAAAAAAATCACAGAACATCATGTATCACTTATATAAGTTGTAAAACAGACATACAAAACGATATCATGTATTATCCACAGATACATAAATGCATTAAAGGTTAAAAAAAAAAGATGGCCTATACAACATGGTTTAGAAATCATTGTTTTAAAGTAAGACACATTAGAAGAAACTCATTTTTATATTTGCTACTAGGGTGCTAATGAATGAATTAGCAGGAATCAGGAATCAGGAATGAAAAAGTGAACATCACTACAAGACCATAAGGATGTTTAAAAAAAAATAAGATAATCCTGAACAACCTTCACCAACAAATGACATCTTAGATGAAATGGACAAGTTCTCAAAACCAACACAAGAAGAAATATATATATAAACCTTAATGGGCCAACATCTATTTTAAAAATTAAATCTGTTCTTAAAGTTCTTTTCACAAAGAAAACTCCAGGTCCAAAAGGTTTCATTGGTGAATTCTTTTAAACATTTAAGGAAGAAGCCACATGAATTGTACATAAACTCTTCAAAGGAAAAAAAAAAAAAGTAACACTTTTCAACCCATTTATAAAGCCAACATAACCCTGATACCAGAACACCACAAGAATACCCCCTCCCCCGCAAAAAAAGAGGAAAATTACAAAGCGATCTTGCTCATGAACATAAATGCAAAAAAAAATGAACATAAATACATATTCAATATTAGGAAATCAAGTTAACAACATTTATTATAAGAGGATAGTACATCACACTCAAGTGCCAAGTAAATCTATTCCAGGGATGGAAAGGTGGTTTAATATTTGAAAATCAATAAATACAATCTAGGGAATTCCCTGGCAGTCCAGTGGTTAGGACTCCACACTTCCACTGCAGGGGGCACGGGTTCAGTCCCCGGTCGGGGAACTAAGATCCTGCAAGTAGCACAGCACGGCCCAAAAAAAAAAGAAATGCAATCTACCACACTAACAGAAATAACAATAATAATTTAATCATTTCAATAGATGTAGAGAAAGTGTTTGATAAAAAAATTAACATTGACTCACAACAAAAATCCAGCAAATAAAGTAAAAGGGAACTTCTTTAATCTGATGAAAAATATCTACAATCCCCCCCCCCACACACATATGCATACACACAAATGTTAATGGTGAGCTATTAAAATTTTCCTAAAATTCTATCAGCATTTCAATTCAACATTATGTTGGAGGTTCTAACCAGTGCAATAAAGGGTGGGGTGGGAGGGGGATTTAGGAGGGATGTTGAGCCTTTGCAAATGGTATCATTGTATAGTATATGTAGAAACTCCAAAAACATTCACAGGCAAATTATCAAAACTAGTAAGTGGATTTACCAAGGTCACTGAAAAAACAGGTCAAAATATAAAAATCAAGTATTTTTATATATAAAAAACTCAGGAAATAAAATTTTTAAAGTGGTACCATTTATAGCAACCAAATCAAATATCTAAAAATAATGCAAATATGTATAAAATTTTACAGAAAAGTACAAAATATTAGCAATAAATATTTCTTAAAGTCCCAAATAAATGGAGGAACAGACCACACCCATAAAGTAGAAGACTCACTATAGTAAATACGTTATTTCTCCCCAGACTGATCTATAAATTCAATGCAATCCCATTCAAAATCCCTATAGGTTCTTTGCAGAAACTGACAAACTCATTCTAACATTTAAATAGATTACAAAAAGCCAACTAGGGAAACCTTGGAAAAGAACAAAACTAGAAGACTTACACTACCAGACGTCAATACTTATTTTAAAGCTACAACAATTAAAGCAGTGTAGCACTGACACAAGGATAAACAAAGAGACCAATGAACTAAAAGAGAGGCAAGAAATACATAGATACAGTTACTGACTTACGACAAAGAAAACCCTGCAGTAGAGTAGGAAAAATATGACTTTTCCAAAAAAAGAAAAAAAATTAATCTTGACCTCTACCTCATATCATGCACAAAAATAATTCCGAGATGGCTTGTAGACCTTAATAGGAAAGGTTAAAAAACAAAGCTTTTAAAAATAAACATTGGAATATACCTTCATAACTTTAGAGTAGACAAAAAATTCTCACAGTGCAAAAAGTGCTAATAATAAAGGAAAAATGTTAAATTGTTAAATTCTATTCATCAAAAGACACTATTAAAAGGTTTTTAAAGCAATCCATATATATAAAAATGTATACACATATGTGTATATGTGTGTGTATATATATAAAATTTATATCCAAAATATATAAACGATTTTTACAAACCAATTAAGAAAAAATACATAGACCCCAACAGAAGGCACTTCACAGAAGAGTATATACTAATGGCAAACAAGTAGTTACCACAAACCACAG
This sequence comes from Balaenoptera musculus, assembly GCF_009873245.2. NCBI lineage: Eukaryota > Metazoa > Chordata > Mammalia > Artiodactyla > Balaenopteridae > Balaenoptera > Balaenoptera musculus. The sequence goes on from NC_045800.1 coordinate 52,249,655, forward strand.
GACAAAAATCTCAATGCAATACTATTATACCCCCACCAGAATAGCAAAAATGCAAAAAAAACAGACAACATAAAGTATAAACTAGAAAGTGGAATTTCTGGAATGCTTATTTACTACTAGTGAGAGTTTAAACTGATACAACCACTTAGGAAAACTGAAAGCATCTAAAGCTATAGACATAAGTATACCCTATAATCCAGCGATTCCTCTCCTGCATATTTTGTGAACAGAAATGCATAAATGTTCACCAAAAAACATGCTGCAAAATCTTCACAGCAGAAGCAGTAGCCCAAAACCAGATACAATCTAAATGTCAATCAACAGCAGAATAAAATAAATTACACTATATTCACACAATGGATTATTATGTAACAAGAAGAATGAGCAAACAACAACTAACAAATATGCATATAACATTTATTGGAAGAAGCCAGATATAAACAACATATGTCTATAATTTTACTCATATTGAATTCAGGAAAAGGTAAAACTAAGCTACAGCGATAGAAATCAGAACAGTGGTTGCTCCTGGGGTGGGGTAACAGAATGACTGAAGAGCACAAGAAATATTCTGGTGTGCAGGAAATATTCTATGTCATAAATGCGGATGATTGTTAAACAAGTACGCACATTTTCAAAATTCCCTATGCTATATGCAAAAGACTTGTACATTTTATTGTATTTAAATTATACCTCAACAAACCACTGTCAATATTTAAGCAAAAAAAAAAAAAAAAAATAGCCTAGATTCTAGACAAGTGCTATGCAAAGTAGTCCGTCTACAAACTGTTAGGACCTAGGACAAGATAAGGAGCTTGCACCAGACTGCATCAACACACTGCTTTCTTCAAAGAGAAAATCAGCTAAACTAAACAATGGATTTGAACTAAACTGTTAGTTGTGGACACAGCTGACTCACATTCTAGTGAAGGCTCCTAACCTCAACCTGGACCGGAATGAGCACTGTTGTAAAGAACAACCATAGTGGTGCTTGTGGGGAAGGACACAAGATTAGGAAATGTCTTTGGTGAGACAAAGGAGGCAATGGAGAGACAAAGGAAAATGAGAACAGACTAAAGTTCTTTTTGGGTAAGTTAGATATACTATTTTAGAAAAAGGAGAAAGAAGAAACAGAAAAAGTGAGATAATTTAAATAAAAATATAAGATAACAGAGTTAATTCCAAGTATATCAATAAATGCAAACATAAAGGACCAAACTCACCAGTTAAAAGCAAAAGACAGATTGTATTTTTTAAAAAATAATAACCTATTTGTTATATATCAAAAGAGCTGATAGTGAAAGGATAGAAAATATATAAATAAAACTGGTAAAATATACTAATTCTGAAAAAAAAGAGGCCTTAAGACAAAAAGCATATGAGGGTTAGAGAGGATCACTAAACAATGACTGGAAGTCCAATTCACCAAGGAAACAATTCTAAACAGGTACACATGTAACACAATTAATTTAAAATAGAAAAAGCAAACAGTTGATAGAATTTTAGAGCATAAATGGTAAATCCACTATCACAGTAGATCTTAAACACTCTTTTCAAATTTTACCATCAATTCTCCATCCTTTCTCAGACTACCTTCCTCTTAGATCCGAAGAGAACACACAGACACCATTCTGTTCCAAAGCACAGAATGAACACTTTTGTAGTCTCCCATCCCATATACACAAGCCAAATGATCAAGGAGGAAATTCATGGATCTTAGAGACTAATGGTCAATTCAGATGTGTACTGAACTCTTCCAGAGGCTATTTCATCATTTATGTTACAAGAACAGTGAACTGTCTGAAAAATGTCAGGTACTAGGTGGCTGACTGCTGCCATCTACTGGACACAATGGTCATTTCAACTTCAATCATATTCGCTTTAAAAGTCCTAGTAAGAGAGCAAGCACATAAGGCCCTAAACTGTAATCTTTTCTGAACTTCCTTTATCTAACGAAATAAGAGATGCTGCCTCTAAATTAAGTACATGTCCTCTCCATGTCTGTGCAATTTAACAAGCCTCTGGTAACAACGTTTACTTTTTTCCAAGTCACAGGTTTATATGAATAAACCTGTGAAAATTACATCACCTGAAGTCTACCTGGAATTTAATATATCCACAAAGACTACCAATTTTCCCATACAACTACTGGAAAACTGATTTTATATACTCAGTAACTACAGGGAATAACTTTAATTACACCAACTATACTTTACTCACATGGCATATAATCCATATTACTTGCAATTTTTCTTAAAATATGCATGTATAAATATATGGTAGGTCCTCTAGTGCTCATCCATATCTGGTGCCCTTGCCTACCAGGCACACAAGAAAATTACACTTCCTGCCCACTCAGTACATAAGATTAGTACCGGTCAGTATGTTGTGAGTAAAAGTGCCACATGCCATCTGCAGGCCACAGCAGTAACTGCATGTGTGAGACCCTCTGGCAGTATCGGCATGTGTGAGATCCTTGTTACCAGAGTGACAAAGGGTCTCAAAAGGCCATGGTGAAGCCCCAAGATCAAAGCAGCTTAGAACACTGAAGACAGTTGCCCTAGAGAGTTGTCTAGACCTACAATAGACATTTTAAGAGTAAAAAATAAACTTTTATTGTGTTAAGTCACTGAGAGTTGGCACTGAGAATGTTACCTCAGAACAGCTTAGCCCAGGATTTCTCATCAGCAGCACTATTTACATCTTGGGCTGGATACATCGTTGTTGTGGGTGCTATCCTGTGCATTACAGGATGTTAAGCAGCATCCCAGTGTCTACCCATTAGTTGCCAGCAGCATCCCTCAATGTAACAACCAAAAATGTCTCCAGACATTGCCTTCCCCTCCCCTACTGAGAACCACTAGCCTAGCTTAACCTGAACAGTACAGTGTGTCCATATGAATATATGTGTGTGTATTTATTTACATACAGCTGACCTTTGAACAACATGGGGTTAGAGGTGCTGACCCTCCGCACAGTCGAAAATCCACGTTTAACTTACAATCGGCACTCTATATATACGCTGTTCCTCCATACCCGCATTTCTGCATCCGCAAATTCAACCAACCACAGACTGTGTAGTATTGTAGTATTTTTACTATTGAAAAAGATTCACGTATAAGTGGACCCTCGTAGTTCGAACCCATGTTATTCAAGGGTCAACTATATTATGAATATGCGTGTATGAGAACATATTTAACTCGTGCTATATGATACAAATATATGCTTATGTATTAAGACCAGATGTTTTGTAGGCCCTTAAGAGATATGAATTCCCATTTCTCAAACTAGGAGAGTTAGTTCATAAACTTAAAAAATCCAATCAATATCCCAAGTCTCTCTATAGCAAAGTAAACAAAATGTTCCAAAATGGTATATAAATCCATACATACTATGCTGTTCATCTCAGAGGACTCATAGCTCCCAACTGGGTGGACATTTCCAATGGGCTCCAAGCCCTCTTCATCCCACATGTACGTTCCATCAGAGCTATCAGATGGAGAGAGTTCAAATGAAGAACCAGCTCTGTAATCTGTATCTGGTGAAATCAAGTTGTTTCCAGAAGCATGTTTTGAACATTCACTCCTGTCTTCAACTGATTTTTTAAAAGAGAGGGAAAAAAAAGTTATTAATTCACAAAAATATAATTCTCAGGTTCAAAAAATATAAGCTTTAATAATTTGATATAGCAAAAAAGTTGGCAAAAAAGTACTCATAACTAGCATCTTCTAAATCTAAACAATAAAAAAATCAAGATGCAAAATCTTAAAAATAACCTACTGAAATATTTCCCAATAAAGAAAATTCATTGAGCCATCTTTCACTTCTGCAATATTTCTAGACATGTACATAAAGCCTCATAGTCTTTGAATATTTCCTAAGATATTTATTTTTAAGCACTGCCCAGGAAACTCTTTACTCTGTGTATATCATTTAACCTTGCAGTTGACTCCTTATAAGGAAATAACTTGCTCCAGCAGTCACTCCTAACTAGAAGACCCTCAGACAGTCAAGGGTTTATGCACATCTCCAGGGATGGCCTAGTCCCTCAACCAGACTACATGCCTATACCCAAACCCTCAGTTTGTTCCTTTTTCAGGCCAGATGGGCACAGAGATGTATTTTCTCCAGTATTTAGCACCAGGATTACCAAGTATAAGAAGAAATGTTTAACAGGTGCTATCTCACTCTCCTCAATTAAAAAAATAAAGCTCCTCTGAAAGTTTAACTATTAAGTCTACTAAGCAAGAAATCTAAGTCTTCCTTTAAAAAAATGAAAATTGCCTAGGATAAAAAAATTCATTAGATTGGACATAACCTATATTAGTCCATTTACCCTTTGGTACAGCTTTACTCTTAACAAATAGTAGTGATCTACTACCCTAAAGGAAGAGATGGTTTAAAACAGGCTGCCACTGATTGGAGGAAGCAGGGAAAAAAAATAATTTTGAAGCAAGCAGGAATAAGCCTGTGTGTGACAAAGAAGAGCAAAGGTAAAATACCATAAGGGAATGAATGTTTTTATGGATGTTGTTTTAGCATGAAAAATAGAACAAGGGACAAAAGTCACAAGGAAAGTAAATGTTGCCCCATTCCAATTTTGTCTAGATCCATCCTTCCATGAAATTGTTAGTATCCTGGAATTAATCAGAAGATAATCTTAAGTGTAAATTCAGTTCTATTATCTAGGAGAAAGCAAAAAAAATTAAGGACATTAATATTTACCAGAGACACTTATATCTATCCACTCATCAGTTTTACTGAAGGATTTTTCATTTTCCTTGGGGGAATCAAATATATCCTTCGGTGGTACATTTTCACACTTTTCTTCTTTGAGAGAAATTTCCTCTGGAGTTACTCTAGTTCTGTTGGAATCTTCTATATCTATAAAATCATCACTGAAGTCTTCACTTAAATCATTCTTATCAGAAGATGACAGAGAAGACAATGAAATGTCATCCACATCATCACTCAGGTATCTAATTTTAGCATCATGCTTCATGGTCTGGTCATTTTCTGTTCTATAACTATCATTTTCAATTAGTTCTTGGTCCTTATCCTTAGCTCTGTCCTTAGCCACAAGTACAGCATCTTCCTCTATACATGTGTCAGCCAGTGAATTTTTATTACCATCAACTGTGATAGTCCCAGAAAATGGAGGTCGGCCAGATTTCAGTAGAGAGGGATGAACCATCCTATAACCCAATGTGGAAGTTACACCCGGGCCATTTGGTAAAGCCAACTTCTTTCCACCAGCAGCATAAGGCCTATTAAATCCATACCCTAAATGTTCATTCCCATTGAGTACTTCTGACTGCCGAGAATTTCTTGTTAGCATACTTGACCTCAGAGGCACTCTAATGGGTAGCTGTTGATTCTGATAAGGCTTTGTAAGATCTGCAGCTCTATTGAAGGAATGTGATCTGGTTATAGATGAAGGTGGAAGGAATGAATTCTGAATGGAATGTGAAAAACTCTGTGACCTAACCATTTTTTCACAAGCAAGAGATTTAATATTATCTAGGGATTGTGCTAAGCTTTCTCCAGAACTGCTTCTGGTGGCACAGGAGTTTGCTCTAGGCCTTTGTATGCTACCAGCTGATCGGTTTCCATAAAATCCATTCAACTGCGATTTTGGAGCACTGACTGAAGCATATGAAGTCCTTCCTAATAATGTGCCTTTGGTGAATTTACCCAAATTAGACGGTCCAGACAAAGACTTTTGGTTTAACTCTTCTGCAGATGACACAAACATAGTAGATGGCTTTGCTAACTTTGATGTGAGTAAAGAAATACTTTTCAAACCTCCCTTCATCCCATTTTTATCAAACATTCCTTGAGCAGGTGCATGTTTTTCAGGATCAATTTCTTTATCATGTGAACTCTGAGTACCGTTAGGCTCTTCAGGACTTTGTGCACTAAATTGGTATTTATTTGCCGTTCTCCAATTAAATGAATGGGACAATGAACAATCAGAGCCATTATTTTTGATGTAACTTTTGGCATTGCTACTCTTGGACGTTCCCAATAAATTAACAGGTTTTCCATTTGGAATTGGCTGCAGTGTACTTCTTACAGGTTTTGTTCCATACTTTGGCAACTTGGAACCCAAAAAAGTCTTGATTTGTGTTTTTTCTTCCATGAGCTATACGGTGCATTTGTTCTTAAAATTTGACAAAATCTGAGGAGACAAAAAAGCAGATTAAACATTTCTAAATAAGGATAATTACATGGATTATTACATAATATGAATGCATATTCTTAAATAATTAAATGCAGCAAAAACCAAAAGTTACCATAATTCCTACAGAACTCTTAATAAATACTGATTGCACTAATTAATAACTTTATGTTAGAAGAAAATAAACATTTTTGTAAACCCTTTTATTAACTTGGGCTATGGATGATGATATCAAAATCCAGAAATAATAAAATTAGAATATCAAATTTGTATTAAAAAATAACACTTCTACAGCACATCTTCCAATTTCCAATCCAAATTATTTCTTCCATTTTGGGTAATATTATTTCCTTTAAAAATAAAAACGTGGCTTTGGTTTTATTTTTAAGTGCATTTGATCTTATAAAAACTGGAATACATTTTAAAACTTTCATTATTAAAGTTACGGGAAGGATGTGGATAAAGAATCCAACAGTACCAAAAAAATTCTTCTGGCATCAAGGGCTGAAATATCAGCTGTCATTTTAAGCAAATATCTCAAAAGAATTTCTATCCAGTAATATAAACATACATTACAGTTAGTGCCAGGGTGAGAAGTATAATGACTTAATAACATTGATTAGTCCATTAATCTCAACCTCTCAAATTTATTTTTTTTAATATTTAGTTATTTGGTTGCACCGGGTCTTAGTCACAGCAAGCGGGCTCCTTAGTTGTGGCATGCGAACTCTTAGCTGCAGCATGCATGCGGGATCTACTTCCCTGACCAGGGATCGAACCCGGGACCCCTGCATAGGGAGCGTGAAGTCTTATCCATTGCACCACCAGGGAAGTCCCTCAAATTATTTTAAAGGTAATAAAAAACAACAAAAAGGTTCAATGAACACAAAAGAGCATAAAAATAGAAAGTGTCCTCTATTTGAGTAACTTAAATTATAATATGTCATCTGATGAGATTACAAAAATGAGATAAAAATATTAAAATGCCCTAACATTAACAAAAATATCATATGGTCACTATATGTTCATTGTGGTTATATAAAAATGTTGTAACACCACATACAAGAGCAAAATTCAAATAAAAGATAAACACATGCCTTAGGGTCACTGATTTTTTTTTTAATTATGTACCTTAAGACATTGTCTTCAACTTGTTGGTTTTATTTTTTCAATTAAAAAAAACTGATCCCAAATCATTCCTGACATTAAGAATTAGAGAGCTTCTAGAGTACATATGTGTTATTAATCATCTCAAAAGTAAATATTTAGAAAATCATACAGACTTTTAAGTAAAGATAGTGGGGTGAAACAGAATTACAGAACTTCCTATCCCCAATATCTAATAAAAGAGACAGACTAGGGCTTCCCTGGTGGCGCAGTGGTTGGGAATCTGCCTGCCAATGCAGGGAACAAGGGTTCAAGCCTTGGTCCGGAAGTTCCCATGTGCCACGGAGCGGCGAAGCTCATGCGCCACAACTGCTGAGCCTGCGCTCTAGAGCCCGCGAGCCACAACTACAGAAGCCCCGTGCCTAGAGCCCGTGTTCCTCAACAAGAGAAGCCACCGCAATGAGAAGCCCGTGCACCGAAACAAAGAGTAGCCCTCGCTCACCACAACTAGTGAAAGGCCGCGTGCAGACCCAAAGCAGCCAAAAATAAATGAAAAAAAAAGAGACAGACTATACATATGTGTGTGTGTGTGTCATTTTTCACCCAAAAATCCACCAGCTACAGTCAAACAAGAAAATGATTAAACTAAAAATCTTTAAACTTTAAAAAGTAGTGGCCAGAAAAAGATTCTGCACAGTGTGATCTGGCTCCTAGCCTGATTACACTGCCTAGAAGCAATAATGAGAAAAATTGGTGAGTTAATAAAACTTGAAAATTTTAATATATAAATATTTTACTATTTTAATAAATATCCTCTGGTTTGGATAGAAAGACCTGATTTGGCATGCCCTAGAAAAGTCCAGGAGAACATCTTCAGCACAGAAGCTTTAAAACCTAAGCCGAGACAGGCAGAGTGGCCACCAGAACCTGTTGACTTCCAAGGCATTCTTCTGAGTTAAGGAAAGGGTCTGAAGCCCCTAGAAATGTACTACATCCTCGGCAGGATGGACTAAGGCCAGTACAGGACACTTAACAAAATCTAAGGAGACAGGAGGAGCCTGGAGCCCCAGAAGAACTCTCCCCCCACCACCACCTTACATCCTTCAACTACAGAGAAGCAGACAGAGAATAAAACACAATGCTCAAAAGATGTATTGAGGGGGTACCGTAAAAGGAGGAGACAAAGTCACAGCTAAGATGAGGATGGCATCAAGGAGAACTCACCCATGTTATATCAGGGCAGATACAAAGTCTTGACTTCGCTATCCAAGTCTTTACCTAGCAAGATATAAAGAAAAGGCCATGCAACTGTATAAACAAGAGGGTGGAAGGAAGAGGAAAGAACAAACGAAGAACCTAGTCTGAAAGAAAACATAACACAGGAAAATAAGGAAATCCCCAGTGAGTTCTTTGTAACAGAAAACAACCTAATAAGCACATACATTTAATAAATCAAAAGCTCAAAGATAAAAAGACAAAACAGGTGAATTGAAAAGAAAAGCTATGGAGCTAAGAAAATCAATTAAGAACAATGAATTTGAAAAAAAAGCAAGAAAAAGAACCAAACACTGAAAATCAAACTAATGACAAGAAGAAAAATCATAAGATAACCTAAGTACTGAGGAGAAAAAAAGACAGAGATACCAAGGCAATCAGATAGAATAAGTAGGACAGAGACTAAACAGAAAGACAATTAGTATCCCTGAAGTAGAATAACTAAACAAATAGAAGAGAAAAAGCAGGTAGACATGATAGAAAATAGCCCTAAAATAAAGGTGAAGAAAATCTACAAAGGGAAAGGAAAAATACAATAAACCATAGATCCAAATACATATCTAAATTAAATTAATAAAACATCAAGGATAAAGAAATAATTCTCTGGGAATGCGATTGAAAAAAATCATTTTGTAAAGAAAATTTTAAGACTTTTAAATAAGCAAAAAAGATCCTTTTGATGAAATGTTGCAGCTTCTAGGGATAATTTAATCCTACAGGAATTGTCATTGGACTATTTTACAACTCTGTAAAGATAGAGGTTAACATATAGAAAACTAATGGTAAAGCACACAATTCTTGTCTACAGACATGCAAATAAATTCTGCCCATTTCAGTTGACTTCTCTCCACCATGATGGAAGAAGCCAGCTTTGCAAATTCACTTCAATATTCCTGATCTGTAAATGTACGTGTCCTTTGCATTCTCCCTTGAACCAGCTATAACATATCTCTGACTCCCTCATTAATGATGAGATAAATAAAACCTTTAACACGTTCATTTTATATCTGAATAGGAGTCATGATTTAATTCTCTTCTAAAATTTATCCTTAGTAGTTTTGGAAATTCCACCAAAATACCCAGTGGATTCACCTGACAGAGCTAGGTTACTTCTTTGCCAGAATAGTACACCTCACAGGCAGCTCAAGCCCAGACATTTCTTGTCTCCCAGAAGTGAACTAAGAACAGCAATAGAACTTTGTTAACTGTGCTTTCTATTTTAACTTTCCTCTCTTCTAATTTTGTTTTTGTTTTTAGTTTATTTATGGTCAATAAGTTATTCTCTGTTGGTGATAACAATGATTCAGAATTTGATTTTATGGACTGTCATTCAGTGATCTCTGTAAACAAATTAATGGTTTATACAGATCTGTGTTGGGTGAGAGAAAAAGAAGACTCTGATTCATTAGTCACCTGTTCACTTATCTCTTTTGTTTACCTATCTTGAGCTCAAATCAATTAAGAATTTCATGCCAACCAGGAAGGAGAATAGCTCTTCGGTATCTGGAAAGGTCAGGGTTTGTGTTTGTTAACTCTGTAGCCATGGCTAAAATTGGAGAATTGGAAAAAGATAAGCTCTCTCAGTGTCTGTATGGCTATGTGTCTATTAATTCAAAAAAGTCTTTACCTCTCATTTTGAGTACATAATGCTTTCCTACCCTCAGAGGGTATTAATAAATTAGATTATAAAGTCTCTTAAAGCAGCTCTGTTCCGACTGGCTTATAGAGATAAATATGCACTATTTTTATAAATTGAATATTACCAAAATTCCCAGAAAATAAGCAAATTGATCTTCTAATATTTTAAATGTGTTATATTTTTAAAAATTATTCTTACAGAAATTAACTCAGAAAGGTTTTAAGAACCAAGTTCATATAATTAAGGTAAATGGCAAACAAAAATAGTTTAATAAAATAGGTTTATCTTCTGCTTTTTTTAATCAATGTTAAGTATAATACAAGCATACATCTTTATTCCATTAGAGTAACTTTCTAAAACGTATATAGGCTTACTGATCAAATAAGCCAGTATTACTCACACACAATGTTTAAGACTATGAAAATGTAAAACTGTGTTTAAATTGAATGACTATTCTGACAAACTTTTCATTTCAACAGTAATTATGTTTCATAGTATGTCAGCTTACAAATAATTTCCAAGAACTTTAAGGTAACAAAAGCTTAGACTAATATTAAGCTGAATTAATTAGTGGATAATCACTGGTTTGCTAGATCATTTCTAAGTAAGAATATTAAAACTTTGGTTACTAAGCATAATTTCAAGTTTATATGCTTTTGCTTCTTGTTATTGTGTGCTACAGAAAGACTCTCTTTGGGACATGTAAATGAACATGTTTGTTTTTGCTACTTTGAGAAATTGTACACTAGATTCCATTTTTATAAAAGTAACATGCCAGATAGATAAACAGACAGACAGACAGAAGATATCACATAGAGATGTGCGTGCACCTATATATTTAAACACACAAACTGTTAATAGTGATTACCATTAGGGAAGTGAGAATTAGGTGAAAAGAAGACTTCTTTTCACCTTTAAATCGTTATTGTTTAAATACTTTAAATATGCCCATATTTTTGCCATTTAAAACATGTTAACTAAAAAACTGCATTTAAAAAATTTTAAAAATTTATTCAGTATCAAACAAGACTCTTAAACAGTTTAATCTTACCAAAAAATTATTTAAAATTAAGTTTAATATTACACAAAATAAAAGACATAAAAATAGAAGTTTGGATAAAATACAAAAAAGGATTTTTTTAGTCAAAAGACATTATTTTTTCATAAATTACCATTTCAATTTCTCCAGACTTCAACCTCAATTTAATGTTTCACTTATCAATTTTATCTTTAAAATTTTATTCTAAATTCACCATATCCATTCCACAATTCTAGTTCTTACCCTCATCTCTTTCTGCATTACTAAAAAGGCTTCCTACGTTATCAAGATTCCGACTCCACTTCTATTCAAACTGTCAAAACTGTTATTCTCTCAAAGCACAGATCTGATCATGTCATTCTATAGATTAAAAACCACGTGTGGCCCAGGAACAACAAAATAAAATCCAAAACCCACTGTACAGAGATCAAGCTTCTCTATTTGCTTCTACCCTATCACTGCAGTACTATACATTCTAGGCAAGATACATTGTCTATCATTCCCCAAAATCCATCCTATATTTTGCACCTTCTATGCCTTTGCTAAAGTTGTAAAGACCACCTTGAAGATCCTACCCTCCAAGTTCAAAATCATTACACTCACAAACCTTTCCAGTTAAAATTAATTTTGCATCCTTCTCTATTCCCTTCACACCAATAATAGAGCTGAGCCTGTCTTATAATTGTGTGCATGTTTATTTGGCCCATAAGAAAGTATGAGAGCATAAACTGTGCCTGCCATAGGATCACAAATATGATAGATCCTCAACTTTTAAGTAAACTCATAATCTTAGTGCAAATTAATTTAATAAATAGTAAGCCAAGACTGAAAAGTAATTTCATTTTGTGGGCCTGTGACTGATTGGTAGTAGCGGCCTTGAGCAATACGTTGAGGACTCCAGGTTAAATCTAGACTCTGCAGTAAAGAATCTTGATCTAACAGCAATTATCTGCCACGAGCAGGAAAAGGGACAGCATATCCATGCCAGATGACTGCCACCCTCATTTTCTGATAATGACCTTTACCACAAAACATACTCCACACCTACAAATACTTTCAGGGTGACCATAAGAAAACTGGTAATGATATTAGACATAAGGGTCATTCTGCAAATCATTAAATAACACACATTAAAGATTCTGTCCTCTGGTGAGTCATCTGTGAGTCAGAAAGGCTTTAACATTTCCCTGCCAGTCACAAGTAGACTGAGAATGGAACACTCTATTCTTTCACTTCTCTATGCTTCTACTTGACTGTCTGAAATGGGGGTAATATATGTTATCCCCCAAGAACATCTTAAGTATTAATAACTTAGAGGCACAAGATAAGCCCACAAGAAAGACATACTGTTACTACAAAATGTTTAGGGTGCTATCACATGGGGGGGAAAAAAGAGTAGAACCTGAATGTACTATTTCCTATCAAAATTATTTACTGATTCCTAAGTGCACAAATAACTGCAACATAATTGATATCAATCATCTTGGACTGTGGTCTTAAAACTAAGCTAATCTGACAGCTCAACTCTATAAAGTTTCCATATTTGCTTATGTTATGAATATTGTCACTTCATTTGTTGACGAGCTACCTTCTGTCTTTAAATATCATGAAACTTTCTCCTATACTTATTTATAACTCTGAACTGAAATAAAACAGACATTGTGAATCTGCTTCATTTTAGTAGCTGTGCTGTCTTTGCTACACTTTACCTGATATGCAGTCGGTTAAGCAACTAAAAAATGCAGTCATAAGTCTGAAAAAGTACATGTTGACTACATCATCTAATGATATAATCTTCTCTGAAATACTTTAACATTGTCTGTGAGCTTTAGTTTAATGCTGAACTAAGAATAATACCTGGTACAGGGCCTGGAAATATCTGAGATTTTGAGTTACTTTCTGTAAGAATAATTTTTTTAAGTATAGCACATTTAAAGTATGGTAGTTCACATTTGAAAGAATTTTCAAAACTACTTATAATTTTTTTTAAAAAATTATAAATCAAAGTTTTTTGCTTTTAAAAGGAATCCACAATTGGATAAGAAGGGAAAAGAAGGAGCAAATATTACTGAGCACTTATGTAACAGGTAACATCCTTACCACTTTGTCCCTGTTAATTGTTTAATCTTCCTAATATTATAAGGTGGTAGATTTCATTCTATTTTAAACAGATAAACCAAGATTCAGAAAGGCTAAAACACTTGTCCAAAGTCACAAGTTCATAAATTACTTAAGAGAATTCAGGTTCAACTCTACCTGATTCCAGGATCCATGCAGACTGCCTTCCTGACAAAGGAATGAAATATTCTGAGAAGTTTACTGATAGCTAGGGACAACAGTGAAGGAAGGAACTGGATAGCTAAGGTTAGAGAAGCATGAAGACTGCAAAGAACCTAGGAATTGATTAAAGAAGTTTTTGCAAAGGAACAAGTAAGAGCTTTCTCTTTTTCAAATTCCTTTCATATCAATTACCTTATCATCTGAGGAACCACCCACTCATATTCTTTTTTTTTAGTTTTTCAAATAGCTTTTTAGAAGGTATGAAATGCATACATTTTAGGGATTTTACATAGGCATAAATTCACTACTGAGTCCAAGAGCAGTTAACTGAACAACAATGCTGATGACTACATGCCCCTACCAGTCACTTCTTGAAACTTGCTTTCTCATTCAGATAACTACATTCAATTTAAAAAAAAAAAATTTTTTTTTTTTATCTTGTGTTACCCAACCATTTCCCTCATATCCTCTTCTCCCATGTTTTTTCTGGCTGTCACCTATGTCAAGTTGATTCAAAGCCTTGATTATAGCAATTAAATAAGTAAAAATAACACCTTCAAAAGTAAAAGTTTAAAACAATACAACTTCATTCCAGATTCTTCATGGTTTTAAAGAGTGCACACCGAGCTCAACCCAAATACCCCATTATTATTATTTTTTTTAATCAAGCTGACCTTTTTGTCCTCTAGCTACAATTTTTTACTCAGGCAGATGGGGATCAAAGCAACTTGTGAAAGTTAGTCTCAAAATGAATTTGTGGTTTAGGAACATTAAATGATGTTATTAAATGCAGATTCAAAGTATATTACTTCCTGAAACTTTAATTTAAGGAACAAAGAGAATACTAGCAGCTAAAGAAGAACTGGAAGCTCCCCTGGGCAACCACAAAAGCTCTCTCTCCAAATTTTATTATTTAGTTCAGGTAAAACTCAATAACTGCGTAGGGCATTCAAATGAATGTGGACTCCTATTTCTTGTCAACAAGCCAAGAAGCGTTCCTCAGACCACTCCAGGTTTATGTTCCCTTCACTGGAAACCAAGTTCTTTGAGAATACAAACTATGCCTTTCACTCTTCTGTTTCCTCACTGTGGCCCTAGGACATAGGCTCGCACATAATTGGCATTTTATAAATGCAGGTTGAAAGCAAGAAAAGCATATCCCTTAACAGTGATTTTCTGAAAATTTTGTTAGTTTTACCTCAAATCAACAATATAAGCATTTAGGGCTTCCCTGATGGCGCAGTGGTTGAGAATCCGCCTGCCAATGCAGGGGACACAGGTTTGAGCCCTGGTCCGGGAAGATCCCACATGCCACAGAGCAACTAAGCCCATGCACCACAACTACTGAGCCTGCGCTCTAGAGCCCGTGAGCCGCAACTACTGAGCCCGCGTGCCACAACTACTGAGCCCGCGTGCCTAGAGCCCGTGCTCTGCAACAAGAGAAGCCACCGCAATGAGAAGCCCATGCACCACAATGAAGAGTAGCCCCCACTTGCCACATCTAGAGAAAACCCGCGTGCAGCAACGAAGACCCAATGCAGCCAAAAATAAATAAATTAAATAAATTTTTTTAAAAAGCAATATAAGCATTTATATGTATAAAGCATAACACAGCCTGGCACAAGTACAAGCTTCTGTTTATAAACTCCTATTTTCCTAGGTAAAACAGGTACCCAAATTCATGATACTGATTTTTTTCCCACCCCTCCACAAACCACACTGGGTTATTAAATCCAATGAAAAAGCTAATCTCCTCCCTGGTAGCTTTCTTGCTTAAGAATTTATTCTAACTTGGAATCTCATTCCCTATTCATACCCATGGCACCTAACTCCAAGTTTTTTCCAAGAAACCTACAACTTTTGGCATAAAACATTTTAAAAAAATAAATTACAAAAGAAATGGGACATGACACAATCTCAGTCTGACTGTGTTCTTTATATGTTCTTTGTGTGATTTAAATACAAAGTATTTTAGATAATTACTCTGCAACTTTTAATAGAACTAGGATACTCATATTTTAACATTTTTAAAAAGTAAAAATCCTTAAACTAGTTAACAGCATTTAATCAGTCCCCAGAGTTATTGGCACTGAGAATCTTATTGATTTTATAAAAATCAGAGTGATTAAAGTTAGGTACAATATTTGCATCTGTAAGTTGATCATGATGTAAGGCATAAGGACCACTGACTATAAGAGCAATCTTATTGTGCTTAGGTCTATCACAATTCAACTTCTTCCTCTGCAGGGAAGCCCCACTTAATTCACTGCATACCTCCACCTCAGATTACTAGAACATTTTTTTATTAAGCATCTATGAGACAAGATCCTAAAAAATAAACAAGGTAAGATACAATGCCTGCCAGGAGAAGCTTATGATCTGGCAAAGGAAGGAATGTTTTCATCATGGTCATGACTTAGAATACATTAATTCAGTAATCAAACATGTATTGAAAGCCTTTTTGAAGACATTTATTGAAAGATTTATTACAAATCAGGCTCTGTGCTAGAGGATGTGGATACAACAGACACTCCAATACGGAGAAAAAGACATATAGACAAGAAAAGGGCAATGAAGTGCTATAATTGCTATAGGAGAGTATATGGGGTAGTACATGAGGGCACAAAGAAGAAAGTGCTTAATGGGAGAAGGGGATTTCATAAATGGCTTCATAGAGGAAGCCAATGCTTAAGTTGGGTCCAAATGATAAATAGTAAATAATAATAAAGACAATGTGAGAAGCAATACAGCCTAAGTAAAGAGTATAAACAAAAGCACAGAACCAGCATGGCACATTCAGGAAACTGGTATTAATTAAATAAGGGTAGTGAACAGGGTTCAAAGAAATGCTGCAGGAAACAAGAGAAGTTCAATGGAAAAAATACAGCCTGAGAAAGGCCTTAAATACCATACTAAGAAATTTGAACTTTACTACAGGCAGTAAGGAAGCCAAAGGGTTTTAAGTCAGAAAACAATGACCTGACCTGAATTTTGAAAACTGACTCTGATTTCAGTATGAAGGATGGACCAGAGGAAGAAAGGTAGATAGCTTAAGAGGTTTTAACATGAAAATGATGGCAAGGATTATAGCAAAAAGGTTAGAGAAAAGATACAAATACAAAAGATATCAGCAATACTGAATCTTGAGAATTTCATCATAACAGTAGACACAAAATGAGAGCACAATATTTAATGAATAAATGGATGAATAATTGACTGACTGACTAGGTGTAGGAGATGGAAATGGATAACTGATTTGACTCATTAGATGTAGAGAGGAGAAAGGGTTCATGATTCCAGGCCTGACTGGACAGAGGGTGGTGCCTTTAATTGAGGGCAAACATTATGTCTGGGGAAAGAGATCGTGAACTTAGCATGTCAAGCTGACTTTGAGGTAACTTTGAGGTACCTACAGAGGGTGCAGGTGGGGGTGTTTACAAGCCATGTAAAGGAGTCTGAAATGCAAGGGAAAGATCTGAATGGGAGATGATTGGGGAACTGTCAGTACAAAGATAACAGTCAAATGTTCCACCAGAAACAGGTGAGGTCATCTGGGGAAGATGTAGAAAAAGGAAAGAAAGGCTAAGGAGATCCAGGGGATCACAAACATTTAAGGAATGGACAGAAGGGAAAAAAAGCAACAAAGGCGGCTGAGAATGCACAATCCAAAAGGAAAGAAAAGAATTGGAAGAGAATTTGAAAATGATAACAGACAGTAGTGTCAAATTCCACAGATAAGCAAAGAAAAACTAAAGACTGAAAAGAATGATCACCCTTGGTAGTTTGCAAATTTGGTCACCTGTGCCAGAGGAGTTTCAGGAGACAAGATGAGGCACAGAAAACTACACAGAGTTCAAGAGTAAAAAAAAGGTAAAGAAATCGAGTCAGGAAACGTAACCCATTCTTTCAAAGCCTAGAAAGAAAAAGGCAATAACTTGAGAGGATATAAAGGCAGTAGTTTTGGTTTTTTCTAATTTTGTGCTCTCTTTTCTAAGATGCAGAGAAAGAGCTAAAACAGAAGATTAAAAATAAGAAAATGGTGGGAACAATAGCTAGAGCAAGATACCACAGGATATAAGATGAAGATGGGCTTCCAGTCCCATAATGAGACCTGGAATGCTAGACAGGAAAACAAGGCAGACATTCTGATTTACAGCTGAGTCACGAAGAAGGTGGTAGCTTGACAGGCACATTGCTCAGGGCTCTAGCCCTGGGAACACTGGACACTACTGCAGGCTCCACTCACCCACCTTAGTCGGGACTGGCTAAACCTGCATGATGTGGGAATTGTGCTTGCAGCTGAACAGGGCTGTAGAAGACAGGGACTAGGTCTTATTAGATGTTATGAGCAAACTCAACCAGCAAGATTATTGAGAACGTGGGCAATACAAATAATTTCAGAAATATAAGTGTAATGAAAATGTCTGTAATATTTACTCAATAGCTTAATTAAAAGACTCATTTTTAAAATTCTCATCATCTAGCACAGAGCCTGGCGCATAACAGACATCAGCGCATACAAGTGAATGATGTTGTGGGACTGACTCAGGGCAATATCCCAAGAGACAGAACACCTGTGGAAGGCAGGCTCTGCAGTGTTTCCAATGACCTGGCTAGAAAGTCTCCTTCCTATGGGACCAGGAGGGTGGAAAAACCTAATTGTCCCTACTGAAAACAAAAGAGGACAACATGACTGTGAGGGGCCTTAATGATAACAGCTAATTTTTATCAAGAACAGTATATGTATGGCACTGTGCTCATCAGTTTATAAGAATTACCATATCTTAACCTCATTACAACACACGACAGGTACATTTATTACCATTTCAGAGGTGAAGAAACTCAGTTTTCTTCAGACGTTAAGTAACTTGTCCAAGTTCACATAGATAATAAAGAACCAAGACTACTGAACCCAAGTCAGTAGCACTCAATATGATGGGTAGTGATAGTAGTGGTAGTAGTAGTAACAGCAGGAACAACAGCAGCTAACACTCTTATAGCTCTTACTATGTGTTAGGCAATGTTCTAAGGGTTTCATATTTATTAACCTTCACAACTACTTTATGAAGTAAATGTAATCATTTTACAAAGGAAGAAAGTAAACACAGAGGGGTTAGGTAGTTTTCCCAAGACCACACAGCTACTAAGTGGTGGGGCCAGGATTCAAATTTAACCATTACTCTATATAGCCTCTCTCCAATTCATTTTCTCTAAGCTAAGATGCAATATACTGTGTTTTTCAAACTGCTGATCATGACATCAATGTATTGGTTTATGACAAGCAAGTTTTGTTGTAAATGAAAAGACTAGAATAGAATGGACTACTCCACTCTTTTCCCAATACCTTCTCTAGTGCTGGACGACATGGCCAACATCCTGGGCGAACTGCAAGAAAAGCATATGTAACGGATGTGTTTGTTTAGTTTTGTAATGGATGGGGAAGGAATCAATCAAATTTAACAGGGAAATATATTCAAAAACTTATTCATGGAGCACAAATCAGAAAATCTGTTTCTTCTTCTTTAAATGTAAAAGTTGTACAGAATAGATAAGAGAAAATGTTTAAGAATTATTCAAAGTAACAGTAAAGTCAATTTCAATGAAACAAACCCAAAGAATAATCTATTTTTTTTGAAGAAATCAGCACTTCAGGGAAACAGAAGAATATGATGAAAAGGGTCAGGGATTGAAAATAGAAAGCTGAAAAAGATGCTCAATTTAACTCCAATAAGAGAAAAAAATGTAGCCACAGGGGGAGACAACAGTTACTAGAGCTTTCTGAAGAACTGAAAATAAATAATATTCAAATTGCAGTTTTTTTCAAGAATATCACAGTAAGAAAAAAATTCACTTTTTAACAATGAATTATAACATGGGTAGGAACTGTATCTTAAAATAACTCTTTATGCAAACATAGCTAAAGCCAAGAAAATGGAACAAGGAATGCAAATCAGACAACTACTGCAGCCAGAAAAAGAACGGAAGTCTCTTGTACATTGAGTCAAAGATACTTCTTATCACCTAAAGGAATTAGAGGCGGCTAAGAAATCAACAAAAGGAAAATGAAAAGCAATTCTCTAAACAGGAAGATGACATAAGAACACTGGAAGTAGAACTGTCTGATTCAGATGATGCAGACAGAAGTTCTAAAAGCAGTTTGGGAAAGAAATCCTAAGTAAAAGGAGAGATACTGTCAGCTTCATCATTAAAAGGAAGTTATGGAACAAATAAGGAAAAACGAAGCTATAAAATGACAACTGGGAAATTTTTAGTGAGACAAGACGACAGATGAAGGAAGACATTTTTGCAAAGACGTAGCAGGTGAAGTTCAGGGAAATCTAAAACTTATTAGAGAACAAATAGAAGGCAAAGAGATGTTGGAAGAGTACACAAATACATGTAGGCATTGATTGAAGAAGAAAAACAGCAAGGGGAAATTCTGATTGATGTAACTGAGAAATCAAAATCAAAACTGTCTGAAGGTGAAAAATAATTATATTATTTGGGGTGAATTACTAAATAATAATGGAAAGGACCACTGTGAGAGAAAATGCCAGCAAAGGAGGACAGAAGATGCAGATAACCTCAAAAGGCTTTATCCGAATTGTATTATCAAGCCGCGGATGAAAGATTAAGGTAGATTAAAGACAGTAAAATGGTGACAGACTCAGTCTTTTCATGTGAAGTAAGTGATTCCATTTGTGTGTAGTAATGGTCTTACTTGTCAGACCAAAGAAACGAGGCATGTCACATTCAGTGGACTTAGAGTTATAAACTTGCCTGCAATGTTTTTTCAAACCTGAAACAGTACTATAAAATGTAATTCTTTTATGTAAACATTTTTGCCTTTGTGTTTCGTATAAGGAAAACCAGTGTAGAACCTAAGACAGTTACAGTTTCAGCAGTTTTTATAATGTTCAGTTGGATTTTTAAAATTAATCTTGCAACATTTCACTGAGTCATTTTTATATTATATTTTGGAAACTAGATTTATTGTAGTAATATCCTAAAGCAGTTTTTCCCTACTTAATAATGAATCAATACCTTTGTTACATATACAGCAATAAGAATAGAAGAGAACAGAAAATATCAGAAGGCATCATGCATAGTGAAAGTACTTCATGACACTTTAGTTTCAGTTATGTGTATATATGTGCGTGCAGCGTGTAAAATGTTCTGATTATAAGTTTTAAAATACACAAGGATAAAACATTTTATTGCAACATCTAAGAAACGTTTAAAATGTAAAGACCCTACCGACAAACTTTTGCATATATAAAAAAAACCCTGCACACTGGCTGCCACTCATCCATAGGACTGCTCCCCTCATTCTTCCCCTTTCCCCAGACCTGAGTAGACACTGTCACCTGATGGCCAGTGTAAAGAATTGTATGTCTTTGGGGCCCTGTTCACACACCTCCTCTCCCTCACCCCACCTTCAAGATTTAGCCTCTTTAGCCTTAAAAGGAATGTGTGCACACAAGTCACCATTTTGTCTGTCTCCACTCTCATGAGTAATCCCATTCCATACAATCTCTTATTCTAGCACTATCCATAAAATTTTCTACAATAACTGAAATGTTCTATACCTGCCCTGTCCAATACAGTAGCCACTAACCACAAGTGGCTCTTGAGCCTTAGAATATGACTATGGTGGCTAAGGAAATAAATTTTTATTTTTATTTACTTTTAACTCATTTAAATTTAAAAGCTACACATGGCTAGAGGCTACCATAATGGACAGCACAGTCTTATACACAAACTTAAAAACCAAGTATTTACCCATCTCTCCTTCTGTCTTTTCAAATTCTTGCCCAGTTACTACTTCAGAGAAAAAAAACAAAAAATCCTCTTGTTGGGACTTCCCTGGTGGCACAGTGGTTAAGAATCCACCTGCCAATGCGGGGGACACGGGTTCGAGCCCTGGTCCGGGAAGATCCCACATGCCGCGGAGCAACTAAGCCCGTGTGTCACAACTACTGAGCCTGCTCTCTAGAGCCCATGAGCCACAAGTACTGAAGCCCGCGCCGCCTAGAGCCCATACTCCACAACAAGAGAAGCCACCGCAGTGAGAAGCCTGCGCACCGCAATGAAGAGTAGCCCCCATTTGACACAACTAGAGAAAGCCCGCGTGCGGAAACGAAGACCCAGTGCAACCAAAAAAAAAAAAAAAAAAAGTCCTCTTGTTTATTTTCACTCCACTTATAAATCACAAAACATGCCTGAGGAAGACAGATAAACCTTGAAAATTAGATAAACAGTTAAAAATGGCTTCTTATCATGAAAAATATTTTAAAGTAAAATTAGATATAATAAATAAAAGTGCTATTAACAATCTCTATATCCTTAAAAATGCCACTCTGTCATACAGTGTACTTTAAATTTAATAAACCAGAACTTTGGAATTGGGAAATTACAGATCATATAGGAAATTGAGTCCAGAGAAGTTAAGAGAATTTCCATTCAGAGTCTGCTGACCACAGAGTCAGCTTTTCTAACACAGAAAAGAAACCTAGAAATTCTAGAAACTTCTAGAAATTCTTACCTAGAAATTCCTTCAGAATTCACTCAACCATTTACAGCAAATTACTAGATACAAAGAACAGTAACACAGAAATCCTACTCTCAAGCCCCTCATTCTTTTTAAATGTCCACCTATCTCCTTAATGTTCATCTCATAAAACTTGATTTTCTTCACATATCAATTAAAAAGCATAATTTCAATCAATTTTATATTCTGGATTTAATTACTAATATCCAATTGTGTTACTGTCTATTATTTTGGGTTGACAAACATAAAATAATGGTTTTATGAGAGAATAGCTTTCCAAGTATTAAATAAACACCTTTAAGTTTAGAAATTACTATAATTCAATTCTAAAGACATTTCTCTGTAAAAACAAAGTATGGAGTTATTTTTAAGTTTGCTTTTAAATATGCTATAGTATATAAGTAAGCTTTTTCTCAGAAAAAAACTTTCTAAACTTTAGTTATAATTACCACTTAATTATTAGTTTTAATTGAAAATATTAAAATAGTAACCTATTTCAGGATAGTAGGAATTGTAGTATTGGTAGAAAACATTCAAATAATATACCAGCAGTCTAAGGTTTTGGTACCTTCAAGAAATAATTTAGACAGGAAAGAATACCCTAAACAATCCCTCAAGTCATTCAGTCTATTTCAGGTCTCTAAGCCAATTTGATACATTACTGCAGAAAAATTAAAATGTTTTTAAATCTCAAGGAAATAAATTTGGGGCCTTAGTTTAACTTTAGCAATTTTAGTTGATGAGCTCAAAAGGGTTAACAGTGTGATAAGGCCACACACAGGCAATCTTAGACTACACTAAAAGAAATGCACCACGTAAATCAGGAGTTAATGCAGATTACTGCAGTCTCACTTAAGGCTCGTTGGAATGACATTATGAGCAGTACATTTTCTCCTTTCTTATTAAACTATTACTATAAACTATTGCTAGTTTTTATTCAAAAACTTCTTCCTATAATCCACTACCCTAACACAACTGTTCTCATTACTTTATTTCCCTTCTCAATTACATCTACACACCAAAGTTGGCTATGATAAATATCTAGATGCAATACTCTACTTTTTAAATATCATTATTTTATAAGTATTTCCCACATTTCTATAGTTATAGTTGTTATTTTAATGGCTACAATATATTACACTGAATTTGTATGCTATAAATTAATTTACCACAAATTACTGGACCAATTATGAACATCATTATCTTTCAATATACCACTTTTAGGGTAACCCTGGGGTACGGGTGAAGAACCATCTTACATGATGAAAAGCAAAGTATTTACAAATGTTTTAGCCTAGCAAGACCATGAGAATATATTATTATTGCTGTCAAGTAGCTTAAGGTGTCAAGAAGAGGCAGAACTAGGATCAATGGATGGAAATAACAGAAATGTATTTTCAGCCCAAAATAATGAAAACTTTTCAAACTGTCAGAATTTACTCAACAAGGTAATGGGCTACTACATAAAACACTAAGCTGTCCATCTCTGAAAGCATTCAAAAACAAGCTAGATAATCACTTGCCAGAGATAGTGCAGACTCATACTGGGTGGGCAGTAGAACTAGATAACCTCCCAGGTTTCCTTTTACTAGTGTATTCAAATATTTATTAATGGCCTGCTATGATCCTAGCAATATGCTAGGTGCTAGGTATACAAAAGTTGACAGAACAGACATGACCCCTATGTTTTTTGCAATTACAGTCTAGTGTAGGAAACAGAGAAAAAGAAAAAAACAAAAACACACAAGTAAACGAATAATTATGAATCCTAAATCCTATGAAGGAAAACAATGAAATGCTATAGGAGAAAACAGCAGACTGGGCATCGAGGAAGCCATCTCAGAAGGATAATATCTAGGTTGTACCTAAGAGGAGCTAGCACTCTGGTGCAATGAAAAGCCACTGAAGGTTATAAGCAAGAGAGTGACACAATCTGATTTTCATTCCTAAAACATTATTCCAGCTGTTATGTGGAGAATGAATTGGAAGGGAGAAAACATGGAAGCAGGGAAATCAGTTAAGAAGCTAGGTAGGGAGGAATCCAGATGAGAAATGACGGATAGGCAGGTTGAAGTAGATGGACAGAAAGGAATAAAGGAGTTCAAGGTGAATGGGGGAGATAGGAGCTATAGCACTTGATGATAGGTTAAATGCAACAACTAATGGTGCTGCCATTTTCTGAGATGCAAAGACTGGGGGAAAGACAGATATGGAATAAAAGGGGAATCTAACTTTTAAGTCTCCATGATGCTACCAAAAATCTCTCATGATTCATTCTTTGCTCTTTAAAAGGCAGTCTGTGGAAGTGGATTAATGCTATAAAAGAGACTTGGTCAATTTTTTTAAAATTGGATTACAAATGGTAGATTTAATTATTTTATCAATGTTAAATTCAGTGAAGTAGTTTGTACCATGGTTACATTTTTTTTTGAATTCTTGAATTTTATTTTATTTATTTTTTTATACAGCAGGTTCTTATTAGTCATCCATTTTATACACATCAGTATATATGTCAATCCCAATCTCCCAATTCATCACACCACCACCACCACCCCCCCGCCGCTTTTCCCCCTTGGTGTCCATACGTTTGTTCTCTACATCTGTGTCTCAATTTCTGCCCTGCAAACCGGTTCATCTGTACCATTTTTCTAGGTTCAACATATATGCGTTAATATACGATATTTGTTTTTCTCTTTCTGACTTACTTCACTCTGTATGACAGACTCTAGATCCATCCACGTCTCAACAAATGACCCAATTTCGTTCCTTTTTATGGTTGAGTAATATACATTTTTTAAAAAACCCCTATTCTTAGGAAGTACATGTCACAGTATTTAGGGGTAAAGTATCATGATGTATGCAACTTATTCTCAAATGCTTCGCACATGTGGGCACATGCAAGAACATATACCTGTATCCAGACATATGTATACATATACATATATATGTACATATGTGACAGAGCAAATGATAAGCAAATAGCATAAAATATTAACAACAGGTGAATCTGAATAAAGACTACTCAGTCTTTGTACTACTCATATTCTTGTAACTTTTCTGAGTATGAAATAATTTCCAAATTAAAAAAAAAAATTTTAAGCATTCAGTCCTAGATTTTTCTTATTCATGCTAAATATTTCCAATTCTTTTCAACCCATCTCATCTGTATTTCCCCCCAACAAGCCACCTTGTCTTTTCCATTATCCAGAGTAGTGTCTCCATCAGTGAGACAAGAAACATACACAACAGCTCTACAGAGATATGGCATGACAAGAGGTGAGGACTAGAACAGGCTTTTTTGCAATCTGCAATCTCACATGAAGTACAATATCTATATTTCTGCTCTCTGGAATGTTCTATGTCCTATGTCCTGATCTATATCAGGCTGCTAGATGACAGCTCTTTGCTTCTGTATCTTCTCTTTTCATGTAACATACAGCAATAAACCTCACTGTAGAATCAGCATGTTCATGTGTTCTCCACCTGGATTAAGTGTTCCTCCTAAACATTCCCATACCTCTCTAAGTACAGCAATTATCACACTATTTTATTTTTTAAATCATGTCTACATGTGTTCTGCTTTCTCTACTAGACTGGAAGCTCCTTAAAAACAAGGACCACAACATATTTGGGGTTTTTTAATTCTTAAAGATGTAGGAAAAACCACTCAGTAAAAGCTGAGGGAAGAAATAAAAGTTACTGAAGAATCTAAATGTGTTATGACTACAATTCTAGTAAAAAGGTGTTTTGGTTTTTTTCTTTACCTTGGACATAGCAGTATGTAGAAAGAGTCTTCCTCTAATTCCATAGCAAACGAGACACAGTAACTAGGGGTTGCTGATAAAGAACTTAAAATATTAATAACACTATGCACAATCCCCAAATCGTGTTTACTTCAGTAACACAAATAATAATTTCATTAACTACTTCAATAACAAATAATTAATAATTTCACAAACTATGACTGAAAAAAGTTAAAGGCTGAGGCCTGAGTACAAACCACACCTTAAAATCAAAGTACAGTTATATTTAACCTATGCTGGCAACTGGTCAGTACAACGCAAGGAATGCTTCAGTGACAAGAAAATACATATCATAATATTCTAGACAGAACTTTGTTCTCTATTATGAAAGAAACTTTAAGTAAAATTATGTCAGGTAAGAATAAGCAACTTAGTAAACAAATTAAAAACTAATCATTTTACTGTGAAAGGTAGTTTTCAAATACTACAATTAAACTTACCAGACACAATATGATTAAACGAGAATACACATAAAGTACTTCAAAAACAAAACTATAAAGCAGAAATACATCTTTACCCAAAATGACTATATGGTAATACTGCAAAATGTCTCACTATCAAATGTTAAAATACGAAATGCTTGAAGGATACTTCTGGGCTTGTAAAATTCACAAAACTTAGGTGAGTCCTTAGTGGGGCTTGATCCTCTTTTAGTACTTAGAAAATCCAAATATATCACAACACTGTCAGTTTGTCCTTCCAACCCCTTAGGAACTACCTCTTTCTCTATTTCATGCCTGTTACTGCTTAAGGTCTACTTGTGGTCTACGTCATTTCTCTCCTCCACTCATGAGAGTTTCCCGACACTTGGCATATAATCGCCGTGTGCTGCCCAAAGTTACTGCTCTGGACTCATCCAGAGTTGCCCAAACCCTCCAGTCCCATCTGGGGAACAGTAGGCAACCCAGCTCAGTCATTAGTTCCTTGGCAATGACAAGTACTTGCTTCTAACCATCCTCTTCTGCACTCTCTTATTATGAGTAGGAGAATACAATGGTTCCTACTCAGCTAGGTACTCTGTCTATATGATGGCTGTCTATTCTCCTAGTTTCCTTTAGATCTCTCCAACTCATGGAATACAATGCACATGTCAATTTGTAATAATTCTCAACTCTGTCCTGTGTTCTCCAACACTACCTCATTTCTTAATCTAGAATCCTACCATCTAGAGACAGTATTCTAGCATAAATCTCCTTAATTCCCTACCTTCAGTTTCTTCCCCTTCAATTCATCCCTATAGTTTTCCCAGAGTTGGTATTTAAAATCATAAATCTGATCACAAACACCTTAAAACAGTACTAACAACAGCAGGTGACAGCTGCTGAGAAGTTGTATGCCAGGTACCTGCATTACCTCATTTAAATCTCACAACAATCCTACACTGTAGATATTTTCATTATTCTTATTTTCCAGATTTAAGCAAAATGAAACTTGGAAAAATCACATGATCTGTCCATAGCCACACAGACAGTAAGAAAATGCAGCTAAGATTACAAAAGCCTTCAAAATCTGGCTTTTACT
The DNA here is from genome assembly GCF_009873245.2 of Balaenoptera musculus. Lineage (NCBI taxonomy): Eukaryota > Metazoa > Chordata > Mammalia > Artiodactyla > Balaenopteridae > Balaenoptera > Balaenoptera musculus. Next base: position 52,277,051 of record NC_045800.1, read on the forward strand.
CCTTTGCAGCAGCTCTCTCCCACAACTACCCAATAAACCCTGCCTTCCACTTACATTAAACCACCCAAAGATCTGTGACCATACTATGATCTTTCAGGACTCCTTACCAGTCTTGGTACCATACTACCCCCATGGCTCAAAATGCCCACTCACCCACCTTCGTCCTCCTTGGGAACTCTCTCTGAAGACTTTTTCCTTTCTTTCTTACCTCCTCCACAAGGGAGGTCCCTAGGCAGAACAATATAAGCCAAAATGATACACACACTCCACTCTAAACTTCAAAATGCTACAATACAGAATGCTCAAATAGATTTTCCAAGGTAATTTCCAGGTGAGATATAGTGCCAGCCTCATAAACTCTACATTTATCAGAAAAGTAAATAAAGATCAACAATGCAGCAACAGCAAAGGCTAATAAAAATACACTTAATACTTTTGCAAAATATTCACAACATGTAAAATCCAATTATTTTGAAATATGTGGTAAATCATCCAGAATATAAAGGATCAAATTTTAAAATACTTTCTTCTGCAAATTTGGACTTCTTTAAATGTAACAAGCAAGACAAATTCTACAAAATTTTACAAAATCTGTTAGCAAACCAAGACAAAATTCAAGAAACACTAAAGAGCTCTTCTATGACTATATCTGGGTTCAGAAAATGGCGACTCAATACTAAACGACTTGTGCTTATGAATCATATTTGATGATGTAGAGATACAGGGATTATGTTACCACATCTGCAGCATCAGCATATTAGGCCCGCATCTTCCAGGAACATGCAACAATGATATCAGGAGTCTCTTCTGGGTATTAACTGGCAGTTAAACAGCATCTCTTCAAGGTACTACTCAAATATATTAGCTTACAATTCCCCACACTAAAGCTCCTATTTTCATCTATTCACAGCCTCAAGATCTTCCTGCTTAAGGGTTAAGCTAAGAAAGGAAAAAGTCTTCAGAGAGAGTTCCCAAGGTGGACCAAGGTGGGTGAGTGGGCATTTTGAGCCAAGGGGGTAGTATGGTACCAAGACTGGTAAGGAGTCCTGAAAGATAGTAGTATGGTCACAGATCCTTGGGTGGTTTGGTGTAAGTGGAAAGCAGGGTTTATACTTAATTGCTCTTTAACTGGCATTTGGACACAAAGCACCGAGTGTTACTTTCAAAGTTTTAATCTCTTTTCTAGCTCATTAAGAGAGTGTCCTATAAGAGCACTTCTGGGACTTATCCATGTATCTTTTCTTGCTTTTCCCCACTAATCCTTACAAATCATATTCTTAACTCCTAAGCAAATTTCTTGTAAAAAGCATAAACTAATTCTTAACAATATCACCTAACAGAGATATTTAGGAAATTGACCTTTAATGGTTCAAGCACTATTCTAGGGTGGCAGATCCAAAATTATTTTGCCTTTGACATTCCTACTGGATACAACCAATATGCATTTCCTGTAGAATATCCAGGACCAAGCAGAAGAATTACTTCCAAAGGGTTTTTTTACAATGGTCTACTCAGGATATTAGAGCCTGGCCCAAGGAAACAATAAGGGGAATGGAGAAGGAAAAGCTCCATCAGCAGAACTTGACAGGCAAAGGAAAATGAACAGAAGTCAAGATGATTCTCAGGTTCATAATTTGGGTAACTGAGTGACGGGAAGCATCACTAACCATGGCAGGAAATGAAGTGAATATATAAGTCTGGAGAAGACCACGTACTAATTTTTGATGTTTTATATTTCAGGTTTTCTGCTGAACTATCAGGTAGGCATTCTAAATAGCAAACTTAAGGATTGGAATGCTCAAGAGAGAAACTAGGGTGAATAAAAGAACACAGATATGAGATAACAAAAAATAATGTGTTCAAGAAAGCATAACAATGAAGAAAAAAAAGTCAGGCTGAAACCTTGGAAAACATGAACATTAAGGGACAGGAGTTAGTAATGATAGCTGAGAAAGAATAGGTAAGAAAGAGAAACAGGAGAGAGTGATATCATGGAAGCCAAGAAAAAGAGGGTGTCAAGAACATGGGCACGATCAGCTAAATGGTTCACTCAGGATTTAACAATTAGGAACTATGTCCAAGGTTAATACAATTTCAACAAGTAGAGGAAGCAAGAGTAATAAAAAAACTGTTGGGAGAAGGAAACAAAAAAGGAGTGTGAAGTGTATTTGGCAAAGTGTATTTGGAACAGAATGTAGAAGAGTTTTGCTGGAATGGAAAGTTCATGTAGCAGAAGACAAGAAAGGAAGTCTGGGCCAAAGACTTTGCATTCAAGATTTTATTCTATTTTAGATCTTATTCTGTGAGGAAGAAGAAAGACAAGTAGTTTTTCTTTTTTCTTTTTGAAACAACTACCCTGGTGACAACATTCATGATGAACTGGAATGACAAGAGAGTTACAAGCTATTAAGCAGTCTTAAAATTATCTAAACATAGTAATGAGGGCCTGAAAGAGGCTGGCAGTAGACAAAGTAAGAATTAAGAGATACATGAAGGAGAGATATTCTCTAATCCCAGGGTGCCCTAGATATTCCACTATTACTATATTATTATACTCATCACATTGCACCATAATCATCTGTGGACTGGAGTATAATAATAATCATAGGGCTTCCCTGGTGGCACAGTGGTTGGGAGTCCATCCACCAATGCAGGGGACACGGGTTCAAGCCCTGGTCTGGGAAGATCCCACATGCTGCGAAGCAGCTGAGCCCGTGCGCCACAACTACTGAACCTGCACTCTAGAGCCCGCGAGCCACAACTACTGAGGCCGCTGATTGCAACTACTGAAGCCCGCATGCCTAGAGCCCGTGCTCTGCAACAAGAGAAGCCACCACAATAAGAAGCTCGTGCACTGCAACGAAGAGTAGCCCCCGCTCACCGCAACTAGAGAAGGCCCGCGCACAGCAACGAAGACCCAACGCAGCCAGAAACAAAATAAATAAAATAAATTTTTTAAAATAATCATATTATTGTACTCATCACATTGCATCATAATCATTTGTGGACTGGAACCCTCTCTTATTCGGCCTCTCATTACTAGAACTAACAAAACAGGAAAACAGGAAGAGGCAAAAAAAATTTTGTTGAATTACAATAGAACTCAGTAATGATAAAATATAGAAGTGGGACTTAAAGTTACTGCAGAGAAACCTAAGTGACTACAAGACGGTAATATAGAAAACACTAATGGAGAAGTTAAGATCAAGTTTAGGGAATGAGTTTAAAATATGTTTAGGATGAGAAGTGTCTAAGGACAACATTCAAATAGAAATATCAAACGGCAAAAAATGAAACCACAGAAGAAAAAAAAAACATATGGATTAGGGGTGCCAATCCTCCACGCAGCCAAAAATCTAAGTACAACTTACAGTAAGTTCTCCCTATACTTGGTCCCTCTGCATCACAGATCTCACCAGCTAAGATCCTGTAGTACTATAGTATCTACTCTTGAAAAAATTCCACACATAAATGGACCCATGCAGTTCAAACTTGTGTTGTTCAAGGGTAAACTGCATTCAGATATTCAAACAAAAAAGAGAATTTTGAGATACATCATGAAATCATCAACAAATCTTATTATTTGCTCATAAGAACAAATATTTAACAAAATACCAATTTCCTAAGACACTTTGGGGGTATGACTCTATCTTTAAGAATGCTATCTGAATTGCTTACTTGCATATTCTGTAAAAATTAAATTGATGTAAAAGCCCAACCAAATAGGTCAATCAAAACTGGGTCAATAGGGCTTCCCTGGCGGTAGAGTGGTTAAAAATCCTCCTGCCAATGCAGGGGACACGGGTTCGAGCCCTGGTCTGGGAAGATCCCACATGCCACAGAGCAACTAAGCCCGTGCGCCACAACTACTGAGCCTGTGCTCTAGAGCCCGACAGCCACAACTACTGAGCCCACAAACCTAGAGCCCATGCTCCGTAACAAGAGAAGCAACTGCAGTAAGAAGCCCATGCACCGCAGCAAAGAGTAGCGCCCACTCACCACAACTAAAGCCCACGCGCAGCATAGAGAAAGCCCGCCCGCAGCAACGAAGACCCAACACAGCTAAAAATAAATAAATAAAATAAATTTGTTAAAAAAAAACGGGGTCAATACTAAATAATTACTTGCTTTATTTATTCATTCATTCAAAAATATTTATTGAGTGACTATCAGTTTGCATTGGGACAAGGGGGACCAGACACAAAGCAAATAAAGTAACATACAGCAAATACTACAACAAAGTCACTGAAAAATGTAAAGAAACACAGGTAACACAGAACAGAGAATATAATGGAGGATGGGTAGAGGAGGCATGATGAAAATAGACCTAGAAGCTGTCCTGGAAGAGGAGACACCTATGTTGGGCTTTTTAAAAGATGAAGTGATTTAACAAGATAGCTAAGAAGCTGAATGGTATTCTGGAACAAAAGGAATAGTATGTGCAAAAGCATGGAGATGTCAAAAAGAGTGTCTCATCTTCATGGAAACATGACAGAGATGTCATGGCACAGCTCATGGAAGACTTTCTGTACACTGATAAGGAATTTGACCCTTATCCTATAGTCCTGTGGTAAGAAACATCAGATGTGCATTAGAATGCCCTAAGGAGCACTGCAAATCCCCTAAAGCAGAGTGCAAGTGCAGGCAGGAGATGGAAAAGCAAAAACAGGGCAGAGCCACAGAAGATTTTTAAGCAATAACAAAACTTGTTTCAGAAATCCAAAAGTCAATAGCAGTGGCTAAGGGAAGAAAATCTCGAGGAAAACTGAACAAGAAGATTAAGAAGCAATTGCAATAATGCTCCAGCACTAAATATTGACAACTACCTACTCAAACATAAATGAACCACAGAAAGAGGCACATAAAGTGCTGTAACTGTAATATGGGCTTTGAACCATGAGTTTCCGAACTCATCTCCGATAACAACTCAATAATCAGAAGCAATTACAGTAAAAGTACTATCAGGGACATTAAAAAAAAAAAAGGGAAAAAGAGTGGCCACCAAATTTTCCCCTTAAAAGTACTTCATCTATACTTTAATTTAAAAGGTTTTTTTTATTTAAAAACATTTTTTTTCTTTTTAAAAAAGGTACTTCATAATAAAACTACCATAGCAGGCAGAGATTACCAAATCCAAATTTAGAACCTACCACATGGCTACTAGCACTGTGCAAAACTACTGAGAATGATAATCAGTTAACATTATGATAAAACTTACCAGAGAAAAACTGGTCAATAACAACAACAAAGATTATTTAACAGATTCCTAATAATTCATTAAAAATTTTGTTACCCACATATAAAAACTACAGTTTTGAACTGATGAAAATTCACCAAATTGGGGGGAAGGGATGTTCTTTAATACCTATCTCCACTAGCCACTGTCTTCATTTGAAAAAAAAATAGGTCAGTACATAAGGACACATATATGATAATGACAGACCTTAGGGTCACAGATAAGGATAAAATTAATTTCATTTATTTTTCAAAGAAATAGCTCCTGTAATTTTTTTTCTCTCTACTGGGTCATTCCATCGGCTACAAATATACTAGAAAAGCACCCATCTTTTAAAAAAATTAAAATTCCTTGACTCCACATCCCCTCCAGCTATCACCCTGTTTTTCCTCAGTTTCAGTTGAAACTCCTTGAAAAAACTGGCTGTCTCCAATTTCTCTCCTACAGGTCCCTCTTAAACCCTCTCCAATCAAGTTTTCATCTCCATTAATCCACCATGAACAACTTAAGGTCACCAATGATGTTCCTTTTTTTCTATTTTTTGGTTGCACCACGAGGAATGAGGGATCCTCGTTCCCTGACCAGGGATCGAACCCATGCCCCCTGCAGTGAGTGGAAGCGCGGAGTCCTAACCACTGGACCTCCAAGGAATTCCCACCAATGATTTTCATATTGTTAAATCTAAGTCACATCTTAGTCCTCGATCTAACTGCAGCCAACACAACTGATCACTCACTTCCCCCTTCTTAAAACATTTCACTTGGCTTCAGAGATAACCACTCATTCTTAATTTTCCTCCTTTGGAGGGTGCTTCTTACTCTCATTTTTTAGCTCTAGCACTAACTCTCTCTCCAGGTCCCTCTCTCTCATTAGAGGACCCCAAGGCAAAGTTTCTGACTTCTGCAGTCACACTCACTTCCTAGATTATCTTAATCAGTTCTAATGGTATTAAATACTATCTCTATGCCAATGACTGGAAATTTATATCCTTAGCCCCTCCTCTGAAGTGAAATGCAGACTCATGTATACCCAGCTGTCTAGGCAGTATCTCCCCTTGGACTGCTAACATATCCAAAATTGAAGGCATTAGTTCCCCCTAAAACCTGCTTCTCCTGCAGTCTTCCCCATCCCGGTAAACGGCAACTCCATTCTTTCAGTTGTTCAGGTCAAAACCTACAACCCACATCCAATCCACCATCAAATTCTGTTGGCTCTGCCTTCAAAATGTACTGTGAGCACTTCTCCTAACCCTGCCTAAAATCACCATCATCTCCCACCTGGCATTATTGCTGGAGCCTGCTGAATTATCTCATTATGCCCCGCCTATGACATTCTCTACACAGCAGTGGAAAGGTCTATTTAAAACAAGTCAAAATCCATCAATGGCTTCCCACTTTCAGGGTAAAAGCCAAGAAGTTCTACTGGCCTGTAAGGCCATATATGATCTATTTTGCACTCCCACTACCATCCCTTCGGCCCCCTCACCCACCTCTCTGGCCTCATCTTCCACCAATCATTCCTCACAAGGCCTCCAATGATCTACTTATCACTCCTCAAACAGGACAAGCATGCTTCAGACAGTAGACACCTGCACTCTTATTCCATCTTCCTCAAATGCTCTCCCCTAATATCTGTACAAATTAGATCACAACCTCACTTCTTCCACATCTCTGCTCACCACTGATCACTGCAGCATTCCCCCTGTGTGTTCTTTCCACCTTATTCTGTTTTGTTGGTTTTTAATTTATTAATTTATTTATTTATTTTTGGCTGTGTTGGGTCTTCGTTTCTGTGGGAGGGCTTTCTCCAGCTGCGGCGAGCGGGGGCCACTCTTCATCGCGGTGCGCGGGCCTCTCACTATCGCGGCCTCTCCCGTTGCGGAGCACAGGCTCCAGACGCGCAGGCTCAGTAGGTGTGGCTCACGGGCTTAGCTGCTCCGCGGTATGTGGGATCTTCCCAGACCAGGGCTCGAACCCGTGTCCCCTGCACTGGCAGGCAGATTCTTAACTAATGCGCCACCAGGGAAGCCCTCTGCTTTGTTTTTTTCCACAGCAGTATAATAGCTGACATATTGCATACATACTTATTTTCTGTATCTTATTATTAGAATATAAGTTCCACAAGGTCAGAAAATGTGTTTTCTTCACTGCACCATTACTAGCAAGTGCCCAGCTGGTATTTGTTGAATGGAAAGATGGCATGAATGAGGAAAATCCAGATTCAGGATCTGGTCTCAAAGCCTGGGTTGAGGAAACTTACAGTGTAGAAATCCTCAAGTAGTGAAAAAAACGTCAACTGCAAAAGTGGCCACAACAATGGCCAAGTCTACAAGTCTAGCTGATGCCAATAATAAATAAGGGCTGACAAGTCCAGACTATCTTAAAATAAAGAAAGTAAGCTTGAGATAAAATGTTTAAATAAAAATAAAAGAAAGAAGAAGAAATGGCCATCCCTGCCTCCCTATTCCCTGTAAAGAAATACCACCTGGATATGTTTCCTGTAAGCTGGCCTACCAAGTTAGACCAAAATATTACCAGACCCATTCTACACACTTAAATAGCTGTTATGAATAGTCCCTGCTTTTCTAAGGTATGGTCTTCTGAGAAAATTGTAACTCCCAACCCTAACACTGGCTGCCAAGACATAATGGTCAGAGAAAGCTCTCAAATTTCCCCAAAGCACTCAGGCTGCAACCAAATATCATTAATGTAATGACAACAACAACTCAAAGTACCTTCTGGTGTCTGCCTATCTTCATTTTCTCTAGTGTATGCACTAGGGTATCTGTCATCAAGAGATTGTGGTATCTTGATATGGGGGGAGGGGGGTGGGGGGGTAGAGGGGGAGAGGGAGGGAGAGAGAGAGAGAGAGAGAGAGAGAATTCAAAGAAACAGGACCTGGATTTATTTTTTCCCATTTTACAGAGAGGTAGATTGCCAGGGAATAGAAAGCATCTGTTAAGATACAAGATGTCACCTGGGCTCTTCAATATGACACCAAAACAGAGATCACAGAAGAACCAAAACCCTGAGAAATCCAGCATTCCTCAGCTAAAGAGCTGTCTTGCATCTGCCATTACCATACATAGAATTGAAGAGATGGGGCAGGAGACCATGCCAAAATGGACAGCTGAGAGCAGTAATGGGGGAGGGAAGAGTGGTAACAACCATGGAAAAGCGGGGGAGAGGAATAATTACCCATGTTTTTTCTCTTTTCCCCCTTCCTATTCTACTTAGCAAGTACAGAAGAAACTGGGCAGATGAATACAAGGAAGGACAACACAGACAGTGAAGGATAACGATGCTCTGAAGCAAAAGGTAGCAGAAGAAATCATGCCCAAATTCCTTTTCTAAGTGACTCTTGGAAAAACAGACATGAAGTTACGAACTGACCGAGGAAATTTAAAATTTAAAACAAATTCCCACACCTTAGATAATGACAGAACTATACAAAGAGAAGAGAGATTCTTAATTATTTGGAATGATGGTCCTGGGGCATTTTTAAGATCAACAATCCTCAAAGATGATCTAAATATTTTCAAACTAACTTACTGATCAACATGGGAAAGGTGAAAATCTTTCACTTTCATGGATGCAGGCTTTAAGAATTCTCTGGCTTCCCAATGGCTCCAAATCTCAAAATAACCAATTAGAAGTCAGAGAGGTAACTTGGGGGGCATTCAAAGGCGATCAACTCAGCAGAGAAGAGCTAAAAACTCAGAGATTACACCTATCCTACTCTTGATTGGTCAATTCACTTAAAAAGGAGCGTTCTGATTCGTTGCTCTCTATAGGCTGAGTCACGCCCCAGCAACAGCCCCTGTAGCAAGAAGATGGTAGAAGCTAAAAGAGGGCACAGGATACTATGAGAAATGGGGGGATGGGGGGGGTGGGGGTGGGGGGGGGAGGTCAGTAACAAAGGAAAGACGATTTAACGCCATACAGCCACTGGCCATCAGCAAATCACAGTAGGGCACACGAACCAAAACTGTTTGTAGCGTGAGGTGGCATTCCGTGTTTACTTCTGTGCTAATACTTCCCTCTCCTTAAGGCTCCTCTTCTAATCCTGCACTGATGGCTCTTCCCCCTTCTCCCTGACAACTGTCACTCTCTAGAGCTTCTCTTCCTCCAGCCACTTTTTGATTTTGGTGATTTGGTGTCTCCTACCCCCAGTTCAGTCTCTTGTCATCTTCCTGAATTAGCTCATCCTGTATCAGCTCGTGCTTTCTACTCAGTCCCTGTCCTTGACAAGTACATAACCCAGTGGGGGAGGTCGATGTGTCACTAAGTTACGTACAATAAATCACAGTCAATGCTATGAAAGAAATATAACAAAGTGCTGTGAGCGCATATTCATCTGTCATTACCCCACTCAATAACGTCCAAATCAACACTCCAGCTTCCCACTCTCTTATCAGTTACTAAGCCCCATAGCTTTCCATAATACCCCTGATCTCCACTTCCAACTTGCAGTTTAGGCTTCATTTCTCATTCGACCTATTTCAACCACTTCCTATCAGAAACACAATTCAATATATTTCCACTATGCCACAACAGCCATCTCCCTAAAAGATATAACATACTATATCATCCCCTTGCTTTGAAACATCTAATATTTTTCCAGTACCTAAGAGATAAAATTCAAATCCTTAGCAGAGAAAATAAGGTAATATAATATACTTTTCAAATAGAGCCCTTTAAAAGCAGGCTGTTTGAGTTCTAGTTCCGATGCTTCCTAGCTGTGTTACCTTTGGCGGGTCACCTTACCTCTTTCTCATTTGCAAAATGAGGATATGAAAAGAACCTACATCTTAGGGTTGTTATGAGGATTAAGTAAGAAATTCTATCCAAGTACCAGCAAAGTACCCAGCACTCAGTCAATGTTAATTACTACACCAGGGTTGTCTCATCTATCTAGAATGTCTTACTCCCAAAGGAAGAAGATAACCAAGGTTTTATTTTCGTACATTTTAGAATGATTAACAATAAAAGTTAAATCAGAAATGATCTTCTAGTTAATCCGGAAACAACAAAAACTTCAATTAACCAAAAACTGCTTTCATGAAACTTTTGCCTAAATTTACTATAATTTATTAAAAAACAAGTACCCATTTATAAAAAAAAACTAGGTTAGTTTCGTTTTGTTTCCTATTCAAGTTCAAGAAGAAAAAAGGCAGGAAGCAGTTTACCAATGGAAACTCACTTAGATATTTATACGAACGTGATTCTCTATAGTATAAAATCCACAAAAATTAAATGCAATCTCAATTGCATATATTGTTAAAGATATATACATATAACAAAAAGAACTGTAGTAGCTTAAGAAAATAAAAATATGCATCAGATGGTAGAGTGACATTTGTTCTTAGACCTCACAATCAAAAGATGAAATCACACACAAAAAATTTTGTCAATGATTTTTTTTTGGTTTTTTTTGTTGTTGTTGTCAATGATTTTAATAATTTTTAAACTGCAAAGTCTACAACAATAAAAATAACAAAAATAAAACAGATCACAAACATATTTCAAGAGAATAATATATTTATGATGCTAGGTACTAATGAAAATTGGTAAGAAGAGTCCAGTAAATTTATGGGCAAAGGACAAACAATTCATACAAAGGAGAAAATAAAATGAGAGAAATACTGCACTTCCTTTTCTGTTGTGAATAGTGATCTTAGACAGCAGGTACCCTTATACCCATTTGAAAAAAAAAAAAAAGTTAAAAACAAAAGCCTGTAAAAGTAAAAGATAAAACTGGTCAACCAAACTGCTGGAAGCAGTAAAAAAAAAAAATACTACCTTTCAGAAACAAACCTAGCAATAGTTTTCAAAAGTGACAAACACCTTCATACCTTTTGACCTTATAATTCCCCCTGCTGGGGCTTTAGCCTAAAGGAAAGAAGCAAAACAAAGGACATCTCCATGTTAACTGCATCCCATGAAAAACGGGAAGCAGCATAGATGTCCTTATAAATAAGTAAATAAATCAACTCACTGTAAAACTGTATAATAATTTAAATATATAAAAACTATAGCAGTAAGAAAACATTAAATATGAAGGCAAATACTGAACTATATTTATGCTATGATTACAGTACAAAATCATGTATATATGATGAGAAATGAATAAAAGAATATTTTAAGTTTATTTTTTTTTCCTTATTTCTTTGACCATTAAGTTGTCTGTTGGAATTGATCGGGCCTCCCATAGGAAGTACACATTTCAAAACTAACTTTTCAAAGGCATAAAACCACAATTTTTCTTTTCCAAGAAACCTATCACATAGAAGTAATCAGATAGGCTCTTCTCACATACAGACTAGCCATACATGTAATTTTAGCCATGCTATTAGCCAGCTGTAACCTTATTTTATTAAATCTCATTTTACCATCAAAATGTAACTGTATGTGGGGGTCTCCATATGGTGAGCAGAAGCCACTTATTATGGGGCACTCTGCCCAGCAATGAGGTCAAAAACCCCAGACGAATGAATAGTGGAGGTTAGGTTTCTCCTATATCCTCAAATGAATCATCATGTTTCTTAGCTTCAAGGGCTCTAAGACCCTAGAAGCAGCAGGCAGCTAAGCAGCCAAAGAGATTGAAAGTGGAAGCTGATTTGCTCTCCCTCTGAAAATTGACAACTTCCTCATTTTCCCCCAAAGCACCATGCAATAATGAAAAATACACAAGTGTGACATCAGGAGATGTGGGATACAAGCGACTCTGAGAAACTTCAAGTAAGTTTCTTGCCCTTCGGGGTTTCAGTCGTTTAATGGGTAAAATTTTTAAAGTTGAAACAAATAATCCATGAATTCTTTCAAGTTCAGTTTTCTACTAATAGACCCCCTTAACCAATATACGTCCAACTCTCTCAAAACCTCCCAGTCTGATTATAAAACAAGACTTAGAAGTAGGAAACTGGGGGCAAGGACACAGATGGTCAAAAGACCTGGATTGTATCCCAGCTCTGTCCCCTTCTACCTGCATGACCTTGGGCAAATTTCTTTGTCTTAAAGTCCTAAATTAAAGAAACAGCAATACTTACTGGCCATATTCTTTTTATTCTTCTGTCATAAAACATATTGGTTTTTTTCTGTCATAAGTGGGGTTTCATTCCTAACCAGCAACAACAATTTTGACTTTATTCTTGGAAATTTTAAAGTACCTTGTGCAGTCACCTCTTCTAAGTTTTCTAACATGGAAAGAGGTAGTTAACATACTTTACCTATAAACTATATTCAAGATTAGGAGCATTCCTCAAAAGTTCATTCAGTAAACAGTTTGTAAGCACCTGTGCCATAAAACAGCATGTGTTAGAGTTGCAAAGGTCCCTTCCCTTAAGAAGCCCAAAAGTCTGGTGGACACAGACATATTAACAAATCATTAACTACCAACTGACAAATACTAACTGCAGAATGTACAATGTACTAATGGATCAGTGAAGATAAGTGAGATGTCTGGACAAGATTCAGAGGTGATAATTTGGTCAGATCTTGAAGGGCAAGTTGTTTACTAGATGGAGAATTCTCAATAGAGGCAACAGTGTAAAACCACAAAGGAAGATGACATCTTCAGAGAACTCTAAGTAGTCTTTGTTCAGAGAGGGCAGGCAAGATGGTAGAAGATGAAATGAGAAACAAAGACAAGTACGAGAAATCGTGAAGGACTCTGACTTTTTATCAAATACAGATTATGAAGAGTCACTGCCGGACTTTTAAACATGAAATCAAAGTCCCCCCTTCTTCCCCAATCAAAGTTGAGTGAAGACAACAAACGGAGAATGCAGGTCTGGATGTGAAAAGGTACAATAAATTGCCTTGTTGTGTTTTTTTAAATGGAGAGTTCCTGCTGTTCAGGATGGCTTCTAGCAGTTTCTTACTATGGCGTATTAATACAACACTGAAGTAAAACAGTATGAATTACAGCTAAAGGGTTCAAGAAAGTGTGTGTTTACCTAAAGATTATTTGACATCAGTGTTGTTGAGAACACTAAAGAAAACAAGCAAATAAGAAAATAATAAAGATACTAAGTAATAAATTAAGAGAGGCAAACAGTAATAACATCTAAGACTGACTTCAGGCAAAACATTCAGGAATGTTTAAATCCTTATAATACATATATTGATTACAGATAAGACATGTTTTTTTGTGACTATCTTTTGCAGAAGGTGAGTATCTTAAATGCCTTTTGGTTGAAGAAGAGGTGCCACAACCAAACTCTCTTTAAAACTAGTCTAAAAGATGATGCTTAAGAAAAAAAAAAAAAAAACTGGCAAAATTAATAGGTTCCATTAATATTTTAATGCTCAGGAAAAAAAGGGAGAAAAGAAATGCCTTTCAAAAGGTTACTTTGGTAAGCCTAAGCTCCATTTATCTCACCAATGGGAGTGAAACACAGACATTCCAATTTGGGACTACGAAGGGTCCCTGCATCAGTAATTTCCACGCTGTTCAGGCCTAGTCTAGGAACAGCAAGCCTAACTGGCTGGGTAGCCCACAAAGATGAATTTGCAATTATTGAAATTCAAACTCAAGCTTAGCCGTCAGATGATCCCTCAAAGGAGTCATTCTCCTTTTGCCTGACAAAAAAAAGTAGGTGCATTAAAAAAAAAATATATATATATATGTATAAAAACAGCAGATGCCTAAAAAGGAGAGAGAAGAAGCATCTGAACCTATGGCAACGGTGTGGTCCACCAAAGTTTTCTCTCAGGATGTGTTTAGGGTGTGTCTTTGTTTGGGCCCAGTAATTAAAATTAAAAAAAAAAAAACCCACAGTCATTCGGGGCATCCCGGTACTTGGTACTTTCCCTATCATCCCTCACTAGCATCCTGGCTCTGAAATCACTGGATATCTCAGCCTCGCCCTGATTTCTCCTTGAGAGAGAGAGGGCCGCAGCCGCAGCGGCCCACGGGCCCCGATATGCCTGTCACAGCCCCAGGGGCGAGGGGCGTCCGACCTCCCCGCTCCACGCCTGCCTGGCCTCAGGCGGCTCGCGGAGACTCCAGAGGGTCGCTCCGGAGGGCAGGAGGCCGGAGGACGCCACGGCCCTATCCCGGGCGCCCGGACCTGGGCCCCGGACCGCGCCCCCTGCCCAGGGCTGCCGCGGGCGCTCGCCCCGCCCCGACTCCGGCCCCTGCTCCCGCCCCGACCCCGGCTCTCACCGTGCGGAGGTCGCGCTGCCTCCTCAGCCGCGGCCCGGCTGCGGGTCGCCCAGCGACCTGCAGGCCAAAGGACGGCAGGTGAGGCGAGGGGCCGCCCGTCACATCCCCGCTGGCCCAGCCGCCCGACCCACAGCAGCCAGCATCACGTCCACGGCCTCAGGGAGCGCTGGACTCCAGAGCCACCGCACCCCCTCCCTCAGCCGGCGCCCGCCTGGACTCCGCCCTCCGGGGCCCGCGAACCGCGCGCGCGCAAACCCGCCCCCCCGGGACGCCCTGCGCAGGCGCGAGCCTCACGAGGTTAGGCACCGCCTTTGGGTCCGCCCCCGCCGCCTGACTCCGGCTTCGGCCCATTTCTGGCACCGCCCCCGCCCTCTCGCCAGCCATTCCCAGGTTACGCCCCCACTTCAGGACCCGCCCCCTTCCACTGACTTTGCCTCTCTGCCCCCTGACTCAGGCCTTTCCTGCGCCCAACTTGTGACGCCAGCCTGGTGGCTGACCCACCTATAGCCGGCCTCCTGGACCAACATTTGCCTCTTGACCGCGGTCAAACCTGTCAACTAAACCTCCTGACCCCGAAAAGTTAGGAGTAGTCTGAGTTTTGGGACTGACATGGGCTCCTCTCCCACATTTCGGTGAAGTGGACAGGTCTAACATTTTGTGTTTTCAGGTCCATCCCGGTTTTCTGCCCTCCGGTGCTTGCTCTGGGTAATGCCAGAACCAACACTCTGCCGGATCTTACTGAGACTGAGGGGAAGAAATAGGCACACCGGAGTGCTGAGAGTGGAAACAGCTTCATGACATAATCAATCTGGGTTTCTTTTGCCGGAAGCCAGGTCCTCCTGCCCTCTGGGACTTCCATCAGCCATAGGCCTTCTCTTCCTCTCCTTTCTTCCTTGATGGCTTGGCTTGTTGAGTGCCCTTGCCCCTGGAGGCCTCCCTGGTCTAGCTGGATGTAAAAGCCCTGGAGGTTCCCCTGTCTGGCAATAGACTTACCTGAAATCCTTGTGGGCCACGCTTATCAACACCTCCACTGCAGTAAATAACTTTGAGGATTTCTTGAGAAATACCCATTTCTTTCATGCCTCCAGATCAGTGATACTCCAAGAGGAAAGGGAGTGGAAATTACCAGACTGATATGAGGGGGCATACCTGATTTGTAGAACCAGACTTCTCTTAATAATATACTTTTATATTTGGAAAATAGTGTCATGTTTAAAATCAACCCATAAAGTTAAAGATTGAATTTCTTGGATGATAAGATGTATGTTTAAAATGTAGAGAAAGACTAGAACTAAATACTCCACGATTTATCTTTGGATTAAGTCAGGTCATTAGGCAAACACCAGACTGAACACTTGAACACACCCCTCAAGAACATCCTTCAAGAAATGCAGTTACTAACATGCTCTTTGGGGTTTATGCCATCAGCTAAATTGAGAGGTGGTACAAGAAATGTCTCCTCGAGCTTCCCTGGTGGCGCAGTGGTTAAGAATCTGCCTGCCAATGCAGAGGACGCGGGTTCAAGCCCTGGTCCAGGAAGATCCCACATGCTGCGGAGCAACTAAGCCCGTGCGCCACAACGACTGAGCCTGTGCTGTAGAGCCCGCGAGCCACAACTACTGAGCCCGCCTGCTGCAACTACTGAAGCCAGCGCGCCTAGAGCCCATGCTCTGCAACAAGAGAAGCCACCACAATGAGAAGCCCGCGCACCGCAACAAAGAGTAGCCCCCACTTGACGCAACCAGAGAAAACCCACGTGCAGCAGCAAAGACCCAACGCAGCCAAAAATAAATAAATTATTTAATTAATTTTAAAAAAAAAAGAAAAGAAATGTCTCCTAACAGCTTGTATGTGGGAATTGGGGAAGATGCTACATACTCGATAGTCTGCATATGAGGATCTAGGAAAGGAACATCTCTGTTCCAAAAACCAGAAAGAGCTATGCTTCTCCAAACTGCTAGGTTGCTATCTTGTGATTCTCTAAAGACTTGAGGTGATTATGTTTTCTCTTTTCTTTAGCAGCTCTTAAATACTGTCACCTTTCCCTTCTTCCTCTGCAAAGGTTACTGGGGGCTTGCTGTGTATGAATATTTCCCAACTTCATCTAATTTTTCTTATTGCTGTTTAGTCTTTATCCCAATTTCCTCATTTAGTTGGTTGTTATCATGTCACATTAGTTCTATCAGGCATATCAAGCTATATATAGAAAAGCTTTTAATATTAAATATAAATATATTGTATATACATATTATATATATCCTTAGAAGTCTGACCTCTGAGAGTCTGAAGCCTGCTTATGACTGAGGTTAAAGGTGAGAGGGCAGATCAAGATGAGCAGTGGTTCACAAATTTTAGTTAGAATTACCTGGGGAGCTTAGCAAACTGTAGCTTGCTGGGCACCACCCC
The DNA here is from genome assembly GCF_009873245.2 of Balaenoptera musculus. Lineage (NCBI taxonomy): Eukaryota > Metazoa > Chordata > Mammalia > Artiodactyla > Balaenopteridae > Balaenoptera > Balaenoptera musculus. Next base: position 52,293,861 of record NC_045800.1, read on the forward strand.
CAGAGTTTCTGATTCAGAAGGCCTGGGTGGTACCCCAAAATTTGTAGTTCTAATAAGTTCCTGGGAGGAATAATGCCCAGGGACCACACCTTAAGAACCATTGCACTAAACTACCTCTTCAACAATCTATGCTACAATCATCCTAATCAGGTAGGAGATGACCATCTCCCAGAAACCCATGAATGACTGATGGGAGACAAAGGTTTAAGTGTCATGTGTTATGTGGATAAGTAACCCAACTGTGGCAGCCTTCAACACAGGCTAGGCAGCAGAGAACAACTGAGAAGGCCAGGGTATAACCCCAGCCCCACGAGCAGGCAAGTAGAACAGAAGATGAAGAGTCAGGGGCAGATGTACAAAATGCTGTGGTGGGAACGTTGGTAGTTTGACAAACCTTCCCTGTGTTTTTTGGGATGGGCCCAGTGGTGTCAGGGCACAGAAATAGGGAATCAGATGATCTTTTGGATCGCAGTCTGGACTTGCTTATTAAGAAAAACGGTATGATAGCACAGAATGTTTGGGGGAAGAGGTGTCTGCCTTACAAATGTCTGTATGGGAATGAGTCTAGAGAAGAGTCAGCAAGCATATTTATACATTTTTACTATGCATGTTTATTAGATTAAAAAAGTATCTACAATAGGATCATAATAGGTAAAACAAGGAAAAGACTTCTCACAATTCTCAAACACACTTAATACAATCATAGTAATATTTCAGTGTATTTTCTTAAGTTTATAGACATCTTAACATGTTTTACTAGTTTGGAGTTAATATTCCTAGGGACTTCTGTATTTATTTATTTATTTATTGCTTAAATACTGTAATACACATTTATTATCTTTAAAAAGATGCTCAACATCACTAATCATCAGTGAAATGCACATCAAAACCACAATGAGATATCACTTCACACTTGTTAGAATGGTTATCATCGAAAAGACTAGAAATACATGTTGGTGAGGATGTGGTGAAAAGGGAACCCTTGTGCACTGTTGGTGGGAATGTAAATTGATGCAGCCACTATGAAAACAGTATGAAGTTTCCTCAAAAAATTAAAAATAGAACTACCAAATGATCCCACGATTCTACTTCTGAATTCTACTTCTGATTCTACTTCTATTTTCATCTGAAGAAAATCAAAACACTAACTCAAAAAGATACATGAACTCCTGTGTTCAGTGCAGCATTATTTACAATACCCAAGATATGGAAACAGCTGTGTTATTGACAGATGAATGGATAAAGAAGATTTGGTATATATACAATGGAATATTATTCAGAGATGAAAAAAAATGAAATCTTGCCATTTGTGACAATGTGAATGGACCTCGAAGGCATTACATGAAGTGAAATAAGTAAGACAGAGAAAGACAAATACTGTATTATTTCTCTTATACATGGAATCTGGAAAAAAAAAGAAAAAACAAGCTCAAGCTCCTAGATACAGAGAACAGACAGATTGGTGGGTGCCAGAGGCGGGGGTGTGGAAGGGTGGGAGAAACGGGTGAATTGTTTTTGGTTTTTTGATTAAATAAATTTCTTTTTTAAAAATGTTAAAAAAAAAAAAGGGAGAGAGAGAGAGAGATCACCTCATACCTCTTAGAATGGCTATTATAAAAAAAAAAAAAACAAAAAACAACAAGAGATAAAAAATGCTGGCAAGGATGTGGAGAAAAGAGAACACCTGTGCAGTATTGTTGGGAGTGTAAATTGGTACAGCCAGTATGGAAAACACTACAGAGGTTCCTCAAAAAATTAAAAATAGCACTACCATATGACACAGCAATCCCACTTCTGGGTATATATTTGAAGGAAAGTAAAGCACTAACTTGAAGCTATATCTCTTCCTCAGTGTTAATCACAGCATAATTCACAAGAGCCAAGACATGGATGAATAGATAAGGAAATTCTTAATTGAGAATAGTCTGTGGTCTCCTTTTATTGGAATAAAAATCTTTGGGACTTCCCTGGCAGTCCAGTGGTTAAGACTGTGCTTCCAGTACGGGGTGGGGGGGGGGGCGCGGGTTCGATCCCTGGTCAGGGAACTAAGATCCACATGCAGCACGGCACGGCCAAAGAAAAAAAAAGATTTACAGATGGAATAAAAATCTTTGGAATTTATCCTAAATGAGTTGAAATGTATCGGAATAAAAACCTGATAATCTTCATCAGGTTTAGAGATTAATATTATATATAGTTTAAGTAACAATGAAATTATCTGACCTAATATTATATATAGTTTAAGTAACAATGAAATTATCTGACCTTTAAAGATTATGTGGAATTTCGTTGTGAAACCATTTGGCTTGGTGATTCTTTGTGTATTATTTTGTGCAATAACTCTTTAGCCTTTTCATTTCTTTTATAACAATTAGTTTGTTTAGACTTTCTGTCTCTATTAGGATCAATTTTGGCAACTTCTGTTTGCCTGAAAACATACCCATTTCTTCTAAGTTTTCATATTTATTTGCAGAGTTGCACAAAATACTTTCTTCTTAAAAATTGTTTTCTCTGTTTTTATGCTATTTCCCTTTTATTTTTGTGATTTCTTTCTTTTTAAAGCATAAGTTAGGTAGTGATTTACCCCCTTTTATGCAATTTCCCTCTTACATTTGTGATTTCTCCCTTTTTAAGGCTTAAGTTAGCTAATTGTTTGTGTATTTTGTTGTGCTTTTCAAATAACCAACTTTTGGATTTATTAGTTCTACTCTTTTCTGTTTTCCAAGTCATTATTTATAATTTGATCTTTATTAGTTTCCTTCTCCTTTCTTTTAGTTACTTTTTTCCTAGCTTTCCATTTTGGATGCTAAATTCATTTATATTGATGTTTTTATTTCTATTGCACCAGGTGTTTAAAGCTATAAGTTTTCCTGTGATAACTGCCTTAGTGGTATCACAGAGATTCTATGTCATGTTTTCATTATTATTATTTTCAAGAAATTCTGCAATCTTATTTTTTTATTTTCCCTTTAATCCAATAGGTGTTTAGTAGTTTTTTTAACTTACCAGGAAAAAGGAAATTTTACATTTTTAAGAAATTCTGTCACTAATTTCTAAAAGTTTTATTGCATTATGATCAGAGAATGTTATTTGTATATTTCTATTCTTTGGGATTTCTTGAGATTTTCTTGGCAACCTAATATTTCGTTAATTTTCATGAATTTTCCACGTGCACTTCAAAAAAAGGTATATTTTCTTTTCTATAGGTACAGAATCCAATATAGTTTTATAGGATTCCTTAGTTCCCCCTTCCTGCTTAACAATGAACAGGAAACCAAAATTGCAGCACACTAGAAGACAACCTCTAATGCAGAAGACAGAGACCCAAACAAATAGACCTGAAAGGAACCAGAAACTCTGCAGGGAAAAGAAAACTACCCCCCATTCACTTGCCTCACAAAAAAAGTATAAATAATGTGTTTAAGGAAATATGAAAGAAATAAGAAATATCCTTGCATCCATGAAACAAGAATAGATGTCATAAAAAATGTTCTGAAAACACTGTTCAAGAGCCTTTGGAAATGAAAAAGATGAAGCAACAACGAAAAAACTCAATAGAAGGGATAGAAAATAAAGTTGAGGAACTCTCCCAGAAATTGATGAAAACGGAAAAAGAGATTGAGAACAGGAGATTAAATAATTTAGTGAGATCTCCTGAAGGTGTGCCAAGTTCCTGGGGTAAAAAGAGGAAGCCCCTCACTAGCAGATGATTCACTAGGGGACATGGATTTCATAGGCTTTCCCAGGAGGCTGGGCAGGCAGCATCTAGGGCAAGTGCCCACTCCCACAGTTTCCTCTCCCCACTGTGCAGCCTGCCCTGGCTGGTTGCTTCTAGTGTAGGACAGTCCTCCTCTAGTCTGACATCCACCCTGGCCACTCCAACAGAACTCCCTACAGTCCTCTGCCCCCACTGGTGTTAGACTTGACCCTTTCCAGACTATATACCACAGATGGGACCACACAAGTATGGGCCAGTTACTGGACCCCAAGACCTTTCAAAAGACTTCTTCCTGTCCCCTGCTCCCAGGCATTTCTTAGGGTGCCAGCTCCAAATCCACCTAGTACCTCTCCTACAAACTCTCATTTTACTTCTTTTCTGTCATAATATGGCTTAAATTCCTTTCAGGCAAAGCTTCTCAAAAAGGAGCTCTACTAAATGAAGGAGGGCCCACCAATCCTTAGAAACACAATGGCCACTCTCCTCCTTGGGGGTGAGAGGAAATGCCTTAATTCTTTCTGGATGAGTCACTGTTCCTGAGGATGGTCAGAAGGCTACTAGCTAAAGCAGCAAAGGCATCAATGCAGGTTTAGTTTTCATACCCTGGAATAAAACTATAATTCCATGTGACTCTTTAAACAAACATGTACTGACATGGACAACTGCCAGGAAGTATTATATTTAAGTGAAAAACCAAGTTTCCCTGTGCTGGTGGAGCATGTAACTCTGGAGCCTAACTGTCTAGCTCTGAATCCTGGCTCTGCCACGTGCCACTGATGCTTTGTGAGGCTTTAGAAGTTACTTTCTCTGTTCCTCAGTGTTCATATCTGTAAATGGAGAATAAATGAGGTTCTTATAAGAATAAGATGAATTAATATATGTAAGCCCTTAGAGTAATGCCTGGCACAGAGGAGGTGCTAAATAATTAGATATTATTACAACACACTTCAATTCATGTAAAAATTAAAGTCGTAATGGGGATGTAAATTTATTTACACTATTATTCAGATATGCAGATATATTAGTTTGCTATGGCTGCCATAACAAAGTACCAAAGACTGAGTGGCTTAAACAACAGAAAATTTTTTCTCAACTTCTGGAGGCTGGAAGTCCAAGATCAAGGTGTCGGCAGTGTTGGTTTCTTCTGAGGCCTCTCAACTTGGCCTGTAGATGGCCGTCTGATCCCTGTGTCCCTCTGTGTCTATGCCCTAATCTCTTCTTACAAGGAAACCAGCATGTTGAATTAGGGCCCACACTAATGACTTCATTTTACCTTAATTACCACTTTAAAGACTCTACCTCCAAATACACTCAGTACACGGGGTTAGGACTTCAGCATATGAATTTTGGGGGGACACAATTTAGCCCATAACAGCAGAGAAATTTAAATTCCTTTATTTGACTATAACTAATCTGACTTTTCTCCTGACTCCTTCTCTGCTGGGTTTTGGAAAAATATATATCAATCTGCTTAAAACTTGGACATAGCTGATCTTTTAAACAATACCTTTTAAGAAGTCTTTGATTATTTCCTGGTAAAAAGACCCGATATCTCTATGGCTTCATCTGTTCCCTGCTTCTCTCTCTAAGAAGGTGTCTGAATTTATGGGGGATGGGAAGGGCTATAGCTTTTAAGACCTTATGGTGCTGGGGAAGAGTTGGGGTCCTCAAAGATGCTGTCTCCTGCCTTCTGTAGTCACTGGAGCAATGTCCCTTGTTTAACCTTCCAAGTGGAAGACTCCAAGTAAGGTAGAGGGAGATATAGTCCTCTTGATTTGTTCAGGGCTCAGTAGCTCTCTCTGGATGACTTGGCCTCACCTTGGCTCCTGCAAACACCACAGAGCCTCTGAAATCTGTCTGTGATCCTGGGCAATTGGCTCAACAATGGGCCAGGAAGAAAAGGGATGATGGGTGATCCCAAGGCTCAGGTCACTGAGGACATTGTAGAGAGGACTTCCATGTGCCCATGCACCATCGGCCAATAGTGGTGCCAGTGATAGGAAACCATCTGCTTAATGACCCATGGGCTGCCTTTTTCACTTCTTCCCAACTGGCTCCTATGCCAATTCTGCTGCCAATTTCCCTGGTACTTGGGACTAATCATGGAGAGGATTCCCATCCTAGGCCACCAACGAGTAGCCAGTTCTTCTAACAGACATAAAAGAGGATGTGCACCCTTGAGGAGTGAATGACCTGCTCATGATGGAGAAGCAAGACACTAAGGGTCAGGCGGATGTTGGGCTGAACACACAGGTGTGTAGAGTACCATGTGGGTAGCCTGGGCATATTGGAATCCAACCTCCTGAAAGAACAATTCCAAACTCCTCTATACCCGCTGCCCTGCTCCACATGCACACTCCATACCCCCTTCTCAGGCTCACCCACTGAGTAGGACTGAGGTTTCAAGCTGAAAAATTTACTGTGTAGGTTGGAAAGGCTGGGGCTGAGAATGACTGATAGCTTTTAAATCAACATTTATAAATTAACCCTTGCCATTACTAATAGCAGAGATTTTAAAATAAACATGAAAATATATTTCTTCAGAATTCTGAGTGGATGGTAGTTTATGACGTAGGTAGGGATGGGGAAAAAAATCAGCAAAATTCAACCTGACAGAGGTTACAACTACACCAGAATTTCTTCTCTCCTTCAAGGAAAAGTCAAGGTGTACGTAGTCCAGTATCGTTATGGGGCTTGGCGCCATCAGTTTCTCTTGAAGTTCCTCTACCATCCCTAGGATGTGGCTCTCGTCTTCAAGGTCTAAGTCAACAACTGTGTTCTAAGCCGTAGGCTGGAGAAAGGAATGAAGAAAGGGCAAAAGGCATGCTCCAGCAGTCTTTTAAGGTAGGTTCCTGAAAGTGGCCACAGGACGCTTCCTCTTATATTTCCTCAGCCAAACTTTAGTTCATGGCCTCACCTAGTTGTAGGGAGGCTGGCAAATGTGTTCTTTCCTCTCTACAGTTCTGTGCCCAGATATAAAAATCTATGCCTATGAAGAAAAGGAGAATGTATATTAGAGGCAGTTTCTACCACGGACAACTTCAGTGCAGTATCTGATTCCTTCTCCCTTCCATTCCCTCCTTTGCATTATCCTGAGCACCAGGGCATTCAGCCACGGAAGCCGGGAGACTCTGCTTGACACACCTGATCTGTGGACATGTCTGGAGAAAGGAATAGGAACCAAAAGCAAGCAGGAAATTGAGCAAAGTTTTTTATCCTTCCCGTGAAATTACTCTACAATGAACATATCAATATTATACAAGAAACAGCCAACAGGTTTTAGAGCATGTAAGAGGGAAGATTGGAGAATTAAAAAAACAAAACAAACAAACAAAAAACAACTGGACTGAGAATAGGGACCTTCCAGTACGGCTCCGTGGCATGTGGGATCTTCCCAGACCAGGGCTCGAACCCGTGTCCCCTGCATTAGCAGGCAGATTCTCAACCACTGCGCCACCAGGGAAGCCCCGGTTATATTCTTGGTACCTAGAATACAACCTGTAACGTAGCTGGTATTCAAAAATATTTGTTGAATTGGGGAGAAAAAGGCTAACTTTTTAAAAGTGATAATACAATAACCTGCATGATCAAGGAATAAAGAAATTGAGATATCCTGCCGCCCTGGGCCCTGAGAAGGATGCTGACTGTTCCTCGTGGAAAGTGACCCCTTGTTTATCTTACAAGATAAACATGCAGATAAAGAAGAAAGGATTGCTGATTTGATATTGCTGAGCCTTGCCCTCCCGTATGAATGCCATTTGCCCGCTATGGCTGGGGAGGTTTTGTGACTCTGGGCTCCTTGCCAGGCATCAGCATGTCATTGTTGAAGGTCCACAGACTCCCTTCCAGAAAGAGCCATTTCCCTTTTCAGCTCAGCTGTTCTGTGAGAGAAATAAAGTGCTGTGGCTAGAACTGGCTCGTTCCTCTCCATCATTGGCAGGAAAGCCTGGGAGAGAGGCAGGGATGGTACCAGTCCCTGAGGGTGGGGTGGACTGAACGGGGTACCTCTTACTGGAAGCTGCAGTGTGGGGAGTAGAAGGCAGCTTTGGGGGTTCTCAGAATGACCCAAGACATTTTTCCAAAAGTCAAGGCCCAAGAAATGTAATGGCATTAACAACAACACGCAGGTCTCCATGTGCTGGAATGGAACTCCCTTTAAGTCACGATGTCAAGGGGAAAAAGCCAGGTGTGAGGTATATGTATAATGTGCCACAACTTGTTTAGGGAAAAGGAAATAGGTGTATATACACAAATATTTGTAGTTTCAAAGGCCATCTCTCAGAAGATACTCAAGAAACTTCTAACAGTGGTTGCTTTCACAAAGGGGGATTCTGTTACTAAGAGATGTGGAATGAAAGGAGACTTTATTTCCACTGTAGACTCCTGTGTAGCTTTTCAATGCTGTACCATATGAAGGAAATACCTATGCAGTATAGGAAATAAATTCAAATAATAACAATAATAATCATTTTAAAACGCAATCAAAAAGGAGAGTACCAGAATCATTGGTTGGAGTAAGAAGGCTTGAGGGAGGAAATGGCAGACAGGATTAGGAGCCAAGGGTGCAGAAATGCAGAAAAGCCTGGCGCCAGGACCACAGGGTGATGTGAGCTGGAAGGAGGGCAGTGGGTGAGTGAACATCAGGGGCAGGGAGCCATTCTCTGGCGCTGGGTGTTCATGGTCTAGGGAGGTAGGAACAGACTCAAGTATATTTCATCTGTTTACTTAAAGAAAAACACAACATAAGAGTTGTGAATTTAAGTTTTATTCAGGGTCTTACTGAAGACTATAGCCCTGGAGACAGCCACTCATTCAGCTCTGAGGTAGGAGAGGAGCCAGCTTGTATATGATTTTTTTTGGCTAGGAAATACATATATTCAAGTATACATCATGGTAAAAGATGACTGCTAATCACAAAGAACAGATGTCTCAAGTTAATGATTTTAGTGTTTTTTTTAATGTATGTGGGAAGATGCAAGAATCTAGGGTCATTGAAATTCTTCCTGAGATAGACTTCTCACTCTCTAGGAATATAGGGGCCCATTTATTCAAAGCACAGAGTGCCTCATCCTGTTTTTCATCCTGAATCCCACTCAGGGTGTCCTGTTAGTGGGCAACCGCATGGGTTTCGATTTAACCCTTGTATAACTGGGTGATGAGTGACGCTCTCTGTTCTTTGTTCACACATCCCACAGTAAAACCCCACCATAATCCACTTAGAAGAGTCCAAAAAATTCAATTTTGTAAAATGCACAGGTTTATGTTACTGCAGGTTTAATGAGATGAAAAGATGAGGGTCACGTCTTTGTAGCTGGGATTTCCCCAAATCCATCCAGAATCTGGCTGCATTTGGTGCTACCTGCTAGCCGATGGCCGCCCCAACCTAAATATTCAGAGGAATGCATTTGAGTTCTGTGGCTGATTACATCCAGGACATGAACAGCAGTCCCAGGATCTCTTACCTGGTGTTTTCCAACTGACCTGGGGCCAATGGGCCAGGAGAATCCCAGGAAATTGGAGGCCATATTCTCTTCACTCCATTGCCCAATCTCACATCTTCTAAGATACCCCTTCCTGTGAGGAGGATAAGAATTTTAGCTGACCCCATTTGAAAAGGAAGAAGAGAACTTCCCTGGTGGTGCATTGGTTAAGAATCCGCCTGCCAAAGCAGGGGACACGGGTTCGATCCCTGGCCCGGGAAGATCCCACATGCTGCGGAGCAATTAAGCCCGTGTGCCACAACTACTGAGCCCGCGTGCCACAACTACTGAGCCTGCTCGCCTAGAGCCTGTGCTCCACAACAAGAGAAGCCACCATAGTGAGAAGCCCGCTCACTGCAACGAACAGTAGCCCCCGCTCTCTGCAACTAGAGGAAGCCCACGCGCAGCAACAAAGACCCAACGCAGCCAAAAATAAATAAATAAATTAAAAAAAAAAAAAAGAAAGGAAGAAGAGGGCTCAGAGGAGGGGAGGAACTAAGCACTGATCTCAGTAAATTTAGATCTAGTATGTCTAAATTCACATTATCTATGAGGCAACCTATAGCAGGATTTTAATGTCTATAGAAATTTAAAGACAGTGAGAATCCTACATGTCGAACTAATAGGATACAGCCAAAGCATTTAAAGAAATAAATTTCTAGCCTCTAATGTTCTATTATATAAGAAGAAAATGGCAAGGGGCGGTGCTGATACAAAAGGGATGATGTAACTGAGGGTGGCACAGAAGGTGTCCATGTGTGACATGATCCCATTTATGTAAAATTACCTACTTACAGCATGTGATTGTGAAATATATTGATACTTTTAAAGTTCAAGATGATGAAAATTAATAAACTAAGCTTTCTGTTCAAGATGTTAGAAAAAAATCTAAAACTGAAGAATGTCATAAAGGTAACAATATTATTGGATGTGAAAATAGGAAAAAAATATAGTTAATAAATCAAACCAAATAAAAAAGCATAAACAAATAGACAAATGTCTGGCAAATGTAACAAAGAAAAAAAGATAACACAATTACTGAATGTATCAGAGACAATCTTTTGAAAACATTAAGCCATGTATTTTTTAATATTCTCTCAATCATGTTCCCCAGAAGCCATTCTGCCATTATGGGAATGCCAGGGAAGGCGGCCAAATGTCCACGACAGGAAGAAGGAGACATTAACAATGGAAAAGTGATTTTCAGACAAAGTGGGCAATGAAAGAAAGTCTTTTTGGCTCTGGGAGGAAAGGAGAGGAGAGAAAGAGATACAAATGATGTCAGGTGCCAGTGTCCTTGTGTTTACCCCTCCCCACATTTGGTCCTAGTGTTAAAATGGAAGAACTGCCTCTTCAGATCGAAGCCTAAAGCAAAGGGAGCTTGTGTTTCTCTTCCCATTTGGTACTTTGGAAGGATGCTTCTCACAGGGAACTCCCACCTCATTTTAGGGGAGAGGAGGCAGCATGGAATGTTCATCCAAGGGAGAGCTAGAGGAAGCACTTCCCCAGCACCCACCCCTGTTTCTTTTGTGAAATACAAGAATCCAGAAATTCTCCTAAGTTCCCAATAACATGTGGGGTAGGCAGCTGAGTTGAGAACCAATGAGCCAGCATAGGACCACCTTGGTGAGAGCAAAGTGACCCCAAAGCAGAGACTCTAGTGGAGACGTGGACCAGGGCTGCACAAAGTATGGTCTTTGGACCTGCCTTTCCTGGGAGCTCATTAGAAATGCAAACTCTCACAGCCCTATCTCAGACCTGTAATCAGAATCTGTGGGTGTGGTGCCCAGGAATCTCTTTTGACAGGCTCTCCAGGTGATTGCTTTGTGTGCCAAAGATTGAAAAGCACTGGTGAAGACAGACTGGCCAGGGGACTGATGGAGAAAGTGTCTAGACTCAAGAGGGTTTGCAGGATTCAGGGGTCAAGGGCTCAGTTGGTAGAAAGGGGCCCCCAGAGACTTCATGCTACACCCCATGACCAGAGTACACAGCTCCAAGCTCTGCCCCAGGACCTGCCCCCTCATTCCTACACACACTGTGCACCTGTCAATCCAGATACCAATTTCAGAAGAAGGAGACTAAATATTGACAGGCAATTTATCTCTAATAAGAGAAGAGATAGCACACTTTTAAATGGCAAGTCTAAATTTTTGTCATTACACCACCTGATAGAGAATACCTTGTGATAATTACAGAGAAAATTTAAAGCTGTACGCTTTTGCACCAGAGGAGACTGTGCATAACTTTTTACCCCACCACATACGCACAATTTGAATAATAAAATGCTGTTTGTAATTGGCAATGGGTGCTAATAAAGAATGATACAAACATGCAAAGGAATACTAGGCAGCCACTAAAAATTATGTTGTTGCCTTTTTTTCCTGACAAGTGTTCATGATTATTCTTAACTGGTAGAAAGAAAATTGTAAAACAGTATCACAAGATTCATTTTGTAAAGTGTGTGTGTGTATGTGTGTGTATGTGTACATACACACATATAGGAAATAAAAACTTGAAATATATACATCAAATATATTGTGGTTGTCTTTGAGGAGTAATACTGCAAGCAGCTTTTCTTTTCTTTCTTTTTTTTTTTCTCATCTGCATTGTCTATTTTTTCTATAATAAATATAAATTATTTGTATTACTGTTTCACAAAAAAAATTGTACAAGGATGTTTATCAAAGTGAGCTTTAAGAAAAAGAAACCTTAAATTTAAAAATGAGGATGGCTAAATTTTAAAAAAAGGAATAGCTACAGTTTATTGAGTGCTTCCTATGTAACAGATGCTGTTTTAAGCACTTTGCATGTATCCATTTATTTAAATCTCACAACTGCTCTGGGAAGTAGGTCATTTTACAGAGGTAGAAACTGAAGCTGTGTCAGGTGGCAGAGTCAGGGTTCCAGCCCAGAGGATGAGACTGGTACACCTGCACTCTTAACCAGCAGTGTTGTTTTTGGCTTTCCCACTAACATGGGATTGTCACGACATGAGACTAGATATCATTTTGACCAAATTTCCAAAGGATGTATATATTGCACACACACACACAAAATGCCCGTAAGTGTAAAAAGCAAGACACAGAGATATGTGAAACATCAGTGTCAACCTCGACTTCCCCTTTCAATGCCAGCTTCCTCTTACTTACACAAGTAGAGAGAAGGTCTAACCTGTGTCTCTCAGGAGGGGTCCTTGCAGGGCGTCCTCGGCATTAGAGCTGCTCCCCGGACACCACCTGTTGAATGGCTGGCTGCTGCTCGTCCGCCAACACAGCACAGACATGGGGGGGGGGGCGGGGGTCATGCAGGAGGCCCTTCTCCTCCACTACCCTCCTGTAGTCCCCAAGACCCCCCCTCCGTATACCAGCCATGTAAACAGGCATACTTCCACTTCCCAAATAATTTCATAGATTTAAATTTTTTGGTAAAAGTTATACACAAACATGGCTAAGAGAACTAAGAGGAGGAGAAGAGGAGGATGATAAAGCAATATCTTGCACCACCTCTGACCACACCCCAGCTCCCTGGATGAGCACTTTCAATCATAATTTATTAATTTTAGACATTCTCTCTTTACTTCCTTTAGATCATGATTTAGCCTTCTTACATCACCTTCTCCTTCTTCCATTCTCCCAATATAGCTCCGTTGCTATTTTGGTTAAATCAATAAACAAAGGCTACCTTATTATGTCCACGTTGACAATGCTCTCTGTGGATCTGGGGAGAGTATTACGAGTACATTTTCTTTCTTTGTGTCTTTCTTTCCTGAAGTCCTCACATTCTTTCTTCTCTTCCATTAAACACTAACCACAAAAACAAGGCTTCCGCGGTCTCAGGTATGGAGTTATCTCCTTTTTCTCCAGAAGACAGAGCCCCTCTCAGTGGCATCTGTCTGTCTACTCTGACCTGGACCTGCTGCCCTGATGTCATTCAGGGGTTTTGATTAGGTCAGTGGAGGAAAAGGATTTGTCACATTGAGGGTGGTAATTACCATTTCTCCCCAGAATCCAAAGAAACAGTACGAAAGAGATGAGCTCCTCATGGGGGAGCCCCTCAGGGCATGACCCAGGTCCTAATTTGGCACTAGGCCCCCGCTCACACCTGCCCCACTGTGGTGATGCCTCTTTCTTTAAACCTCCACCCAGGGCTTCCCTGGTGGCGCAGTGGTTGAGAATCTGCCTGCCAATGCAGGGCACACGGGTTCGAGCCCTGGTCTGGGAAGATCCCACATGCCGTGGAGCGACTAGGCCCGTGAGCCACAACTACTGAGCCTGCGCGTCTGGAGCATGTGCTCCGCAACAAGAGAGGCCGCGACAGTGAGAGGCCCGCGCACCACGATGAAGAGTGGCCCCCACTTGCCGCAACTAGAGAAAGCCCTCGCACAGAAACGAAGACCCAACAGAGCCATAAATAAATAAATAAATAAATAAATAAATAAATAAAATTTAAAAAAATAAATAAACCTCCACCCAACTTTTGAGCAACACAACCCTCATCCCAACACCCACCGCTTTATAAGGCGCCAGTGCCTTTCCCCAAGCCTGAGTCTGTGATCCACTGGGCTTTGGAAGAATGATGGGGGAACTCCCACCCCATAATCTAGTCCCCTGCACATCCTGGGCCCGGGAGGGGCTTTGGCTGTCAGATATCAATGGTCGAGGTGGATGCTGGCATCAGATCGGCTTTCCTTTGCCACATTTCTACCAGGGAATGCACCTGTTACATCCAGCTTCTTCAAATGATGCACCTGCTAAAGCCAGCATCAACACCCATGTGTCCCAAGGACAGACAGCAATGCTAGTCGTCAGAGTCAGTGTCCAAACCCGCAATGAGAAGGGAGTTCTTCCCTGAGCAGCCCCATAATTTGAGGGCACCTCCCTATTTCCTGGGAGTCAGTGCGCTGCATTGTTAAGCTATGTCGTGTCTGGTTTATTTCCTGCCTCTCCTTAAGGCTGGCCTGAAAAATAAAGGAGCCACATTATGCCTCAGAGGAGGCTCCCTTGGTTACCCCGAGAGGGGCTGTGAAATGACGCTTCTAACAATGCCTTCACTTCATTCTCAGCCAAGGGCCTTTGATCTCCCAAGTCCTTCTGGAGGAAACGGAGATAATGGCCAATTCTTCCCATTACCAGGATGTGTAGTATGTTTCCAATTTTATATACATTGGGGAAAAAAACTGGAAGGAAATATACCAATATATTAACAATTGTTATCAATGGGTATGGATGTAAAAATGATTACTTTTCTTTTTTAAACTTTTCTGCGTTTTCCTATTTTAAAGAAATATTTACCAGCAAGTGCTATTTAACAAATGTTTAAAAATATTTTTAAAAAATATACGTAACATAGCAGGGGTAAGAGAGCCCATCATGAGTCTGAACTGGAAGCAGGCCTATTTGGACACATCTGACCACTGGGACACATCTGACCACTGGGGTGATGGGAGCAGAGGTCTTTTTGCAAGAAGGGGCACTTCAGGATGGCAGAGGCTGTGTGGTCACTGCTGAATTCCCAGCACCCAGAGCAGTGCCTGGTGCGCAGGCACTCAAAGTACATTTCTAAAATGCACTCGTGAGTGAATGAGAGGGGAGGAATTCCCGCAGGTTGAGCCTGATCCAATCAGGAGCTTGGTTATCAGGAAGGAGCCAGACCTGGCATCTCTCAGCTTTGTCTCTCAGCCCAGCCGTTAATGTCTAAGTTCTGGGAGAACGGGATGTAGTAAGTAAAATCAAGGGAGCTGTCCTTTTAAAGGCAAGCACCCTACTTTATAATCACACCAAGAAAATCCATCACAGAAAGTAGGAAAACTCTATTCACTCCCTTGCTTGTTTGAAGACCACCCACGGTCTTGGACAAGAGGGACTCCCTATGAAAGGAGGCCCAGCCAGTCCCAGTGAAGCTGAGGTGCTTGGTGAAGCAGCGGCATCAGCTGGCAGTGGGAACTCGGTTCTGAGCAGCTTGGCTCTCACTCCGTGGAGTACGGTTATGAAGATTCAGCAAAGCAGTAAGATGCTCTGTGACAAGTTCCTATTTGGGGAGAGGATGGTGGCCATTTCTATCTGTGTGATTTTTCCTGCCTTGCCAAATCTAAAAGCTCATTTTTTTTTAATATTATCATTTTAACATTTAATGATGTATTTATTTATTTATTTTTGACTGTGTTGGGTCTTTGTTTCTGTGCTAGGGCTTTCTCTAGTTGTGGCAAGCGGGGGCCACTCTTCATCGCAGTGCGCGGGCCTCTCACTATCGCGGCCTCTCTTGTTGCGGAGCACATGCTCCAGACACGCAGGCTCAGTAGTTGTGGATCACGGGCCCAGTTGCTCCGTGGCATGTGGGATCTTCCCAGACCAGGGCTCGAACCCGTGTCCCCTGCATTGGCAGGCAGACTCTCAACCACTGCGCCACCAGGGAAGCCCCTAAAAGCTCATTTTTGAGAGTCAGAAGACAACAACATATATGGGAAGTGAGATTTTCCACTTCAATCATCTCTGATTTTTAGGTTTGTGGCTTAATCCTTCCTTGCTCTTAGCTCCAAATAACACTGTGGTGCGTATATCAGTGTTCTTAGCATTTTTGCCAAGCCTCAGCATCTCCGGGACTGAGACCCTACTTTCAGGTTCAGGTGACTAATTTTTCCCTCTCCTTGGCAATGCATCTTGTATGAAACGCCTCAGAACACCCTTGCTCAACAGTCAGAGTCTGAGGGAGGCAGATGTTCCTGGAACAGTGGGTTTCTGGATAAAGAATGTCCACTTGAGGTAAAGGCACAAATATTTTCTACCTCATTTTAATCTCTAGGCTATAAAGAGGAGCATTGTACAGGGGAGGGGTCTTCTGTATCATCTTCTCTGAAAATAGGATCAGGAGGCTGGTGAGTGCCCCTCAGAAGTCAAAGGGGCACTGGACATGCCCAGCTGGACTTCCACATATTTTCTTTGAACCTTGTGATGGTTAATTTTATGTCAGCGTGGTTCAACTATGGTGGCAGTCTTCTGATCAAATGCTAGTCTAGATGTTGCTGTGACGGATGGTATTTTACAGATGTGATTAACATTTACAATCAGTTGACTTTTTAAAAAGCAGAGTACCCTCCATAATGTGGGTGGTTCTCATTCTATCCATTAAAAGGCTTAAGAGCCAAACAAAACAAAAAACAAAAAACAAAAAACTGAGGTTTCCCAGAGAAGACATTCTGCCTCAAGACTGTATCATAGAAATTCAGCCTGGGTTTCCTGCCGGCTGGCCTACTTTATGGATTTCAAACTGGCCAGCCTCCATAATTACATGAGTCAACTCCTTAAAATAAATCTCTGTCTCTCTCCTTTCTTCCTTCCTTTCCTCTCTCCCTCCCTCCCACCCCTCCCCACCCCTTCTCCATATACATATATCCTGATGGTTCCGATACTGACAAAGGATTCTGACTGATACTGACAAAGACTCCCCCCTTGATCTTCTTGACTAGGTCTCATCCTTGACCTGCTGAGCCTAATTTTACCAAATAATCCTGCTAAGCCAGTTTATGAAGAATCTCTCCCAACCACCTTTTGATTTCCAATCAAACTCTTCTTCCTCCACCTTTTATCAAGGGCTAATCCAGTTCTTCTTCCTCCCAACTCTTGATACCTAACCAAGTTCCTCCTACGCTCTCCTTCTGTTTGTATTCAGAGTTGAGTTTGGTCTCTCTTCTGTTGCAATAGTCTTGAATAAACTCTGTCTTGCCATTTTTAACAAGCATCCACTGAATCATCTCTTTCTAACAATACAGACCCTAAGCCTAAAACCAGTTATTATAAGAATTTTATAATATTACAGAGTCAAACTCAGTTTCTCATGTGGCTGCTATTTCCCCTGTTCCTATAGCAATCAGAAATACTGAAATCAAGAACAACCCATGGGCTTCCCTGGGTTACAGCAAGCAGGTGGAGGGGAGAGACTGTGTTTCAGTGCATCCACTAAGGGGTGTGGTTCAGAATGGAAGGTGGTAGCTTTAATGGATGGGAAAACTTCTGAATCCCTTTGCCTAAGTGGGTAAACCAGACAGCTGGCTGCCATCTGTTGTGAAGTAGGGCCCAGGAACCGAAGAGCAAGACTGTTTAATTATAAGCAGCTTGTCTTGTGTATAGGATGTCCTTTGTGAGTTTATCTGCAAGATCCACAGGGACCTCAGCGATATCATATTTTGGGGAAGATTGGGAAGCTGATTAGGTCATCATAGGATGGGAGAACCTCTCGACAAAGCAGCTGGTGATCCACAGGTGCATGGCACGTGCTCATCTGGGTGATGGGGTCACAGTGACAGCTGGCACATTAAACACAGTGCCATTATTCTTCTGACAGGCGGCACTCACAGAGGACTGAGCTCAGCTGTCGTCTTAGGGCGTGGGAGCCTCTTCCCCCCAACCTCTGGGCAGGGGACCACAAGATCCATGTGGAGATACAGCCCCAGACAAGTGTCCAGCAGAGAAAACCAGTCAGAAGTCAGGTCAGATGGACAAGGACAGGAGAAGGGGTGGCCTGGGATTCAGTGGGCACCTGACAAGAGGCTCAACTGTGGTGCAGCTAGTGGGTTGAGGCCATGACGTCCTCCTGTCCTGGTTGGGAATGGTTCAGGAGATGGGTGGGGCTGCTTCTGTAGAGGAATGTGTGCAGAGGAATGACAGTCCAACAGGGAGGGCCTGGGAGGGAAGTGAGGCCAAGCCCATCTTGTCTTTCCAGCTCTGCTTCAAGGAATATGGAGACATGCTAAGGACCTTCTCCCTTTTATTATTGAAACTCTGCCTTTTCCTTCAGTGACATGCATCACTGCAGAGTAATGGTGTTAATAAAAATAGGTAAAGTTGATTGAATACTTTCCGTAGGTCAAGCATATGACATACATAATTGCATAAAATCAACCTTATTATCCCCATTTAACAGATGGGAAAACTGAGGCTTATGGGGTTAAATAAATGCACCCCAAATTACACAGCTAGTGGAAACAATGTGAATGCAGACAACCTGAGGTGGCACTTAACCACCATGTTATTACCTTACCATAAAATGTTTATCCCATAGTGTGGTGTTTGTTGAACTGACCACATCTCAGGCATGCCTTCAAGATGGGGTCCTGGTCTTAGTGTGTGAAGCCTTTTCTGTTCCCTGGGACCTAACCACACACCAGGAAATCCCTTGGTTGCTGTCAAGCATTGGCCCTCTTTGACTTAAGTCACTGTCCCAGGGCATTGCCAGCCCATGTTTTCAGGAATGACCTCACTTTCTCCCACTGAGTAGGAGTGAAGCTATTTGCAGGCTCTTTCCAGCACCGAGAGGAGCTCCCCTGAAAGCTGAAGAAGGGATGTAGAGGGAGCAGTATCCCCTGACTTCAAGCAGAGCACTACGATAATAAATAATCCACATTATTTATTACCTAATCCAAATGCTCTTTAGTTCTTCTTAGATAGGTCAAGAGTCCACTGTGTTGTTGACTTTTTGGAAATAGCAGCATCCAGAGTGTAAGGAGCTGGAGCTTTGGACTGAGAGAGACCTGGAATGAAATTCTTTCCCCACTGCTGATTAGCTAGGTGACCTTCCGCCAGTTGCTTAAATTCTCAGTGTCTTGGGTCCTTCATCGTTAGGGAAACGCCGACACATTTGCTGACATATAGTGTGTGAGAACCAAATAAAACAATTTTTATAAAGTACCTAGTCCAGTGATAAACACAGAGTACACATTCTACCAGTATCCACTCTTTTCTTCCTCCCATTTAAAAAGGTTATGTGGGTCCAAAGGCAGCTCACATGAGGCCAGAAGGCCTCAGCTGATTCAGGTTTTGTTTCATTTTCTTTTAAGAGACTTTTTATTCCTAGGGGTCCTCAGCTCTGCTAGCCAGTGTTCCCTGCCATTTCCACAATATCCTGTTGCTCACACATCAGCCCTATTCACTGTAGGAGACAACTGCACAAGGGCATGAAGGCCAGGACGTGAGCATCATTTGACCATCTCAAAGCTGGCTCCCAACATTTGTATAGAGAAATTGTAATTTGTTCATCTGTCAGGGCTGATAGCAAATCATTCCTTCCTAAATCCCATGGCCACCTGCCTGATATCTGTAGCAGATAGTTTTTTTCTAAGTAATAAAGAAGGCGGGTGGGAGGTGGCTATTGGGTAAGCAAACAAATAACAGTGTCTGCCACAACATTATACACTGGTCAGACAAGAAACCCTTCTTGTGCCCACCGTACAATTGGCCTCTACATGTTTTCTCCCAGCTTATTAACCGGAATAAATTGCTCTTGTGTCTTTCAGGCCTAGTTTGCACAAGCCAACTTTGTGTCTCTCTGATTGAATAGACAGCCTTTTCATGGGGTGGGGCTGGATTTCTGGGCAGAGAGTAAGGGGAAAAAAATGAGGCTGATGTGCAGTGCAGAGTTTTTTCATCCCTGAGGAGACAGGGGTAAATAATGTTCCTACCACATTTGGCCTGATCACAGGTGCATAATCCCAAAGCTGTTGCTTGCTGGTTTAATAAGCAGGTTGAAGAAGAATGTTCCGTGACTACTCCCAAGACAGTTATCTTTGGAAGAATTTGAAATATTTTCAGAGCAGTGTACAATGAAGGCAAGAGGGGTGAAAGTAGTTTCTATAACAAAGTATTTATGATTATTAACATTTGATTCCTTGATAATATAAAGGGCACACATGAATTCTGAGGTAAGAAGATTCTGTCATCACAGACTGCTTTCACTGAGAACTTTAAAATGAAGAGTTCCAAACAACAAATAGTTAATAAATCTTCACCTTGTAAAAAGATTTGAATGAAGTAGATGCCACAGATTCCCTTCTTTATTCTCTCCAACCTCCAAATGGAAGACTTAAATCCGAGGATTCTCAAATAGAAAGTGTATTTTCCTTCTAATGGAGATTACTGGGTCTGGGGCAAAATGCTTTGAATGTAGCTTTCTTTATTAATCAGATCATTTGTCCCATTCACCTACAATGAGTGTACTGTGTAGAAAATCACACCACGCACGAGGCGTGCCAGACTCAATAGAACCATTTGTGGTGGGATCACTAGATAGGCAGATTAAAGAACTGCTTTAGACAGTAGTATCTGGACTTCAGCAAGGCACAGGATGAATGAATACCTTCTAATTACCATGAAGACAGTAGTGAGGGATGGGGGCTGGATGGCAATATCGTAGAGACAGTAATAATTGGTTGTTTTGAAAGGGTCCCAAATAAAAATCTCTATTGAACTGAAGTGAGGTTTCCTTTTTTCCTCATAGAAACTATTAAATGTGTTCTTGTCAAAGTAACTCTTAGAGGCATTTTAACAAGAGGGTCTTTTGCAGAGCAAAAGTTTTTAATTTTTTTTTTTTTAATAAATTTATTTATTTATTTATTTATTTTTGGCTGTGTTGGGTCTTCGTTTCTGTGCGAGGGCTTTCTCCAGTTGCGGCAAGCGGGGACCGCTCTTCATCGCGGTGCGCGGGCCTCTCACTGTCGCGGCCTCTCCCGTTGCGGAGCACAGGCTCCAGACGCGCAGGCTCAGTAGTTGTGGCTCACGGGCCTAGTTGCTCCGTGGCATGTGGGATCTTCCCAGACCAGGGCTCGAACCCGTGTCCCCTGCATTGGCAGGCAGATTCTCCACCACTGCGCCACCAGGGAAGCCCTTAATTTTTTAAATTAATTTTTATTGGAGTACAGTTGCTTTCAAAAGTTTTAAATTTTGATAAAGTCTAATTTACCAGATTTACCTGTTATGAATCGTCCTTTTGGTGTCAGGTCTAAAAACACTTTGGCTGGCTCTATATCCTGTGAATTTTTTCCCTAAATTTTTTTCCTAAATGTTTTATAGTTTTGCATTTTATATTAATGCCCATGATCCATGTTGAGTTAATTTTTGCCTAAAGTGTGAGACTTAGGTCAAGTTAATTTTCGTTCATTTATTTGTTTGTTTGTTTATGCCTATGGACTTGCATTGCACAATTTGTTGAAAAGCTTACCCTTCCTCCATTGAGTTGCTTCTGCACCTTCCTCAAAAATTAGTTGGGCATATTAGGGTGGGTCTTTTTCTGCGTTATCCATTCTGTTCCACTGATCTATGTGACTATATTTCTGCCAATACTACATAGTCTTGGTTATGTAGTTTTATAATAAGTATTGGAATCGAGTAGATGGATTCCTCCCAGTTTATTCTTCCTTTTAATAAATTTTAGGATATTTAAGTTTCTTTGCCTTTCTATATAACATTTTTAAAAATCTGTATCTACAAAAATTGTTGCTAGGATTTTAATAGGAGTTGCGTTATACTTTTACATCAGTTTGGAGAGAATTACCATCTTTACTGTGTTGAGTCTTCCAATTCACAAACATGATGTGTCTCTCCATTTATTTAGGCCTTTGATTTCTTTCATCAGCATTGCATAGTTTTCAGCGCACAAGTCCTATATATGTCTTCTTAGATTTACACCTAAGTATTTCATTGTCTTTGAGCAATTGTAAATGGTATTGTATTTTAATTTCAGTTTCCACATGTTAGTTGTTAGCATATAGAACTACAGTTGATTTTTGTATGTTTTTCTTTTATTCTGTGACCTTGCTGAACTCACTTATTAGTTCTAGGAGTTTATTTGTATATTTGCTGGGATTTTCTACATAGACAATCTTGTCATCTGCAAATAGAGGCAGTTTTATTTCTTCCTTTCCAAACTCTATGCTGTTTATTTCCTTTTCTTGCCTTGATTATATTGGCTAGAACTTCTAGGACTATATTGAATAGGACGTATGAAAGCGGTCGTCCTTGTTTTGCTCCTGATCTTAGGGAGAAACACTCAGTTTTTCACCTTTAAATATAATGTTAGCTGTAAGTTTTTGTAGATGCTCTTTATCAAGTTAAGGAAGAGTGTTTGTCTTTCTTTGTCTGACTTAAATAACTTTATCCTATTTTTCTGAGAATTTTTATTATGAATAATACGGTGTTGAACTTTATCAAATGTGTTTTCTACATCTATTGATACAATCATGTGATTTTTATTCTTTTAGTCTGTTAATATGGTGGATTATATCGACTGAAGAAAAATGCAAAACCTAAAAATTCCGAGTTATGTTTTATTCAGGGACCTTCCTGTGGACCACAGCCTGAGAGACAGCCTCTCAGATAGCTCTCAAGAACTGTTCCAAAGAGATAAGGGAGGAGCAAGGATATAGAGGAGTTTTTGATGAAAAACAAAACAACAACAACTTGTAGTTGAACATCTAAAGACTGCTAATCACAAAAACCAGACATCCCAAGTTAATGATTTTGGTGCTTTTCTACGTATGGGAATATGCAAGAATCTGGGCATCTTGAAATTATTCCTTAGATATGCATCTTCACTATTTAGGGCCAGTATCCTGTTTTTCTCTATCTTGAATTCCCCTCAGGGTGCCCCGTGGGCAGGTGGCAGCTGCAGTGGCTGACGGCTTGATGGCAGGCAACATCTGTGGTTTATTGGAAGAGCAGGCAACACTCTTTGTTTACTGAAATGGCAGGTGACATTCTTTGTCCACAATTACATTGATAGATTTTCCCGTATTGAACCAGCCTTGTATCCCTGGGAATAGATTCTTCTGATCTTGTTTTTACTTATAATTGTTTTTAAGTATTTTTGATTTCTATTTGCTGATATTCTGTTAAGGGCTTTTGCATCTATATTCATGAGGTATATTGATCTGTAGTTTTCCTGTCTTTGTCTGGTTTTGGTATCAGGGTAATGATAGCTTCATAAAATAAATTGAGAAGCCTTTCCTCCTCTTCTACCGTATGGAAGAGATTGCATAGAATTTGTGTTAGTTCTTCTTTAAACATTTGGTAGAATTCTCTGGATCTGGAGATATTTCTCGGAATTTTTAAAGTATAAATTCAATTTCCCTCATAGTTATAGGGCTATTCAAAAGATCTGTTTCATATTGGATGTGTTGTGGTAGTTTGCGCTTTTAAGGAATCGATAAAATTTAAGTTGTCAAATTTACGTGTTGAAATAACATTTTCCCGTGGTATTTAATTAAATTGGGGTGGTTATTGGCTAAATGTTTTCTGTCTTGCCAGGCTGCACCTTTCCTGTTGATTTGGCTAGAGAGAGCAGGTTTTTATTGGGGCTCTATTTTTTCTTCACTGATTGTCATGACTGGGAGGCTGGCTTCCTCAGCTTCAAATCTGTGGTACTGGATGCAAAAACAAAACCCAGGGAGCAAACCGCTGTGTCATTTCTCGGTCCTGAGGTCTCTAGGCAGGCTTCCTCCTCTCCATCTTTCAGCCATTTTCTTATGTTTGCTTTATATATCCTGTCTAGGGTTTTTAGTTATACTTGGCAAGAAGAATAAGGAATCGCACGTCTATTCCAATTTCCTGAAAACAGGAGTTCTCTCCTGGTTTTAATTTGCATTTCCCTAATGCCTAATGATGTTGAGCATCTTTTCATGTGTTTATTTGTAATCCTCTTCAGTGAAATTCAACTTTTATTTTAAACCTTCTTCATTCTTATCATTCTTCCCAATCTTACTGACCTTCTCACTTCTTCCCTTGCTAATAGCAGACTTCCTCTTTCACAAAGAAAATTGAAGTCATCAAATGGGAATTTCCTTAAAATTCTGCCAGTATACCCACAAACATCCAAATCTCCCTCCCTCCTCTCCTTCTCTTCTCTTGTGTTAGGTCCTATGTTCTTCCTCTTCTCAGAACCCTACACTATGTGGATGTATAGAAAGATAACATTTATACAGAAAAGAAAATGTGAAATGCTCCTCCAAATTAGGAAGTTGTGATAGCTTCATTTTCAACATGAAGACATTGTATACCTAAAAGTTGAGGAAAACGTGTTTAGAAGTGAAGACACTTAAAATCACATCTCATATGTTGCCATAAAAAGGAATGATATTTTAATGGACTTAATAAAATCTCATGGACTTAATAAAACCTCAGCTTTCAAAAGGCTTGTAAAATTTATTCTTTTTTTTTTTTTTGTAAAATTTATTCTTAAGCAGGTTCTGTCCTGCAGTTAAATCAAGTATTTAAAAGGATTTTGATAACTTTTTCCTTTGGCTTACACTGTAATCAGCTCAACTAAATCATTGTCTTTGTGCCATAGAAAAAGGAGAAACTTTGATTCTGTGCATACCAGAACAAACATAAATAATTAAAGTGATAGCCTCTTTTTAAAAAAAATTTTAAAAAAAAGAACCTTACACTATGAATTATTGCTTCTCTCTCCCATATGTACAATTGTTCCTTCTCAATAGAGCTTTCCCATTAACATTTAAGCTTACTCATATCTCGTCCTTCTTAAATTAGAGTTCACAGACTTCCCTTTCTCCCCCATATTACCTTATTTCTCTTTTTCACCTCACAGTTAAAATTCTTGGAATAATCTCCTGTATTTCCACTCTGGCTTCCATTCTCTTCCCTTCACTGAGACAGTTCTTGCTCAGGTCAATAATGGCCACCAAGTCACCAAATCCAATGTACATTTTCCCATTCTTACTTGACTTGACCTTGCTTTCCTTCTCGACACACTCACTTCCCTCTACTTCTGGACACCCCCCACTCCAGGGTTTTTTCCCCCATTACTCTGGATATTCATTCTCCATCTCCTTTCAAGACTTTTCCTCCTGCATCAGGCCATTAAATATCTTGGGGTTCCTCAAGGCTCGGTGGAGGCTCTTTTTTCCTCTCCATGTATAATCTTTCCCTGGGCAATCTCATCTCGGACTACAGCTTTAGTTATCAACTCTGTAGCAAAGACTTGCACATCTACATCCCCATCCAGACTTCTCTTATATTCAATCACCCTCTCTTCATCTCCACTTGGCATCACACGGTTATTCCAACAACAACAATCCCAGGCTGAACTCATAATCTTCCCCGTAAACTCAGCCACTTTCCAGTCCTTTCCTCCACTTCCACTGCCATCATCACAGTCCAAGTTACCACCATATTTTCCCTGGATGTCCATAAATAGACTTTAACTGGTCCCCTGCCTCCACTCTTCCTAACAAAGACCGTTCTTTGTGCCAGCATGTCAAAATATAAATTGGATTATATTGACCTATGCTTAATCTCCTTCTATGCCTTCCAATTACACTTAGTGTAAAGTCTAAAATCTTTAAACTGACCTGTGTGGTCTGGCCAGTGCCTCCTGCCTCAGCTTGTATCATTCCTTTCCTTACATTTATTATTTCAACTCCAATGGCCTTAGAGCAACATGTCCTTTCTCATCTCAAAAACACCCCAACTAAAAGGGTATGACTTTCTCAAACCTCAGTGATGTTAAGGTCCATAGAGTGGTGGGGTGGGGGAGTGGAGAACAGGCAATTCCTGTGCTAAAGATGAACGCTCCTTCCTCTAGGACCTAGAGTTAGGACTCCGCTCCTCCCAGCCCATCGCCAAATCTATCCTCCATCAACGGTGCCCCTTGGATGCTTCCACCACTGTTTGTTGTTCTGTACTCTGTTCCCTTTCTGATCAATACACAACCTAATGGATCCTGGCATTGGGCTGTGGTTTCCTTATCAGCATTGCTTTTATGGCATGCAACCGTGGTGCAAGCATAGTGCATGGCAAAACCATGCTAGAAGTCACTAGATAATGCCCCTTACACCCGGACATTCAGCCCCTAGCATGCCCCTTCCCTTTCATTCCCATGGGCTGTCTCTCTCCCACCGTGCTCCAGCCTTAAACATGTGGAAGATGTGAAAATTCTCATGCAAGATGTCTATTAGACATTGATTTTAAAATGACTATGAAAAAATATATTCAGATGTAGAAGAAACTTCCACTGAAGAAAGGATGGACAAATAGAGCTAGGAGGATTTTGTCAATGTAATGTAAAGCCTGTATAGAGGAAAGGAAGGCACTAGGAAGAAACATCAGCTTGTGAAGTGGGACCTTAGTGCTCTGGTGAGACATTGCTTTGGAAAGTGATTGTGAGCCAACTGTATTTCAGAGACTTGAGAGCTAGGAAGAGAAGAACTTATATCACCTCCTCAGGGAAGCCTTCTTGGATGCCCCTGTAGCTTTTTTTTTTTTTTTTTTTTTAAACTTTGGGTTTATTTATTTATTTATTTTTATGGCTGTGTTGGGTCTTTGTTTCTGTGTGAGGGCTTTCTCTAGTTGTGGCAAGTGGGGGCCATTCTTCATCGCGGTGCACGGGCCTCTCACTATGGCGGCCTCTCTTGTTGCGGAGCACAGGCTCCAGACGTGCAGGCTCAGTAATTGTGGCTCACGGGCCCAGTTGCTCCGCGGCATGTGGGATCTTCCCAGACCAGGGCTCGAACCCGTATTCTCTGCATTGGCAGGCAGATTCTCAACCACTGCGCCACCAGGGAAGCCCGCCCCTGTAGCTTTTAACTTTCCTCTGAGCTCCTGTAGCACTTTCAATTTACACACCCTAAAACTGAGCTATATGGTTGAGATATATATTGTTCCATCATTCCTGCTGACACCCCATGGTATTTTGAATCAACTTCTATTATAGCACTTGTAACAAATAATAATGTATGACTTTATTTTCCTGCTAGGCTGTGAACTCCTAGAGTGAAAGGATTATGTCTTATTCACCTCTTATCTTCACCTCCAGAACCAAGTCAGGTGCTTGGTAAATAGCAGGCTGTTATTGAAGGAATGAGTGATTGAACTCCAAAGAAGTAACCACTGAGGACAAGTTATTGTGCTATCTTGCGATGCTATGGCTTTATTTCTTAATCCTAGAGAATCTTAGAAAAACTATTCTTGCATTGGTATCTAGATAATTGTGAGGGTTTCTATCCCAATTGTGTCACTTGTTAATAGTGTCCTAAGGCAGTTTTTATAATCATTTAGAGCCTCAGTTTTCACATATATGCAATGTGGAAAATAATACAATATCATAATATTGTGATCCTAGTATGGTTCAGAGGATTAGATGAGATGACACAAAGCACGGTGTCAGGCATTGCTGCTCATAATTACGAGTGTTCATTCTTCCTGCCTTTCCTAGCTCCAGGGAGCCCTTTAATCATTTCCTGTTTAAATTAAGCAAAGGTTTGGCAAATGCACCTGCCAACAGCAACAGATGAATAATAGTGTCTTTAGCTCTCTGATGCCTGAGCGTCCACAAAGGCCTTCTTTGAAACCCAGGCAGGCAGAACAACCAAGATGCTTCATCCATGGGGCTCATGCCCTGACAGAGCTGTGAACAGAGGGCACCTGCTGCCTTGTGGGGCTGCCAGGTGTGAAGACAGGGACTCTGAGGCAGCTTTCCTGGGGCACTGGAGGCTTTAAAGCTGGGGGCAGGTAGGAAACCTCAGGACTTACCTAGAAAGGGAAGCAACCCACAGACTCCTAGAAAGCAAAGCAGAGAGGTCATCAGACCTTCCAGGATGATGGTTCTTGGAGAAGAGGACAGGGGATCCCTCTAATTTATTTACATCCTGGTATGGCTTTTCTCAAACAAACAAACAAACAAAAACAAAAACTTCCATTTTTTTAAACTTTGAAAACAATGGATATAATCCAAACCCCTTATTAGATGAAAATACAGACCAGAAAAATTTAGTGACCCACCCAAGGTCAGACAGGAAGGGAGCAGCAAAGCTGGAACCCCAAGGTGGGTGTTGTTCTGACTGGGAGCCCAGGGCTTCTTTCCACCTTACCTGCTGCCACCCTGTTAAGTCACCTCCCAAAGCACCTAAAAAAACATTCGAGCACGTGCTGTCTTGAGTCATGTATATGTTTTCCAAGAATAGTTTATCTGGCCATAGGTATTTGGATCTGCAGGGTTTGGAGGCTTAATTTAGAATTAAGAGGAAGGGGTTCAAATGCAGGCTCTGGTGTCATCAGTTAACCTGTGTGAATCTCAGTTTTTCATCAAAAAATGGGACTCCAAATCCCCTTCCTGTTTTCCGCTTTCGTTTGTTCTAAGGATCACAGAAATAAAAGACTTGAAAAATGTTTTTAATTCTAATTTTTCCCAATCCACATGTTCACTAAGATCCTCCATTTATTCCCCTAGTAGCAGAATACTGATGCTCATGGCTTTATTTATTTTGGAGAATCACAGGCCCTAAACTTCTCATCAGAATCCTAGAGCACTCCTTTCCTCATGCTAATTCCTGGGCTGTCAAGAGAGACTGTGCTAAGGCTGGGAGTTTGTGACTCTGTCCCACACCTAGAGGATGCCATGTGATGTGGCCCTGCCCAGGGCAACTCCCTTTAGCTCCTGCTCATGTTTCCAAATGCTCACTGGACACCACCTCAGAGCTGTCTTTCCTCACCACCTCTCCCAGTCACTTCCCATCTTAGCCCTTATTTATCTCCTTGCACAGCACAGTTCATAAGGATCTATTTTATACACTTGTTTATTGTCTCAGACTGTAAACTGCAAGTGAGGACCTTGACTGTCTTGTTTAAACGGTGTTCTGATAAAATTAGGCTAAATAAATATTTGTTTCACGAACATCCAAGAGCAGCTGAGCAATATGAAATCCTGTAGGGAGGTGTTCCCAGAGCGCCACCCAGTGGTAGGCTGAGTTATGGCATGGAGGTCAGCCGATCTCCACAGCCTGATGACGCACCTTGAAATTTTGGTTTGAAACATCTGGCAAGTGAGGGAGACTGAAAGAACACCCCGGTCAGCTGCTGGGAAGGGAGAGCCAGGCAACGGGGACCAGGGATCATAGTGTGATGCCCTGGCCAAACACACTACAGCTTCAGCCTCATTGGCTTCACTTGGGAGCTTGTTAGAAATGCGGAATCTCAGCCCCACTTGAGGCTTACTGAATCAGAATGTGCACTTAACAATGATTCGTGTGCACCTGATGGCTTGAGAAGCCCGGCTCTCTACCTCCTGCATCTGAATGGCCAGCACTGATACCCAAAAATCTGGGCTGGGAGTCAGGAGTCATGTTTCCCCACGTACTGTATGGCCTTGAGGAGTATGTTTAACCTCTTTATGCCTTTGTCTCTCCATCAGTTACAAGACCTGACCCTGTTCTCTTGTAAATGATATCATGGTGATAAAACAAAAAGCCTTAGGCTGAAACTCTACTGCTGGGTCCATGATCTTTGGGATATGGGGAATTAGTAAGAGAAAGATGAGAGCAAGCCATAGGACTAGATGGGGGTGAGTAACAAAGAAATAGACTTCTAGGGCTTCCCTGGTGGCGCAGTGGTTAAGAATCCGCCTGCCAATGCAGGGGACACGGGTTCGAGCCCTGGTCCGGGACGATCCCACATGCCGTGGAGCAACTAAGCCCGTGTGCCACAACTACTGAGCCTGCACTCTAGAGCCTGTGAGCCACAACTACTGACCCCGCACGCCACAACTACTGAAGCCCACACACGTAGAGCCCATGCTCCGCAACAAGAGAAGCCACTGCAGTGAGAAGCCCATGCACACTGCAACAAAGAGTAGCCCCCACTTGCCGCAACTAGAGAAAGACCTGTGCGTAGCAACGAAGACCCAACGCAGCCAAAAATAAATAAATAAATAAAATATAAAAAAAAAAGAAAGAAATAGACTTCTAGAGAGAAATGTGTATGAATATGTGTGTGTGGATATAGATATATAATATATTCATATAAAACAGCAAAGAATAGCCTCAGAGATGACTCAGAGTAAATCTCAGCTAAATCACTCTTCACAGAATGAGTGTCCATAACCCCGACTCCTAATCAATGGTTCTTAATCCTGGCTGCACAATGGAATCATCTGGGAGCTTTTAAAAGCCTCAAGCCCAGCCAGCACTTCAGACCAATTACATCAGAGTTTCTGTGGGAGGGACCCAGACTTTATAGTCTGTAAAGCTCCGCTGTGCTTTTCAAGCTTTAAGATGCACACAAATGACCTGGGGGTCATTTAAAAAGCATATTTGGATTCGGGAGGTCTGGGGTTGGGGCCTGGGAATCTACATATCTAACAAGCACTCAGATGCTTCTGGTCCAGGGGCCACTTTGAATGGCCAGGCCCCAAGATGATTCAAAGGTGCAGACAAGTTTGAGAATATGTTTTTGAGGATGTTGTGGGGAATTAAACGAGGTTGTAGATGTGACACATGTTGCATATAATTGTCACTCAGTCATCATAATTTTCCTGTACGCCCCTTTCTTGAGTGAGTAATAGTAAAAATCAGGGGATAGCAAGGAATAGTCGATAAGGTGGGACTCTAATATTTATTGAACACCCACTACGCACTATGTGCTTTAAAATATGCCACCCTAATGATGCCATTTTGGTGGGAGCAGAACAAACTCAGAGATAAGAAACTTGCTCAAACTTGGTCACACATTAAACAAAAGGCCAATCCTGGATTCATGCCAGGTCTTTCCAATACCCACACCTAAGTGCTTTCCAAGCTGCCACACTGCCTCATACCTAGACGGCAAAGGACTTGCATGTGTTTTGACAGCTGCGAAAGGAAGGGCAGCTGGGCAGAGCAGGCCTTGCAGGGAGACAGTGGAGGCCATTGTAGCAGCAGCTGCAGGGATGTGTGGAGTCAGGGCCAGGGAGCAGCTTAGGAGGGGAGCAGCGAGTTACCTCAACCAAGAGGACAGGAAGATTTAGGGATTGTGATTTTGGCCTTCACCCAGGGCTTTTCCAGGGCTCGTTACCTTAGAAACGTTACCATCACCAAAAGCCATTTACTGCACTTCTGCTGAGGCTCGGGCTGCCTCTCTGGGTACTGTCGTTGCAATGCCCTTATGTCCCACATCCCATAGTTTACTGTGTGTTCCCACATGCAATATCAGCATAAGGTGCTCTCACCTCCACTTTCCAGGTGAATAATCCAAGTCAGAAAAATTCAGGGACTGCCCCAACTTCTCATGATTAGACAGAGGCAAAAGCCAGACCAGACCTCCTAACCACATCCTATGCATGGAAAGACTTTGGAGGTTTACATCTGGCTGAACTTTCAATGACTGTTCTGTAGGCAGAGAAAAGGGGAGCTGTATAGGGCCCTCTGGGAGTCCTCTGGACAGTGGGCATACAATTCTGTGCCCTTCAAGGAGAGATGTGGAATCACACACATCATTATTTGGAGTGGAAAACAACTAGACATCAGGTTTCTGTAGCAAGAGCGGAAAAGAAAGCTTGTCCGGGATCCTGCAGGAATCTATAATTCACCCCAGTAGCCTTGTGAGGAACCTCCAGGCTCTTCAAAATACACCTCTGGGACTGGAGACCCAGGTTGAATTAATTTATCATTGAGTTAGCACTGCCACCCTGTGGTAGAAACTAGGCACTGCGTCATCCTTATCTTCCAGGTAAGGACTTCTGCCTAGCACACTGTTGCTTTTCCCCCCTTTCTTCTCTCTTCATTTAGCTTATATGACAGGACAAATAGTAATGATATTACTGAGATGGGAAAAATAATCCAGGAGACAGTTTTGTTGGAGGGAGAATGAGCTTGTATTTGAACAAATTGAATTAGGAGTGTCTCTAACAGGGAAAACAGCAGAAATCCTTTCAATTTCATGGCAAGGGGAAAGATATAAATAAATTAGGTCTACTACCTTGCTATTGAATGTAGAAAATTTGTAAAATCCTGTTACTTTTAATAGAAAATATAGACGTAGTTTAGGCCATAATTAGTTTCCTTTTTTTCTAATCAATCAGGCACACAGTCCCTCCTCTTCCCAGGAAAATTGTCCCAGTGGGGATCTTGGGGAGGAGACCAGGGATTGTACATTCCTTTACCTCAGAGACAACTTGCTACTTTACTTGTAACCTTAATTCAAGTCCATTTGTCAATAGGCAGAGTCATCTTTCCCAGAAAGAAGATGGCGGGGGGGGGGGGGAGGAATGGGGGATATTATTCTACTGTACTTATACTTCTTTTAATAAGAGCTTAAATAAACTCTGAAATCAATGGACCTTAGAATGTAGGCACTCTTAGGAAACAAATTTTGTGCCTTTTAAATTGGGCTTTACACAATCCCGCGGTTCTGCAGAAGTGGCACCTTGATGAGGCTCCCTAAACCCATTCCCTGAGTGAGATGCAGGGGTATGGGTGGGTGGACTTGGGGCTTCTGAACAAACAGCTTCAGGTGGGGCTCTGGTCGCTCCCCACCGGGTGCTGTCAGCCCCTCCCATCTCCTGCCGACCCAGCCCAGGGTGGAGATGCTCCAAGCCCACCTTCCCCTCTCCAGACAGACTTGGGGATACAGGGCTCAAGCTAACGCTGTCCTTGGCCTCATCCGGCCAACCTGCCTTCCTCCCTTCCTCTCTGAGCACCAGCGGGGGCTTGATCTGTTTGGGGACATGGGCCACTCTTGCTGGGTGTCTTCGGCCTCATCTAACCTTCCAGCCCTTCTCTCTTGGAGTCTGGGGCTCATCTCTCCTCTTCTCAATGTGTTTCCTCATCCCTCCTTAAGAATATAGTGTTTCTAATGGGGACGTAAAGGGCGGGTCCCCAATAAAGACCATTGAAAGGTCCACAGGCTGTGGAGGCAGAGTCAGCATCTCTGGGCCGCAGACTCCATCGCTTTCCTGGTGACCCACTCCGTCTGTGTGTGAGCCCGGCTCAGGTCCCAGGTTTCCCCACCCCATCCCCACTCCAGGGCCGAAGACAAGGACACTGCGTGGACTCTGGAGTGAGGCCGAGTGGCATCTCGGCCTCCACAGTGCCTGGCACAGGGCACGGTCTAGGAAACAGTGCTGTGTGAAGGCTGCGTTCCCCTCCCCACCCCACAAGGTTTTGCAAAATGACTGAAATGGCCTCTGCTTTGGGCAGACTTCTTGGGAGTTAGATGTTTCTGTGGCCTGATTTTCTGCATCTGCAAAACCAAGAGGCAGGTCCTGGTCTGCAGGGACCCCAGATGCTGTTCTCCTGGCCACCCCACGCCCACCCCCGTCTTGGCCCCTCCTCCCCTCAGCTCCACGGGATTGGCTTTCAGACTTCCTGCCTCCGCGGTGCCTGGGGCAGCTGTCCCTCCATCATCAGACCTTCTGAAGAGCCCTCAGTCACCCTCCACCCATCTCCATTTCCCTCTAGGGCCACGGGTCCCACCCAGGCCTGTGCACCTGCTGTGCCTTGTCCCTGAAGCGCTGGCTCTGTGGGAGGAGCAGAGGGACATCCAGGGATGGGGACCCCAGCATTAGTGTCTCAAACTCAGATGCCCGCGGGCTCTGCAGGGAACACACGAGCTGTAGCAGATGGGAGAGCATGTGCCCTGGGCAAAGGGCAGAGCCACCCCTAGCCTCAAACTGTCACCATGGAGCCTCGTCTGGGGCTGGTGGGGCCTCAACTTCAGATGTCTGGAGTTCTAAATAAAGTGTCCTGATTTTTTAAATGTCGGCAACTAAGCAACGTACAGCTAGCTGTCTTGACTGGCGGGTGCTGGCGGCTACTCTCAGTGAGCAATTCGCATGTGCCTGGTAACATTCTGGGCCTTTCTGCAGAGTCAAGTCACCATTACTGTCGTCACACCTCACAAGTTGGGAAACAAATACCCAGAAAGAGTAAGTCACCTGCAAAGATCACGATTTAATAAGTGGTATTTGAACGCTGGCAGCCTGGGTTGAGCTCCCACAAACAAACCTGGGGCTTTCACCCCTTTCTATGCAAGTTTCTGAGTCCTAACAGCTGTTCTAATGAGCAGCAGCTTCTATGTGCGTGGCGAGTACACACTATCATGTTCAAGTCTCACGACAGACCGGAGGTCCATATGAACATCCTTATGTTAGGGGTCAGGAAGCTGAGTTCAGAGAGCATGGCTTTCCCAAGATCTCTCAGCCTCCGTGGGGACCACTATGACCAACACTCAGGTCTGTCTGGCTCCAAAGTCCCGGCTCCTTCCACGCAGCCTGGTTTCTCTCTGAGTCCCCTGTGCCCAGCCTCGGGCCAGGCTCAACAGGGCCATCGGGGATGGTGGGTGGGTGTCTGGAGCTTGGCTCCTGAGGCTGCTGGACTGGACTCCCGGGCAGCCTCCTGCGAGGGGCGCAGTCCAGGGTGGCCAGGGTGGGCCTGGGTCTGAGCAGCGCCCTGAAGAGGCTCACTGCTCTCGGTCCCGCTCTCTTTTCTGCGGCGAGAGGCACTGCCAGATTCCCCTGTGCACCATCTCACTGCCCAGAGCATAGTTGATGGCGTTGAC
The DNA here is from genome assembly GCF_009873245.2 of Balaenoptera musculus. NCBI lineage: Eukaryota > Metazoa > Chordata > Mammalia > Artiodactyla > Balaenopteridae > Balaenoptera > Balaenoptera musculus. The sequence continues at coordinate 52,328,147 of NC_045800.1, forward strand.
CGTGGGCACAGCCTTGGCAATGAGAGCGGGCACCTGTTGTGACAGAAGAGTCCAGGAGAGAAGTTTCAGAGCCTCTGTTCCTCTCTCTGGTCCAAGCTGGTGACTGCAGTCCCCCATGCTCACCCCGACATCCCCCCCAGCCGCCAAGCATCTGTCCTTAGCGTGATTCTGCAACCTCTAAGCCTTCTCTGACTATGACATACGTTGGTGGATGATGCATGGAATCACAGTCCTCTGGGCACCAATCTCAGCCCCTGGTCCCAGAGTGTACGTGTCACCATCTGGCTGGCTGTCCCTGTCATCTCACATGAGGCCTAGGCCATGTCAAGCAGCGGCCCTGCGTGACCAGGGGACAAGCTAATACCCAGTGAGTTATGAGTGTTCAAAGGAAAAGAGAAAGAGAGAGCTTATCTTGGAGGCCATAAAGCCAGAAAGAGAGATGGGGTGAAACAGAGGCACAAAGATGGGGAGAGCTTTGGGTACTGGCGGTGTCTGTACCATTTGCAGCTTGGGGGAGATGGAGGTCACATCCGCAACGGCTGCGTAGAGATATAGGAGAGCGTAGGGGCCCCAGCCGAGCAGCAGCGTCCTGGCTGGCAGAACGGTGTTCACCTGGGGAGACATGGGTAAAGGAGGGAGGCATCGACTTGCTCCAAGTGGTCGGCAGCCCCGTGAGGTCCAGGAACCAGGTCGGCACTCGGCAGGGCTGTGGGAAGATGCTGAGCCTGTGGAGGAACCTGGGACCAGATGAATCTCTCTTCGCTTTAAGATGCCTGACCCTAGGCCTCCCGTTCAAGCTTACTTGACCTCAGCTGCCTTGTCTGTAAAGTGGCCTGATAATGCCTGACTTGCCTGGAGGCCGGGACTGGGGTGGATAATGAGCTTCCTTCCTGGTCTGTGCTCTGAGAAACCAGGGGCTCTGTGAGTGTGAATGTGTGCGTAAGGGTCCCCAGGCTGAGCTGCCCTCACAACTCAGCCCCAGAACCAGCTGGCCATCAGTAGCTGCAGCCAACTTGCAGGTCAACCAGTCCTGGGTTCAAAGGGGCCGCTTTCCGCCCTGTGAGATAGAATCAAGCAGCAGGCGATGTGGTACCACCTGTGGCCACAGGAGGGCGCACGACTTGCGCTCTAATTTCAGGACGGAGCTTGATAAATTCCAGCTCCCCACATACACTCAGAGGTTAAAATTCTGACGCTAAAAATCAGTGCCTATTTTCTTATTGACCATGTCGCCTTTTAACAAAGAAGGTGACTTAAGCTCGCAGCCGTGGTCCCTGGGACAACGCGTGGCGACCTCTGCTGATGTTACTGAAACGGATGGTTTAAAGTCAACCCGGAAAAATCCGTGTGACAGCCTTGTCTCCTGGCCGATTGAACCTCCAATAAAATGGGGCGACTTTGAGCACCCAGGCAGGGCTAGGGGAGGGCAGAGCGCGGAGGACAACCGTGGAGGCGGTGATGAGCAGGAAACCACCGGCACAGCCCTCGCCCGACTTCTGTGACCAGGGGAACCTGGGTCCACAGCTAAAATCGATTTGTACAGTGTTTTTCCAATTCACAGAAAAAAAAAAAGTGGCAGATGAAGTTTCTCAACAAAGAGAGTGTTTCTTTTATGCACTACGATTGCCCACTTGAGTGGTGGAGTCCCAGACCTGGGTTTGATCCAACTCTGCTATTATTAATTGCATGGCTTTTGAGTTGTTTAGCTAATAACCCCTTTCAGCCTCAAATTTCTAATCTGTGACATAGGGACAGTAAAACCTTCCTTCCTTGGGGAGTGGGTGCAAAAATGAAATGACATAAGGCACATAAAGTAACATTAGTACCTGGGTTTTTTGTTTTGTTTTGTTTTTGTTTTTGAATTTTTGGTACTTCTTATGACTCATCTGCTAGAGACTGGTCAGTTGATAAAGTTAAAAGAAAATCGTGGCAAGAGAATATTAACACAGAAATTGAGAAATGACCAGGAGGGCTTATTTTGAAGCATTGTTTTTCTTGGACAAATGTGCTTTCAGGTGTGGTTTTATGTTGTGGGTAATAGCCTGTGCCTGTGATTAAATGAAACATCTTGAAGCAATTTAAAAGTAGCATTTAAAATGCATGTAATTTTGTGCCAACCCTCACATTCTTGGAAAGAAGCAAGTGTAACAGCGAGGATGGTGTCCAGTAGGGCACCCTGGCTCTCAGAGTTCTGGGGTCTGGGTAAGTCTGAACAGTTCTGACCCTTCCTCCCAGGTCTTGGTGATCCCCAGCAATGGGGAAGGTGCGTTTCTGCCCTAACACCCCATGCTCAATGTATGAAAGCTGGATTTCTTTCCTGATCGTTGAAAACACAGAGAACCCCTGATGGCTGTCACATCATTCATGTTCCCTGGTGTCCCTGAGAGGGACAGAGAGATTTCTCCTGCTCTAGGTGTTGATCCTTACCGGAGGACGGCCAGTCTTCCCAAGTTTCTGCTCCATGAGCCGATAGGATATGACTGTGATGAAGAGGGGCAGGAGGAAGTTGAAGAAGGCCATGGTGAAGAGGAAGCTGGTGAAGTTTCTGCAGACAGAGGGGATGGAGGAGTCAGGATTGCCTCTCAGAGACGATCAGCTACCCTAGAAAGCCCACCAGACTTTGCTCTAGACAGTCAGGTGCAGGGAACTGCTCCCATCAGATGCGTATTCAGAGTGTGGGTGCTCCCAGGTCCCAGCTGAACTCCCCTCGGGACCAGAGAGCTACTAGGTCCTCCTGGAACCTGCCTTTAGGAGCCAGGGAGCTGGAATGAGTGATAGTCCTCCTTTAACTTGCTCTTGGGCGGTTCAAGTGCTCAGCCTTGCTCTCTGTCTGTGCCCCAAGCATAGAGAACGGGACACTTTAGTTTGGGAAACGTGTTTACCAAATGGAGATGTCAGTGGACCAGGAGGAAGGATCATCCAAGGAGTGTTCCTGGCACAGGGATTTGGAAGGACCCTGTGGATGAGACTGGACATTGTATCACTGAAGAAATCATTGAAGGGACCAGAGAAGAGCCTGGGGTCCCAGGTAGTGGTCATGGGGAGGCAAGAGGGCTGCCCAGAAGCAGGTGGGAGTCACAGGGAGGTAGGCTGCCATTCCATGAAGGGGAGACCATGTCACCTGGGTGCTGTCCACTAAGGAGGGGTGGGAAGAGGGCTGCCAGGAGGACTGGACACCAGCTGGGGAAATACCTGCAGGGAATGCCCTGAAGGGCATTAGACAAGACCCAGGGTTCTCCAGTGGGTCTGACCAGGGAAGCGGGTCATCAATGCAGGTGCTTTATGAGTAAACATGAATAAACATGTAAAGCAGATGAATGCAATGTGGCTCTAGTGGAAGCAAAAGGGGGGCTGAAGCCCATGTGGTCCCTCCCCAAGGCAGCCCCTAGAGGGAGCTCCGGACTCCCCAGAGCCAGGTCGACCTGGCAGTATACTAGACGTGTGCTCCACAATGGTAGACTCCATCATGCATTTATTCTTGTCTCTCCAGGGCTTGGCCCAGGACTTGACTCACAGCAGATGCTCGGGGAATTCAGAGAACTGAACTCTATGCCAAGGAGGTCCCTTCCAATGCAAAGACCTTAACATTCTTTGACGCTATCAAACCAAGGATGTGGCTCCCTGTAGAAGTTGGTAAGTCAGAGCTGGGACATCTGACTGTCCTGAAGGTGGCAAAGGGGTCATGGGGCTCAGTGAATGTTATAACCGACACAGGCCAATAGCTCCCCGGATAGGACCCCTTCTGGGGCCCAACTCTGCACCCCAATTTGCATAACATTCCCATCACTTGTCCAGTCTTTGGAATGGGCTTTCCTTAGTGGGTATCATGACTAGGGAGTTGAGATTGTCTGGCAAATGCTGACATGTCCCCGTTTGGATTTTCAGCTGACACTGCTGTCCTACAGACTCAAAGCCAAGACTCCCATGGAAAGGAGCCTCGAAGCCGCTCCCCTCACCTCACCTGTCCCCCCTGGAATAGTCCAGGGTGCAGCATGTCCCCAGCGGCTCATAGTCATAGTGTCCCCAGCCCAGGAGGGGCAGTGCCGCCCAGAAGGCAGAAGACAGCCACACAAAGAAAACCAAGGAGACGGCCGTGTTCCAATCCAGTCGGCTGCCTGCGTGCGACACAGGAGGAGGATGGCTGAGAGGTGGAGATAGCTTGGCAGAGTGAAAAATAATGGACTCTACAGTCATGCAGAATGTCCCTAACTGCTGGCTCTGATGCTTAATAGCGTAGTGCCTCAGGCAATTAAGAGTTTCTCTGAGCCTCAGTTGTCTCCTCCACAAAATGGGAATGATACTCCCTGCTTCAGACGGTTGTTATGAAGAATAAAACAGATAATTTTTATGATAACACCCCCCCCTTCCCTCTTCCCTGTTTTCATGCTGCTCCCCTGTGCCCTCCAGCATGGGAAGGGCTTTGATCCAGAGACCCGTGGGATAGGGATTAACTGCTCTATATTAAGGCCGAGAGCCTGTTGCCATGAGAAGGTGTGCATTCATGTGTGCACATGCGAGAGTGCGTGTGTGTGTGTGTGTGCACGCATGCGTGATGGTCTGAGGGAGCTCTGGGGACAGGGCTGGGGTAGAAGTGTTGAGAGAGGAGCTCCAAGGTCAGATGGGGTGGGAGGGGCTCAGATAGGAGTTAGGATAAGAACAAAGCCTTTTTTTGTTTTGCCCTGGACAGAGGCATGTGACTTTGTGGAGGGCAGGGGGCCATGTGTGTCTGTGGCCAGGGCAGATCTGCGATTCCAAAGGGGAAATGCTCAGGTCTTGAGGTCATGCTAGCTATGGACCCCAGGGTAGCCTCTGTGCCAGGCAAATCCACAGCTCCAGGACTCAGAGCCCAGGAGACAAAGGGAGAGACTCCCTCTGGAGGCATCCAGGCCATGCCCAATCCCAGCTCTGCCCCTATAGCTGTGTGACTCGGGGCAAGCTACTCAACTTCTCTGAGCCTCTGCTTCCCAGTCTGCAAGCTGGGGGTTTGCTGTGAGTGGTAACTGAGCCACGGCCCCCCAGATACATGTTTATGTATCTCTGTGGTCAGTGTTATTCTAAATGGTCTAGGGGTGAACATGTTTTTTACTTTAATGTGTATTAAAATTATGAGGACATTAAAGTTGTGATTTCACAGATTTTTTTAGAATGAGACTAAAGCAGGTGTTTAAACTTTTAAAAATGGGTCACTTTTAAGAAAAAAAGAATAACAGAGCAGGTGGTACACTGATATGGATAATTATGAAGATGGAATTTGACAATACAGCTTGGAAATTCTAGAGCTAGACTCATTTTCATGAAGCCTTCGCATGACAGAGGCTCCATGGAAGTGTGGGGTGTGAAGGCACATGCCCAGTTTTACACACACACACACACACACACACACACACGCACACATGCCACCTCTCTGCCTCCCAACTGTGCCTGTCTTCAAGGGCATTTTCTGTATCCAGGATCTCATTTGATTTTCAAAATAAAACTGTGAGGTAGGTTATAAAAATCATCCTGCAGAGGAGGAGACTAAGTTCAGAGAGGACCTCTGACTTGCCTGAGGCTGTAGTGAGGGCACAGGCAGCCTTCCCAGCATGTGCCTCAACACCTCTCCTGCACTCTCCCCCCCACCTCCTTTCCTGAGTGCCCACACCCCACGCTCATGGGCACCTACACCCACCCACACTTCCCTGAACTGGGAAACACTGAGCAGACCTTCTCCCTGATCACCCTCAGTATGTGGATGTCCCTCCACTGTGGGAACCCGAAGACAGACGTACGGGTGCAGTAGTGGTGATAGCGCCCCCAGGCGATGGCTGCGCTGCTGCAGATGCTGGCCAACGCTGTTGCAAAGCCCTGGAAGCCGTGAGCCTGGCAGCCTTCTGAGCCATAGGGCCAGCGCCTGTGGGAGACACGGGGCACCAGTGACCCCTCCCCCCGTCCCTGTCTTCCTCCCTCACCTGCTCAGCAGCAGCTTGGAAGGCACTTTCAGCTCCTTAGAAAAGGGCTTTAGGATCTGTTTTTCCTATGAGGAAACTGGGGCCTTAGAGATCGAGCCACTGGGTGAAGGGGTGGAGCCTGATGCCGACTCTTCAGGCTCAGGGTCCTTCACCGCACCTCTGCTGGACCGAAGGGTCTCCCTGGTGATCAGAGGCCTGCATCACAGGAAATGGAACAACCTGTTTGGGAGGAGAGCTTGTGCCTGAGGCTCAGAGGGGAAAAGGTACTGAGCCAATGTCACACAGCAGATGAAGACAAAGCCAGAGGGTAGATCCCAGGCCTCCCAACTCCCAGCCTCATGGGCCAAGCAAGGTGGAAGCTTCAGTTGTCCCTCCCCAGCCCTGGGAAAGGGTAGAAGGAGAACAAGGCAAGGAATCCTCACTGATTCAGACCCTACAGACTGGTCAGCCCTGAGTGTTCATAGGAGGGCCGGGGGTGGGGGCGGGGGTGGGGGCGGGGGGGGCGGGGCTCTAGCTTTCACAGGAATGTTCCATCTGCTTAAGAAAACAATCCGGTAAACACCTTCTGAGGCCACTTTGGAAGACCCTGGTTTGCACATAAGGTCTTAGACACTTGTCAAAATCCTGTTTGCTTTCACAAACACTTATTTAAGGCTTCCTAGGTGCCAAGCATTGTTTTATGTTATTTACAAATAATAAGTCAATACTTCCAACAACCATATGAGTTAGGTAATCATATGCAATTTACAGAAGAAGCCGAGAGATAGAAATAATTAAGTCAGGAATCCAACCTAGGCAGCCTGGTTGCAGAGCCCATGCTCTTAATCCCTGCAGTCAGCCAGCTCTGATGGTCAGGTCCGAGCAATTCCTGTGTTCCAGAAATCGGCTGGGGCTCTACAGGGATAGTCTGGAATTCGGATTTAACCTAGTTCAGTCTGCCCACCGTCTCCTCTATAGTCTTCTACAGGTGGGCAGAATGTCTCTGGGTTGCTGCCCAGTACCCAGAGGTCAGGCCCCAGAGCCCAGGGACTGGGGAGGGGGCAGGTACCGGAGGAGGCTGGACGTGGCTGCAATGAGGGCATTCAGGCTAATCCCACTGTCCGACAGCGCCAGGCTCAGCACCAGCAGGTGGCTGGGAGTCCGCAGCTCTGGGTTCTTGCAGAAACAGAGGATGGTCAGGCTATTGAGGCCGAGGCCGGAGAGAGCTGAAAGGAAGGGGAGAGCTGGCACCGGGGCTGGAGAGGCCCTCCTGGGCTCAGAATGAGGGGCCGTGGGGTGGATGGGGCCTCAGCAGCACCCCCCCGAAACACTCAGCATCCATCTCAGTGCAGCTCACCAAGCTCCTACACAGTGGGCTGGCCCTCAGGTACCGAAAGCCACGAGATGTACTCCCTGCCCTCTACCAACGCACAGTCTGATGGGAAGACGGACAAGGAAGAAATCCGATAAAGTGCAGCACGGTTTGTGCCAGAACAATCACAGCCATGGACAGCCACTGAGCACTTATCACGTGCCCGGCAGGGTGTTGAGCACTTTATGTGGATCTTCCCATTGAGTCTTCACCTGGACACCGTCCTCCCCACTTACAGCAGAGAGGCCGAGGCTCGGAGATGCTGGCCAGCTTGCCCTAAGTGTGCAGCTAGTAAGTGGCGGAGCTGGGACTGGAAATCAGGTTTTTCAAATTCCAAAATGCCTTCTCCAAGGGCTCTGGAACAACGTCAGGGAGAGCGTTGGATAAGGGGTGGCAACGTAGAACTGGGAGCTTCCCAGGACACCAGGCAGTGAGCTGAGCTTGAAGGGAGTGGTCTCCAGTGGTAGACAGACCTGACCTTGAATTTCGGCTTTATCACTCATTTGCTGCCCCTTATGCTCCCTGAACCTGGGCTTCTCCCATCTAAAGAGGAATGGGAAAGGATCCTGCATTCAAACTGTGAGCGTTCACTAGGAGGACAGGGTGTGGAAGAGCATTCTAAAAAGAGGGAACAGCACGTGCAAAAACATAAAATTGTAAACTTTCAAGGCATGTTTGAGGACCTAGAGGGATGCTAGATTGTTGGGTTCCCAGTGGAGAGGAAAAGGGGCTTCGGCCACCAGACGATGACATCCAGGGTCTCTGGGACCAGCCTAGTGGCTGTGGCTCCCTCTCCACTGTCAGTTCTTGTTGGGTGAGAAAATGTGTTGATTATTTCTCTGGATCTGCTTTCAACAAGGGCTGCATCCCCCACCAACCTAGTCTTGGGCTGGCCCAACTCCAGGGTCTACCGGCCCAGCTCTGGCCTCAATGAGCATCTTAGGGACTCTGGATTGAAGCTGGCACCTCATGGACCCAGGTCACCCCTAGAGCAGAAGAGCTTAGGGCCAAGGGAATGGAGATGGTGCAAGTAATGTGGGGCTGGAGAGGAAGGGAATGAATGAACTGAAAACCCTGGGTGTCTATCTAGGCTAGCACTTTATGCCCTGATCCCATCTAACCTTTACCACCACCCACTTGGCACGTCAGGGCACCGAGGGTCAGAGACCTCAAGTGTCTTGGTTTCAGTGACACAGACAGCAAGTGGCAGAGCTGTCTGCCTCCAGAGCCTACCAGGGGCCTGATCTTATATGAGATTCTTAGCAGGACTTCCAGGGAGTGGATTCAACTTTCTCTTGGCTGCAGAGACATGAAAAGCCCTGGTTCTTGGTCATGCCCTGGGCAGACGTCCCCTTCTCAAAGCTCCTCCCTCCCTGACCCTTGACCAGCTTCTCTCTCTTGGCTTCCCAGCCTGCGTGCTGCACCCCGCAGGTGCAGCCATCAGAAGAGCCCAGGGGTCCGGGCACAGAGGAGTAGGGTTTGGGGACCTCTCCTTGCCAGCTTTGCAGCTGCGGCCTGGGTTCTGGGACCCCGCTGAGTTCCTGCTCCACCCCGGCTCCTGCCTGGCTCACCTTCCACCAGCAGCACCGTTCCCACTGCCAGGACCTCCAGCTCCCCGAAGCCAGTGGGCAGGGTCCCGGACTCTGCCATTCTCTCTGCCTTTCTCCCAGCTGACCCAGCTCTTTTCTGGCTCCCCCAACCCAGGCCCCTCTGTTATAAAGGGCCATTCCACGTGCTGGCACATGCAGGTTATTATGCTAGACATTGAGCTCCTTTTTGCTGCCTTCCCTGGCCTCTCCAAATCGTCCTCTTGGCCCGGGCAGAAGGGACCCATTCACCAGCTAGACAGTGCCGCCTTTGTGAAGCCAGCACGGAGTCCTGCCTCATTCATTTCAGCTCCATCGGATTAAGGACCTGGAATCCAAATGGTGTATAGCTGAAAGCTAAATTAGAAGAGAGTTGCATAACGAAGGGAGGGACGGGGAGCAGAAGGGGGGATGTGAGCTGCAGCTGAGCCTGAGAACGGGTTAGGAGCCAGGCCCTTCCATGTTTTCAGGTGCTGACAAGCCTAGCACCTGTGTGCGTGTGTGTGCACGTATGTGTGTGTGTGTCCACCTGCTCATGTGTGTTCCCACAAGCGATGGGGAAAGAATGCTGGTTGGGAAGTCATTTGCTGTCATAGAAAGAGCTCCAACTGGGACTAGAGACTGGTTCTGGTTCTGAATTAACCATTAACTAGCTATGTCCCTGGGGCGGGACCACTGGGGTCATCTCAGTTGCCTCTTTTGCAAAGTAAGCATCTTTGCCCGTGGCCTGTGTGAGTGTTGGTCAGAAGAATACATGGTGGATATAGCCTTTGGGGCTGCATTTCCTGTCTCCCATAGAGCACTTAAGCTATGCAAGCATAAGCATCTCCCAAGGCACTGGCTTGAGACAGAGGGGCTTCTGTCTTCTTGTAAGTGGCCCATGACCCACTAAGAGCTGTGCCTTCTATAAATGAGGGCCTGCTACAAGTTACACACTGGCTTATAGTGACAGTTACATCAAGAAACACTATTCCTGGGAATTCTCTGGGGGTCCAGTGGTTAGGATTCTTTGCTTTCACTGCCAAGGCCTAGTCGGGGAACTAAGATCCGACAAGCTGCACAGCGCAACTAAAAACAAAAAGAAAGAAAAAAGAAAAAAAGAAAAGGAAAAAAAAAGAAACACTAATCCAGAACAACTTAATTCATTTTCAGGTAAAGAAACCAAGGCTCAGAGTGCTACCATTACTGAACACAAGCTCATGTGCCCCATGCACAGTGAGACTAAACAAACAGTAAACGTCAGTTTGGAGCAGAGAAAGGTTTATCGCAGGCCATGCAAGGAGAAGGAGTGGCTTGTGCCCGAAAAAACCCAAACTCCCCGAAGGGTTTCAGCAAAGCATTTTTAAAGGCAAGGTGAGGGAGGGGCATGGTTGGCTGTTGCAGACTTCTTGGTGTCAGATCCTTTGTTCTTGCAGCATTCCATCTTGTAAACCTTCAACAAGACAAATGTTATTCTCTTTCTGCAACTTTTTCTCTCTTTATGAATGGAAAAGTGTTATACTCTTAAAGATCAGAGCTTTGAGAATGGGCTATTCTGTATATTTCAGGCTATAGGCAACATTCTTAACTCTAAGCCAAAGCAATAGAATAACAAAGTTAAAGAAACAGATCTAATATGGAGTCAGGTTTGTTCTTCCTTATTACACTACCAGTAATACAGCTAATGTTTATTGAGTGCTCGCTAAGGGCTAGGCACTGTGCTAAATGATCTTATGATGACTCTTACCACAACTGCATAAATTAGATACCATCATCCTTTTCCTTTCACACAAAGAAACTGAGGCTCAAAGCAGTAAAGAATTGGCCTGAGGTCATGCAGTGATTCACGGATGGAGCTGGAACAGAAGCCCAGTTTCCTACTGCCTGGGCTCCTGGTTAAGCAGCTCATTTTATTCTGTAAATGTTCATTTCCCGTGCCCTTCCTCTTGCTGGCCCCCACTTTTATCCAAGCCTAACCACCCCTCAGGGCTGAGCTGACTGTCCACGTGTTCCTGGAAGCCTTCCTTGATAACCCAGTTACCACAGAGTGTTCCCTGCCTTTCCTGATTTCCATCTTGCATTACTGTAACCAGCAACATATGTCAGGTTTTTTTGTTCATGCCTGCAAGATCGCAAAAGACTTCAAGGGAGAAGAGAAAGCAGGACAGGACCAGGAACCAAGGATAGAATTTAGGCTGGCAAAAGAGAGCAGGGTTGTTGCATCCCCAACAGAAGGAGGAAAAGCCAGCAGGAAGTCCCTGGTGGTCCAGTGGTTAGGACTACGTGCTTCCACTGCAGGCGGGCACGGGTTCGATCCCTGGTCGGGGAGCTAAGATCCCACATGCCATGCGGCACGGCCAAAAGAAGGAGAAAAAGTCAGAGAGGTGGGAATGGGCAGGGCTGGCTTTCTGGTTTGGGGAGGAGGAGGTACAGGTGGGAAGCACTGAGAAAATCACATTGGCTGAATTGGAAGAGAGGAAGGAATGGGAACCAATATTTCCTGAAAGCCAATATTGTCCAAACAGGCCTGGCACAGGTATTTTGTGTGTATACCGGGGCCCCAGGTATCTGCCTTGGTCACACCTCACTGGTGTAGGTTTGTCTAGGTGCATGGGCTGAGGAACCTTCTGGAAAAGCCATAGGAGCCAGGTAGGGTTTGCCGGGCCAAAGAGCAAAGCCTTGGAGTCAAACATGAAGAATAAATGAGTGAAAGGTGGTGTCTATGGTGGGATGAGGTTGGTGGTAGGGGACAATCAGTAAAAACCGACAGAAGCTTTTAGCTCCTCTAAAAGCTCTGGGAGGGCTTCCCTGGTGGCGCAGTGGTTGAGAATCTGCCTGCCAATGCAGGGGACACGGGTTCGAGCCCTGGTCTGGGAAGATCCCACATGCTGCGGAGCAACTAGGCCCGTGAGCCACAACTACTGAGCCTGCGCGTCTAGAGCCTGTGCTCCGCAACAAGAGAGGCCGCGATAGTGAGAGGCCCGCACACCACGATGAAGAGTGGCCCCCACTCGCCGCAACTAGAGAAAGCCCTCGCACAGAAACAAAGACCTAACACAGCCAAAAATAAATAAATAAATTAAAAAAAAAAAAAAAAAAAGCTCTGGGAGATCCTGCTCTGAGACCCTCCTTGGGGTGAGATAACTTGAGGGGAGGGGCACGCTCTGCCCTCAGGCCAAGACCCCTCATGCCTTTGGCATTGGTGGTAATGCTCTGAAGGCTCAGATGGCAGTGATCTGAGACTTGGTGCCACAGGGTACCCCAGGAGGCAGCTGTTTGCCCGGCGGGCTGGGAGCCTTCCTGAGTCCATGGGAGACACCTCTGCGGTTGACCCCAAATAGCTGAATCTTCCCAGCTCCTCTGTGAGCAGGTACTTGGAAGTGCCCGTGGAACTGGGTACTTACTACTCCCAAGAAAGCTTCTGTTCCCACAGGCTGTCAAGGTCTGAGAAACTTGGGTTGCTTAATTTTCATAAACACCCCGAGTAGAGTAACATCACTTCCCCTTGGCAGATGAGGACACAGAGGCCACGAGAGACCGTGTGACTTATCCGACGTCACAGCCTGCCAATGGAAGAGCTGGGATTTGAACCCAGCTGGCCTGGCCCAGCGCTTGGGCTCCTTCTGATGCCTCCACCGCCTTCATCCCAACGCCTTTTCACTATAAGACAGCGTCCCTGGAGAGAATTTCCAGTGGCCCTTATTGGAGGCCAGCGTTCTGTCTTCATCTCTTTTGAGCCCAGGCACCCTGTGGGGTCTGTGCAGCCGCAGCCTGGCCGGCGTAGGGCAGTCCAGCAGCCGCTTGCCCCTGGGTGGCTGCCCACTTCCTGCCGTGCCCTGCGTGCTCTGGGCCTGAGGCTGTGGCTCTGGAAGGGGATCCCCACCCCCATCTGCAGGACTGGGTGATTCCAGGAAGCAATAAGCCGCTGAGTGCTGTGGCCAGGGCTCCCCTCCCTAATCCCCAGCCTGTCCGTGATTATCCGATGGCTTCAGTTGGGGGTGTGGGCAGCCGATGAGCCGGTGGGCAGCTGCTGGGTTTGCTGGGCCGGCAGGACAGGGCAGTCAGGGACAGGCCTCTGCCCGGGCTACAGAGGAGCCAGGAGCCATGAGGGTGGTGGCGGGCATTCTCTGGCTCCTGGCCCTCGGAGGGCCCCCGCAGGCCTGGGGCGCCTGCCCTTCTCAGTGCAGCTGCAGCCTCCACATCCTGGGCGATGGCAGCAAAGCCAGGTATGGCACCAGGTGTGCGGGGTGGGTTGCCCAGCCTCCAAGGCTCCACGAGCTAGGCTGGGCTGGGAGGGGTTGGATGCATGGCCCTAGGACCGTGGCGGGGTGAAACCTCCATCTCCCTGGCCCTCAAGACCCAAGGGTCTCGTGGGGCTTGTCTGGGCTGCATTTTCTTCCAGTCAGCAGGGTGTGGCTCTGCCTCGGGGGTGGAGTGGAAGTACCAGGTACCTTTATACATGAGGCAGGGGTGGGGCACAGGTGTGCCAGCTCCAGAAATCCTTCCTGAGTCTTCTTCCAGGATCCTGTGAGTGGAACCCTCTTTAAGGGCACAGGAAGTCTCCCCCTTACCTCTTTCTTTTCCTCTCCTTCCCTCCTGCCCCCTACCATCCTCTATCTCCCCAGCCCCTTCTTTCCCAGGACTCTTCCATTCTCTTGCCCCACCTCCTGGGGGTACCCAATCATATCCCAGGTATTTCTTACCGCCCCACCCATGATGGGACCACCCGATTCCTCATGCTCTTACCACTTTGGGTCTCCTCTGGTCCAGCCCTCAGGAGCCTCAGCCTTGACCCCTTTCGATGGGCTCTCAGAAAGGCTAGGAGTGCCCACTCCATTGCAAGCAAGGGCCCCTCCATCCTCAGCCTCTTCTTTGACTTTCCTTATCCCCCATCTGAGCCCTGAGAGCACCTCCATCCTCTCCTCCTCCTCTCCCTGGGACGTTCCCAAGGCTCCCGTGGTTTGTGGACCCTTGCTCTTCCCCCATGGCTCATTCCCTATCTCTCTTTGGCAGTCTTTAAACTCTCTTTTCTCTGACCTCTTCAGCGCATCCGTTAATGACCACTGCATTTCCCAACTTACTCAAAGATTTCAGTCCCTGGTTTAGGGTCTTTCCTACCATCTTTCCAACCTTCTGGAGTTTCATCCTCCCTTTCTCCCCTGTCTTAGACGGCTGCTGGGGAGCCACTGATGGCTTCTGATCAGGACAGCAATGTTATCAGTGCGACTCTTTCAACGATCTTAGCGATGGGTGTCAGGCTGATTGGGTGTGAGGGGAGGTAGAGAAAGGTGAGGCACCCCCAAGAAAGGATCCCCCATGTGGTCTGAAGAACAGGAAGAGCTCCATTTTTGGCCCAAATCTGTGATGCTCCAACTCATATGGGTCATCAGAGGTAAGGATCTTCTCCCCAAGGGAAGCCAGGGCTAAGCCGTGAATAGGCCAGGAATAGCCCATGGCCGAGGACAGTGTGAACCAGGGTGACAAAGAGCCTCCCTTACAACCTACAGAGAGCACAGGGCTCAAAGTCACACAGCATCCGTGGCAGAGCTGGTCCTGGAACCCAGAACTTCAGTTCCATTTCACGAACTCTTCTTACCTGGTGATGCTGCCGTGGGCAGGGACCAGGGAGGGCTTCTGAGAGCAGGTTGACTTTAGGATGGAAAATGAAATTCCAAGGGCAGTTTCCAGGGCCCCTAACATCAGCTAGTGGTTACGCCTCCTCTGAAGCCAGAGCTCTCACCATCAGTTCTACCTGCCCAGAAGTCCCACAGCTGATAGGCACCGGCCCACCTGCATGGAGTGTGAGGAATGAGGGGAATGAGGCCATGAAAGGCTGTTGGGAAACCTGAGATCCCCAGTGGCCAAGGGCACAGGTTGTGCAGTCAGACCGAGTCTCCTTTTGTGTCTCAGACACCTTCCTCACCCCATCTTTAACCAGGGTCTCTTGGAGGCCCCAGCCCTTACATCTGAGCACCTGATGGACCTGCCTGTGCTCCACGCTCCCCTATCATGAACAGAGTGTGTGTACTTGTGGGTCCTGGGGTTTCCTGGGGCGGGGGGGTGAGTCTGGGCACCTGGAGAGATGTGTCCCCTTGTCCTTCATGCCTGGTTTGCCCCACCAGGAGCTGTGCGGTTGGCCTGTGCTGGCTCTTATCGGTTTCTTTGATCCCTCCATTGACCTTTTTCTCCCCCTTCCAGCACATGTTTTCACTCCCTTCCTCCCACCTACATCCAGACCTTCCTCCCTGCAACACCCAAGCTTCCATTATCACTGAAGGTATCGTTGCCTCCAATGCTTTTTCTTCCTTTGCTGGATTATAAGCTGTATGGGGACAGGGGCTGTGAGTCTGATATTCTTCTGTCACTCAGTAGGGGTTCCATGTATATCTAAAGAATGAATACGAGTGGGCGGAAGTAACTGGGCCTTTTGTGGGCACCATTGACAAAAACAAGCCAAGCCCAGCTGACTTTGAGTACTGCATGCAAGTTAAGCTGAGGGATGCTGGTGGAGCGTGTGTGTGTGTGTGTGTGTGTGTGTGTGTGTGTGTGTGTGTGTATGGTGCCAGGAAGAATGATATGAGCAATGCGTTATGACCTTACAAGAGAACAACCTCTCTTAGCAAAGCTAAACAATATCCCCACCTCACTCCCACCCCACCTCCTTCAGTGCGAGGAGAAACATCCTCCAGATGAAACTGGGGCTGCACAAGGGCTGGGTCCCTCACGCCCAGACTCAAAGTTTTGTTCTCTTGAGAATCTTTCCCTTTTTACCGTATGTGTGTGTGCTACTCTCAGTGATAGCATTTAATACAGTCCTGCATTGTCGGTTCCTCGAGGGCGGGCACTGCCTCCTGTTATCTCTCTATCTGCTTTAGTGTCAAACTTAATAGAATGAGGTTTAAGAAGTCACTGTTTGGGCAGAAGGAGCATTGGAAGGAGCTGGTAGGACTGACCTGATGTACTTGCAGTGCTGGGATGCAGAAACTTACAACAGTGGTCAAGAGCAATTGGGCTCCTACAGGTGACAGGTATGCAGAGCTGGTACACACATGAACTCATTTAAACCCCCAAACCACCCTGTGAGGTGGAGTCTACTATTCTGGGGAAACTGAAGAAAATAGAGGTTACATAATAGACTCAAGGATACACAGCCAGCAAGCAAAGAGCCCAGAGGTGAATCCAGCTGTGGGGCTGCAAAATTCCAGCTTTTAAACACCTTGATCATCTCATGGTCCCTCAGTGTCAGGAGAGGCTCGAGGCATCCCGTGTGTGGCTTCCAGTTCTGATGCCATTGCTATATATATATATATTTTAAATGAAGAATAGCCAAAGCAGTCACAAAAACTGAGCTATAATTTAACAAAGGAACCCTTTTAACTCATAGATGCAATGCTGCAGTGCACAAAATGATCTCAGGATTTATAAATACTATTCATTCTTAGTGCACTGCAGGTGGTGTAGGCTGTAAGGGGACATAGTAGTTCAAGCTTGAGGTCCTTCAGGCCAGTGACCGAGACCAAACGGCCCTCCTGGGACACTTGTGAGAGGCTCTGCAAGCAAGAAGCTCCCAAAGAGAAAACAGAAGGAATCTTGTTACTAGCCCACCTCCAGGGCACACCGCAGTCTGGGTTTGGTGTCCTATGAGGCCGTGCGCACCAGGGGGTCTCTTGAAAGGAGGTAAATTAAGGGGGAATCTCCGACCCCACAGGACCTTTGCTCAAATACTCCCATTTCTGTAAGCAGGACAGTGGTGTGCAACGACCCTGACATGACCCTGCCCCCAGCATCTGTCCCTCTGGACACCTCCAGCCTGCGCCTGGAGCGGACGGCCATTCGCAGGGTGCCCGGGGAGGCCTTCAAGCCGCTGGGCCGCCTGGAACAGCTGTGGCTGCCCTACAACGCGCTCTGCGAGCTCAACGCTCTGATGCTGAGGGGCCTGCGCCGCCTGCGCGAGCTGCGCATGCCCGGGAACCGCCTGGCCACCTTCCCCTGGGCGGCGCTCAGGGACGCCCCCAAGCTGCGGCTTCTGGACCTGCAGGCCAACCGCCTCTCGGCTGTACCCCCGGAGGCCGCGCGCTTCTTGGGGAACCTCACCTTCCTTGACCTCTCCAGCAACCAGCTGCTGAGGCTGCCCGAGGAGTTGCTCGCCACTTGGACTCGCCTGCAGACGGGACCCTTCCTTCCCGGCCACCACGCCAAGCTGGTCCTAGGTAAGAGATGGCATCCTTCACTTGGAACCACTTTAGTGAGACTTGGGGGTCTTAGGCAAGTTTATTAAAGCCTCTCTGAGTCTCAGTTCTTTACCTGGAAAATCACACTTGCCTTCTGGATTTGAGTAAAGATTGAATGAGAGGCACACATTGGTGGGTAGGTTTAGGAGCTCAAGCGCCCAGCCAGACTGCTGCAGTTCAGACCTCAGCTCTGCCCCTTTTCCCTGTCCCATGAGGGGTTGGGAATCATGGTGAGGCCCTGGCAGAAAGTGGTGATGGGGAGTGGGTGGGCAGTGTCAGAAGAGAGGCCTCCTGGCAGGTGTCCCTGGAGCATGCCTTGGCTCATGTGAGGTCCAGCCCTGGGGGCTGGAGCAATCTTAGAGCAGTTTGGGGCAGTTCCTGCCCTGAGGCTTGGGAGAGTCTCTCAAGGAGGGAATATTTAGATCCCTCACTTCCTGGATGTGGGGCAGGGAACAGCAAAGCCCATTCCAGCTCCGTCCACCCTGCAGACTTTCTCACCTGATAAAGGACATTGTATAGGGTAGTACTTACATGGAAAGGCATTGTTTATTTGAAAATCAACTTTGAATGTCCTATATATATATTTATATTTTATGCCCTCTTCTGATTATAATTCCTTCTCCCCCTCCTAAAAGGTAGCCACTGTTATGTTTATTTGCATGTTCCCTATCGTTTACATTTACATACACATGCATATACAAACATACATGCACATAGAAATTTTAGCTGTGTGTTTTGCACAAAATTTCATCATATCATATGTATCAACTAGCACTTTTTTTGCCCCACAATATGTCTTGGCGATCTTTGTAAGTTACTACAAAAGGATCAACTTCATTTTTTAAAACTCTGGCATAATATTCCATCATACAGTTATACTACAGTTTATTTAGCCATTCCTCCTTTTATGGGCCTTTAAATTGTTTCCATTATTTTGTTAACACCTGTGATGCCACAGAGAACATTCTTGACAATGCATCCTCGTGCACCGAGACAAATGTTTCTCTAGAGTAGGAACTGAGAAGTGGAACTGCTGGGTCATGGAATGTGCACGTTGGATGTTTTCATATGAATCATAGTCTCTAAAGTGCCAGTTCTTACCCCCCACCAGTAGTGTGCACGACCATCCGTGCTTGTGTCCACTCTGCAAGCTTATCTGAATGCCAGCCAATGTGTGGGCTCCATTCTAGGTGCTGCGGATACAGCAGTGAACAAGATGGATGAACATCTAGTCCCTCAGGAAGCTAACAATTAAAGTGGTCAGAATGTTTAACTTTTGCCAGTCTGACTGGTGAAAGTTTCATCGTCCTTTAACTTTGCCATTTGCGTTAATTCTTTGGGGATTCTGTGTGAAGTCAGATAGCTCACCACCAGAGCTGGGCAGTGATGACTCTTGGGGTGCAGATGCATCATGAAATGCATTTAACCAGTGACACAAGGTAGCAGTCACCTGGATGGGATGGAGGTGGGGAGTAGGAGAGGAGCTGGCGCCTTCCCAGCTAGTGCTCTAAAAGACCCGAGAGTCATGGATATACAAGCAGGTCTGAATCCACCTTCCCCAACCCTTGACATTTCCGTTTCCAAATATATCAAATACATGTATGTAAATATAAAATATGCTATTGATTAGATGCTATCAAATTTAATAACAATCTGTGGAGGATAGAAAGGACATCACATTAAATGCATTCATTTTGTATTTAGAAATGCAAACATATGAAAAGGAACTGTGTCTTAGAATTGAGGGCCTACAATATCTCTCTATATGTTGAAGTTTCTTTGACAGGGTAGCTGCAGTGACCTGCTTTCAGCTCTATAAAAGTGTTCAATTTTAAAGTAAAGAGGGCTGGGAATATAACATAAGATTTGATTTCCTGTCATCTTCACTCTTGTCTTTTTGAGCCTGTGTCAAAGGGACCATGGCTCAGAACAGCCACACTCTTTGCTGGGGTGATGCTGAAAGTGCCACTTATACTGGGAGGGCAGGGGTCAGGAATTCCCTGGAGGTCCAGTGGTTAGGACTCCAGGCTTCCACTGCAGGGGGCCTGGGTTCGATCCCTGGTCAGGGAACTAAGATCCTGCAAGCTGCAAGGCGAGGCCAAAAAAAAAAAAAAAAGGGGGGTGGGTCGGGGTCATGAAGCATTTCTAGAAATGGATGGATTCTGGCATATTGCAGTTATTGCAGAAATACCCACTGCCTGGCCGGTAGCCTGAGAGGATCAGTCCAAGAGTGGCAGCAGTAACTGCGAATTTTGTCGGCATGCTGTATGGCTTACCCAGTACTTAATATCACTTATCTTTATTTATGCTTATAGCCACCCAGAAAGGGGAGTGATGCTGTCACTCTAGATGAGGAACCAGGCTTAAGGTTGTAGTGAAGCAAGGAGCTGGGTCTGGAGGCCAGTTCTGCTGACCCTGAGCTCACAACGTGCCTTGTCCTCCCTGAGGGAGAAGGGGGGCTGGGCCTGGGGATCTGAATATCTAGGGCTCACCTCCTGCCCTGCCTTTCACCCCTGCAGGGCTGCAGGACAACCCCTGGGTGTGTGACTGCCGACTCTATGACCTGGTCCGTCTCCTGGAAGGCTGGGCCCCAAACCTGGCCTTCATAGAGGCCAGGCTGAGGTGTGCCAGCCCCCGCAGCCTGGCCGGAGTGGCCTTCAGCCAGCTGGAACTGAGGAAGTGCCAGAGTCCGGAGATCCGTCCGGGGGCGGCCAGCGTCAGCTCCCCCTTGGGCAGTGCAGTATTGCTACGCTGTGGGGCCTCCGGGGTCCCTGGGCCAGAAATGAGCTGGAGTAGGGCCAACGGGCACCCACTCAACGGCACAGGTGTGTGAGCTCCGGGGACGGCTGTGCTGAGATCCAAACTGGGGCGGGTGGGTCATCATCCCACATGAGGGGGGAATGGGGCTTCAGGTGTGCCAAGGAGAGGGAGGTAAGCTAAGCAAGTCTCTTTACTCCCATCCTATCTGAGTGGATTTGGGTGACTCCTCCCAGAGGCTGGGCATGGGGACAGTGGCTTCAGTAATAACAATGGATCGCAACCTGTCCTGTCATATTCCACCAGCCACTCTATCAGAGACTTGGGGCCCAGCCTGAGAGGAGCAAAACACTGGCTTTTTGGTAGAAGATGCTCTCTTAGTGTATTTAATATTGATAGTAAGGTTCCAAGTTGTAAATATGAAGCCAGCATCACTAGGAGTAATTAATGCTGGGAGTTACCATCTATTGAGCGCTTCATGTGTTAAATGTATTACGTACAAGGTGTCACTGAACTTTAAAGAACAAACTGATTATCCTTCTATTTGGGGTATAAGTAAACTGAGGCTAAATGTTTGGTCTGCATCACACAGCTCGTACAAGGAGGAACTGCCTGTGCCCTTTTTGCTGTGTAGACAGAGGTGGTCCATCCCTGGCACTTGCGGGGAGGGGGGCGCAGTTTGCAGGAGTCACAGCCTACCTACACGCAGAAAGAGGGTGAAGGAGGAATAATTTCTTGGCACCTGACCAGAACACCTCCCATCCCTCCCAGTTTCTGTGTTTCCCCCAACTACATTGGCAAGCGTTGCTCTAGGACTGTGGGCTTGAAATCAGTGTACAAACAAAATTGTGTAAGGAGCTCCACTAATGTAATACAGAAAGTTGGAGATGCTGTGATTGAAGTGGCAGTGGGGCCAGGCAGGGGTGTGCAGAGCACTTCCAGCTGGGCCTCCGCCTCAGGTTCACCCAACCCACCATACTCCCAAAGCATCAGCCTGCCACCCCTGAGGGGTCAGCTCTGCAGAACTCAGGCCCTTGAAAGACACAGTTGGAGCATCTCAGATTTAGAAGGCTGGTCATTCTTAGACTCTGCCTCAGCCTGTGTCTCCCCAAATTTGAGCCCAGGTGATATCTATCCCCATGGCTAATCTAAGAAAAGTTCAGTGACGCCCAGTCTGTTCTCGGGATAGCAGGGTGTTTGGCAGAATGTACACAGTCCAGGGGCTGTGAACTCGGCCCTGGAAGGAAGCTTGGGGCAAACGGGCCCGTTCATTCTCCCACACATGCCTCTTCCCCGCAGTGCACCAGGAAGTCTCCAGTGACGGCACGAGCTGGACTCTGCTGGGCCTGCCTGCTGTGTCCCACCTTGACTCTGGAGACTACATCTGCCAGGCCAAGAACTTCCTGGGAGCCTCGGAGACTCTTATCTCCCTGGTCGTCTCTGAGCCCCAGACATCCACGGAACACAGTGGGGGCCCAGCGGTACTGTGGGCAAGGACAGGTGAGGGGGCAAAAGCAGCTGCATACAACAAGATGGTGGCCAGGCATGTCCCCCACATCCCCGAGCCTGCTGTCCCAGCCACTCGGCCCCCTGTGCCCAACACGAAGGAGCAACTGATCCTCCACCCCTTCCACATGCGGGCCCCAGGAGAGCACTTGGATGTGCAGGCAGGACCCCAGGAGGCCCAAAGGGTGAGCTCTCTCAAGGTGGTGGGGGACACTTACCAGAGCGTGACATTGGTGTGGAAGGCCCCCCAGGCTGGGAACACAACTTCCTTCAGCGTCCTCTACGCGGTCTTTGGGCAGCGCGACATGCGGCGGGTGGTTGTGCAGCCTGGGAAGACCAGCGTCACCATCCATGGGCTGGTGCCCAAGATCAAGTACGTGGCGTGTGTCTGCGTGCAGGGCCTGGTGCCCCGGAAGGAGCAGTGTGTCATCTTCTCCACTGACGAGGTGGTGGATGCTGAAGCCACTCAGTGGCTCATCAACGTGGTGGTGATCAGTGTGGCCGCCATCATCGCCCTGCCCCTCACGCTGCTCGTCTGCTGCGGTGCTCTCCAGAGCCGCTGGCGCAAGTGCCACACCAGGGGCTCCGCCGAGGCCACAGGTGCCTACGTCAACCTGGAGCGACTGGGCCACAGTGAGGACGGCTCAGAGGAGCTGTCCCAGCACAGCCTCAGTGAAGCCGACAGGCTCCTCTCTGCCCACTCCAGCCTGGACTCTCAGGCCTTGGGCGTCAGGGTGGGCAGACGGATCAACGAGTACTTCTGCTGAGGGCCGTGCACAAAGATGCCTACACGCCTGCTCCTGACCACTCTTCCTCTTTGCCTCCCACATGCTCACTCTGACACCTGAGTCCATGCTCACCCACTCTTACCTACTTGGGTATCTGCTTACTCATACATTCACACACAACAACAACAGCTAACACTTATATAAGCACTTACTATGTGCCAGAAAGTGTTCTAAGTGCTTTATATACATTAACTCATTGAATTCTTATGACAACACTTTGCAGCAGGCACCACTCTTCTCCCCGCTTACCTGGAGAAGGAACAGGGTGAGTAAGTAACTTGCCTGTATCAGTCAGTTTTTGCTGTGTAACAAATAAAGGCAAAATTGCAGTGGTATACAGCAACAAGCACTTATTTTCACACAATCCACATAGGTCAGTGGGTTGACTGTGGTGACTCTGCTCTGTGTGTCCTACTTGGGGCTCAGGATGGAGAGCCAGTGGCTACCTGGGGCAGGCTTCTTTCATGGAGATGTCAGATGATATCAGAGAAATGAGCAAAAACATGTGATGCCACTTAAACTCCTTAACACTGCCATTTCTGCCCATATTCTACCTGCCAAAGCAAGTCTCATGGCCAAAACTAAACTTTAAACAGGGCAGGAAAGGACAATTCTCCCATGGTAGGGCAGGACATATTTTGCTGAGCAGTGATCTAATCTATGTTGCCCACAAGTACACAGCTAGGAAGTGGCAGCTCTAGAATTTGGACCATGCACTTGATTCCAGGGTTGATAGTCCTTGCTACTTTCCTATACTGCGTCTTGATTCCATTTATGCTAACTCGTAGGCACTCACACATAATCTCTTTATCCATTTGCCACATTTGTACAGCCACATACATACACATGAGGGTCTCCACAGAGACCCTCACTGTGGACACATGGGTTCTAACATTTTTTTCTCCGGGTGCCATTCTGCCTAGAGATAATCATTTGATTTTCAGTAAATTCTAGAGGTTTAGATGATGCCCAGGAGACTACTGCTCATATACTCTCAGAATGTCAGGCTGGAGGGATCTGAGAGACCCTCCGTGGCAGGTGGCACAGTACACTCAACGCTGTCTGGCACACAGCCCACCTCTGTCCCCGTGTAGCAGCATTTGTGATTCTAACTGAAACTTACCTGGGTTCCTGAGGGTGTCTCAGAGCCTTCTGGGTCACTCAGTAAGCCACTTCAAAGGAGGAATCCTGTTCAGTTTGCTTAAAGCTGGGAAACCTCTGAGATGTCATCTCTGCACATAGGAGAAGACAAGCGTTCCCAGCAGAAGGGCCAATGTTCTGTCTTGTCGGAAGGAGTGGCTTCTAATGAAGGCAGCATCCAGGCTGTTTGGTGCCAAGGCCTTTGGGTAACAACTGAGGAAATGTGAGGACAGTGACTGATGCAAAAAAGCTATCTTGCTAGTATCACCTAAGAGACCCCATGTTGTCTTGACTCTTTGCTAAATATAAAAACCAGTGTGATGCAGTGATGTCTAAAGTTACTGTACTTCCTCTCACATTTACGAAAGACCTTACAACAGATGACCTTACAACTTTTTTTCTTGTTTTCTCTCATTTTGATCTTCACAATGACCTGTTTTGAAGGCTGGGCTATTTGATTTTACAGACAAGAAAACTGAAACCCAGAGAGCTGAATAATTTATAGAGCACAGTGATGGATTTTCTTGGAGGATCCGTGTCTTTGATAATGTTCCGGCCAGGCTGAGGGTCTTTGTTCAGTATTGATCTCTGCAGTGTGACCCACAGCAGTTTTACTATGGAAATTGATTTTTTTGAGCTACTGAAACCTGGGATCAGAACCATGAGAGCACCAGTGCATGTGAATGTGGGATTTCCATACATGGCTATTTCCTGCCCATCACCTGTAGGGTACATCTGACTTTAACTTGGGGGCTGTTGCTATTGGTTAGAGAAATTATTTGGTTGGAAAATGACAAAGCCACTGTCTACATCATAGGTCAGCAAACTTCTGTTTTTCTATAAAGAAAGCCAGATAGGAGATACTTTAGGCTCCATTACTACTACTCAACTCTGCTGATGTAGTGTGAAAGCAATCCCAGACAATATGTAAGTTAATGAGCATGGATGAGTTCAAATAAAATGTTATTTACAAAAACAGGTGGCAGGCTGGATTTGGCTCCCAGGCTGTAGTTTGCCAACCCCTGATCTAGATTTGTAAAGGCATTTCTGCTATGCCTTGTGAGACTTAAGACTCAACTCTGATTGTTTGGTATATGAGACTGACAGACACTCCCCAAATCAGAACAAATATAAGTGCAGTGGATGAAAGCAGCCATTTGTTGAAATGATAAAGATGTTTTCTCCAAATGATTGGCTAAGCCAATCGAGATTGAACAATTATTGACCCAACTAACATGCAGTCAGTTTTATTGAACCCTGTTTGAAGAAAAATCAGGAACTTGAAAGCAAGAATGTGTTAGTATTTATCCAGTATCGTGTGTGTGTGTGTGTGTGTGTGTGAAAGAGAGAGAGAAAGAAAGTTTCAACTTTCCAATGATTCATGAAGACCTACCTTGGTGGTCTGAAGGGAATAGCCCCCAAAATGGTCAGCCTCCAAATACCCATATGTCAGCCTTTCTTTGTGTATTCTGTCTTCCCTGGTTTGCTCTTGTAGAGAAGAATCATCCTGGATTGTGCTCATGAATATTCAAGTCACTGGAAAAAACAAATTCACATTGTAAAAAATAAAATGACGTCCTATTTATATATTAGTCTGTTGGTATATGAATCTGGTTAGTATGAGTCAGTCCCTGGAAACCTAATGTCTTCTTAAAATCCTGGGAAAAGAATTTCTAGGACTTCCCTGGTGGCACAGTGGTTAAGAATCCACCTGCCAGTGCAGGGGACACGGGTTCGAGCCCTGGTCCAGGAAGATCCCACATGCCACGGAGCAACTAAGCCCGTGTACCACAACTACTGAGCCTGCGCTCTAGAGCCCGGGAGCCACAACTACTGAGTCCTCATGCCACAACTACTGAAGCCCGCACACCTAGACCCCATGCTCCACAACAAGAGAAGCCACTGCAATGAGAAGCACGCACACCACAAGGAAGAGTAGCCCCCACTCACTGCAGCTAGAGAAAGCCAGCGGGCAGCAATGAAGACCCAACACAGCCATAAATAAATAAATAAATAAAAGAATTTCTAGTCTCTCAAGTGCTGAAGACCAGCCTGCACTAGGGTGATCCCACAGCACGTGGCCCTTGGAAGCCTTGTTTGGAGGTTGGTTGGAATCATGACATCTCCAACGTGTCTTTTTTTTTTTTTTTTAAACTTCCTTTTTTTTTTAAAATTTATTTATTTATTTATTTATTTATGGCTGTGTTGGGTCTTTGTTTCTGTGCGAGGGCTTTCACCAGTTGTGGCAAGTGGGGGCCACTCTTCATTGCTGTGCGCGGGCCTCTCACCATCGCGGCCTCTCTTGCTGCGGAGCACAGGCTCCAGACACGCAGGCTCAGCAATTGTGGCTCACGGGCCCAGCCGCTCCGCGGCATGTGGGATCCTCCCAGACCAGGGCTCGAACCCGTGTTCCCTGCATTAGCAGGCAGATTCTCAACCACTGCGCCACCAGGGAAGCCCTTTTTTTTTTTTTTGACTGCAACATGGTTATATTCCTCCTGACCTCCTGACCTAGGCAGAGGGTATGTCTGTCGTCACTTGATGTAGACGTGTAAACTTACAGAGAACCAAAAGGCAGACAACAGAAATTTTATCCTGGAAAGTGGATGTGGCTATTAAAACTAGGCTGTTAGTCAAGGGGCTCAGTGAGCAGTGCATTTAGAGGACTAGAGCTAGAAACTTTTGTTTTAACTATCATATAATCCAGGAGAGACAAAAATCAATTTACAAGTACTTGAGCATATTTTACTGTATGGGCATTGCAGTCAGGATTGGTTAGGCTTATGCTGTGCTAACAATTCTCAGATTTCAGTGGCTTAACAAAGAAACATTTATTCCTGCTCTCACAGAGTCTACTTGAGTGAGTGGGAAATGAGGATGGGGGGAGGGCTCTGCTGTTTTCTTCACTCAGGGACCCAGGCTGATGGAGACTTCACCACCTGGAATGTCAACAGTTGCTGCAACAACGGAAAAGAGAACCTGGAGAATCACGTAGGGGCTTTTAAAACATTATTTCGTCCAACATTTCATTAGCCTGAATATTGGTCACATAGCCCACCTGTTTCAAGGGGGCTTGGGGATGTAGTCCTCCGTGTGTCTATCACAGGCATGCCACAGAGCATGGGGAGCCAAGAGGACCATCTGAGACATGGTTGGGGCAGGTGGAGGAGTGAAGGAAAAACACCAGCTTGAGAAAGAGGAAGGACAGCCTATCTGCTTCCTGGTAGGTTGCCTAGTTCTCTGTCTGAGCTCTCCCAAAGTTCCGATCATATTGGGGGATGGGGGGAAGGGGGCGTTTTCCAGTTGAATAGATAGGAAATCTAAGACAAGCCTCTCAGAAGCCATTTTTATCTAATTATTTCACAAACGCAGAGTAACTCCTCCCCCAAGACGCTGTCTCTACTAAAAATCCTAAGAGCCAAGCTCCTAAAAGCATCCTTACAGAAGGGAGATGGGGCTATAATATTCTCAGATTCCTTCCTTCCTTCCCTTTGTTGTTAAGTCTCTTGAGTTTAGGGACACCACTTAACCATTAGTTGTTTAAGATAAATGACACGAGCCAAGCTAACTTTAATTGTTCTCGTCTCCTGTTTTAACCGACAGCACAGCTACTCCCTATGCCTATATACAAAATAAGGAAACCAGAGGATGAGGGAGTCAGGAGAGAAGAAGGAGCAGTGCAGAAGTGACCTGGGTGATTCCAGAGATGACATACCAGTGGGTGTCCTTCTCAAGTTTCCGGCAGACCACTGGAAGGTTGAGTTGAGCTGGATTCA
The DNA here is from genome assembly GCF_009873245.2 of Balaenoptera musculus. Classification (NCBI taxonomy): domain Eukaryota; kingdom Metazoa; phylum Chordata; class Mammalia; order Artiodactyla; family Balaenopteridae; genus Balaenoptera; species Balaenoptera musculus. Next base: position 52,355,209 of record NC_045800.1, read on the forward strand.
TTTAAAGAGGCGAGATGGGGTGAACAGAGAAGAAACTGTGGGGATGTAGGGCTCTTTAGGCCTTTCTATTTTGGGGTGAGAAAAGAACTCACTAGTCATTTGTGATACCCATGGATTGAATCACATTTTCCCACAAAGCAAGCCTGGTAAAATTTTGGCCAACTTGGTAAGGAACTCTGGAATGAGAATCACCCATCAGAGTTGCCCCCATCAGGCCAGACTGGCTAGGGCCCTGTGCCCTCACCACCCTCAGTCTCTGCATGGGGCTGCCTGGGGAAGGGCATGACCTTGTGCAAGCACTCCTTGGAGTTGAGCATTGACTCATTCCTTGAAGGATGTCTAGACAGCACCTCTCCACATCTGCCACAGCTCTGTGCTCATTGTACTCTCCTTGCTTTTTAAATTTTCACTTTGAGAGGAAGTCCAGAGATCTAGCCAGATTGTAGAGTTAGACTGTCTGGAAACTCCAGCAAATATATCTGGCTTGGATGGAAAGCCTGGGGTGTAATCAGCTTAGTTGGTGACCCATTTCCCCTCTCACTGGTTAGCTACTAAGCGGATTTTCTTCCCTGAGGTCTTTTATAGGATATAATGTATATCATGAATCTTAGGGGAACCCATGGAATTTCAATAGTCATCAGAAAGTACCCCAAGTAATGGAAAGCAGACTCTCTTCCAGAGTCTGTTGGTGTGGGAGATGAATTAAACTTTATTGGGCACCTACTCTATGTTAGGTCCTTTATTTTGCATAATATTAGTATTTCCTAGAAACACTATAAAGAATTCATTAATTTTCTCACTTTGCGCAGGAGAAACTGACTTTCCAAAGATCTCAAGACTAGGAAGTATAAGCTAGATAGAAGACCCCATGGGACCGGATCTATAACAGTCTTGCTCACCATGGACTTCCTTGCACCTAGCAAAGGTGTGGCTTAGAGCAGATGACCAATATATATTTGTTGAATGAATGAAGAATGGCAGATCAAGTATACAAAACCAGGTATTATCTCACTTAAAAAAATTTAACATATGAACTACACAGCGTTCAGGGAAGATTTATAACATGTGAAATACACAGCATTCAGGATAAATTATGTGATCCAGGATAAGAAACATGCTTTGATTTAATCAGAAAACACAATCCTGTGGTTTAACCTCTGTACCGTGATGCTTCTCTGACTCTGGTCATCCAAGCAGCAGGTGCAGCTGTCTTAACGCAGAAGAAAAATGAATCCACCACACGAGGTGCTGGGGAGATTACCACTGATAGGAGTGGTTGCAGAATTACTTTGTTAACCATTATCTGCATTCACTTTTAGAGACTGGTTGAAAATTCTAGGTTTCAGAAGCCAATTGTGATTGATGAAGTATTAGATGGATTCTGGCCAAATCTCCTGAACCATAGTGCTCAGGATAGCATTACCTGCTTGTTTCTCAGATCCTTTTTTATGAGACTGAGGGGAGGCAGTATCAGGACTGAATTGGACATCTGGCTTATAGTTTGCTCTCTGGACTCAAGAACCAGAAAAAGGGTGAATCTTCTGACTTTAGTGAAGAGACATAGCTCCCTCTTCTGGGTTCTTACTGAGCTTGTGATCTGGGCCATAACAGACCTCAGAGCATCCAGGGGCTTTGCTGCTGCTGTGCTGACCTACATCATTATGGATTACCAATAATAGGATTTGCCACTCGGAAGCTTGGACTATACTTATTCAAAAACTCATAAGGTAGTTTCTTACAGAAGAATATGGCTTCAGTTTCTCACTATTTCTTGCTAGCTCTGGTCTTTCTGGATTCACATGCAGCTCAGCCATCCTGTCCGCCAGGATGTACCTGCTCAGAGGAGAGTTTTGGCAGGTGCGCTGGGCTAGCAAGATCCTAGAAGCTTGTAGGGGATGGGCTTTCTTCGGGGATGATGTGAAGTGGGAGCAGGCCAAGATTTGGCAGGAAATCAGCAAAATCTCTGTGAGACTCCCTCTACTTGGTGCTGAACTTTGATAAACTGTGCACTTTTACCAAAATGGGTCTAACTCTTGTATTTCAAGAGAATTGTATTTTTTTCCTTCTAATTCATATGTCTAATGCCAGGATAAGCCTGATCCCACTTCCCAATTTCCTGATGTACATCTCAAAGCTGTTCTGGTTTTTTGTACAGGACTCTGCAGTGCATGTCTATCACTTTGGGAAAGATCCCAAGGAAACTTCCTGAAGAGTTCAAGCAAGTGAGAATTGAAAATTCACCCTTATTTGAACTGCCCCACGGGTCTTTCATCAACATGAGCACCTTGGAGTACCTTTGGCTCAATTTTAACAATGTCACTGTGATCCACCTAGGAGCCCTGGAGCACCTGTCAGAACTGAAAGAGCTGAGACTGGAGGGGAACAAACTCCGTTCAGTACCGTGGACAGCGTTCCGTGCCACCCCGCTCCTGCGGGTCTTGGACCTCAAACACAACAGGATTGATGCACTCCCTGAACTGGCTCTTCAGTTCTTGGTCAACCTGACCTACCTTGACCTATCCTCCAATAGGCTTACAGTTGTAGCCAAGAGTGTCTTCTTGAACTGGCCAGCCTACCAGAAACACCGGCAGCCTGGCTGTGGGGCTGAGATTCTCTCCAGCATGGTGCTGGCGCTGCACGACAACCCCTGGTTATGTGACTGTCGCCTAAGGGGACTTGTCCAGTTTGTAAAGTCCATCAGTCTTCCAGTAGTCCTGGTGAATCCCTACCTCATGTGTCGAGGTCCTCTCTCCAAGGCAGGGCAGCTTTTTCACGAAACAGAGCTCAGCGCTTGCATGAAGCCGCAGATCTCAACCCCCAGTGCCAATGTCAGCATCCGGGTGGGACAGAATGTGACCCTGCGATGCTTGGTACAGGCTAGCCCCTCACCAACTATTGCCTGGACTTATCCCCTGAGCACGTGGAGGGAATTTGATGGTAAGTGCATGCACCCTCTCCACGTATCTGGGGGGTTGGGGAGGTCTGCAGCAACCCTGCCCTCAATAGAGAAGTTCTAAACTGGCTCAATCATGAAGGAGGGGTGCAGGTAAGACTGGGACAGACCTGAATTATACTCACCACGACAGAAAAAATTCCGAGACAGTGTTCCACTATTGGCATTATTTTATTATTATTATTATTATTTGGTCATGTGACTCAGTGAAAGCCCAGAATCCTAACCACGAGGCCACCAGGGAACTCCCTATTGACATTATTTTACATGGTTGCGTACAGATCTCTATAGGGTATAAGATGTAAATATATGTACTCCATATAACATATATTTATATATTTGTTGCATACAGATCTATCTATCGATATAATATATATTTGTTACACACATATATGTATAATACATATTTATTTATATATTTTTGCATACAGGTCTCTATAGGAAGTAAGATGTAAATATATATATTACATACATATTTGTTGCATATATATATTTGTATATTTGTTGCTTACAGATCTTGATAGGAGGTAAGATGTTAATATATATGAATTGACTTAACATATTGTATTGATATAAATATTATAGAATTGTATATGAACACATATATTCTTTGAAAGCCTTCTAGATGCAAAACACCGTACTGTGTATTTTTAAATCATAGACTTTCTGACTAGAACCGATTCTAGAGATTACCTATTACTTATTTCTTAAACTTGTCTGAGCAGACTCACCTGGGGTGCTTGTTTCAAATAAAATTTTCAGGCATCTCCCTGGACATTTGATTCAGTTAGTCCAGGGGAGGGCCTGAGAGAATGTATTTTAACAAGTGTTTCCTCCCTCTGCCATTGCCTACCCCCCAGCTAACTCTTACCAGGCAAGGTTGGGAAGTCCTAGATATTGACTGAATTTTACACTTCCTACCGCTGTGTTGATCAGACCTTATTGGCTTGAAGTTGCCACACTGGGACGCAGGGAGAGGGAGTGACCTTCGTGGGCCCCACCGCTGGGATTCTAACCTGCCTCTCATTTCCTGAAGCTCATGCTCTGCTATCACACCTCAGCTGAAATCACCTTTAATGCCACCCTTCAGCGTTGGGGTACATCACAAAGCCAGGGATAGCCTTTTGAGAAGTATCTTGACGCTATCTAGAAGACAACTAGAAATATCTAAGTGAAACTTGAGAAGTACAATCAGTCACCCAGATATTTGTTATATATGGTGACAAACCTCTGGATGATTAAAAAATACTTAATTAGCTGAAATTTTGACTTTTTCCTATCATTTGATTACATCTTATTAGCTTGAGGTTAAATACCAATGAAGGAGAAACATAGGGTCTGTTGTCGTAGCCTCTTTGAGAATGATGAGATGCATCCAGATGTTATCTTTTGTGATGTTCTATTATCATTCTCTTTGGTACCATGTTAGATCCATTCTCTCAGTAATAATAACAGCTAACACTTATTGAGCACTTACTATCAAACTTACGGAGTAAATACTGTTATCATCCCATTTTACTGATGAGGAAATTGAGGCCAAGAGAATCTAAGCAACTCATCCAAGACCATATATTTAGTAATGGATAGAATCCAGGCATTTGGCTCCAGGCTCTGAGCCACTCTCCATCCGGGAGGTAAAAAGGCACTTCCTGAAGCTCACAGTATTGTACAATCACACTGTTGTTAGAGATCTCCTGGAAACCACGTGTTAGCTCAGCAAGGCTAAGGTCATTTGGTGGGAGGGCCTAGTGAAGTTAAAAGAGTGTGGTCTTCATAGACAGAAGAACTAGGTTCCAGATCAATCGACACCCCTGAACGATTCTCACTATAGGCAAGTTGCTTAATCACTCTAGTCCCCAACTTCCCACGTGTAAAAATTGGGTGCTTACTTTACAGGATTGCTGAGAGGCAACACCTGGCACCTAGTACATACTTAATAAATGGTCGCCACCACCTTTTAACAAAAAACTGGCATTGCTGGACACTCTCCAGCTGACTGTCTATCAGAGAAATGTCTACCTGAGCTGTTTTGCTGTCTCTCTACCCAGTGTTGACCTCATCTACTGCAGAAGATGCTGCTCTGTCGGAGCTGGTCATACCTGCTGCCCACCTGGTCGACAGGGGCAGTTACATCTGTGTAGCCTCCAACTCCATTGGCAGGAGCACCTGTGTCATCTCCCTCCACGTCCAGCCCGCCCAGGCCCTGCCCACACTCCATCCTCTTTTCTCCACGTCGGAGGGCAATGCCTACATTGACCTGCGGGTGGTTAAGCAGACAGTGCGTGGGATCGTGCTGGAATGGTTTGTGGCAGCCGACATCCCTGAGAAGTGGTTCACCCTCTACATTGGGTCGGATGAAGCCCTCAGGAAGGAGGTCGTTCATGTCGGCCCGGGAATCAGCACATACTTGGTGGATGATCTTCTCCCTGGCACAAAATATGAGGTCTGCCTTAGCCTGGGGCGCCGGCCCCCACGCCAGGGCCGGTGTGTGGTCTTTGTGACGGGCCGAGACCACGGCGGGCTGGAGGGACGGGAGCGCCTCCTGCACACCACGGTGATCCTGTGCGCCGTGCTGCTCGCAGTGCCTGTGGGCGCCTATGTCTGGGCAGTCCAGGCTCCCTGCAGCTGCAGGGAGCGGGGCCTGCGCTGCTGTCCTCATCGCAGGAAAGCCCCCAGGTGCCCCCTGGCAGTCCCAGAGCACAGGGATGTCTCCTACGGAGACCACACAGCTGTCTGTGAAGACGGCCTGGGGCACAGAGATGCTGAGGGGGAGGGGGACGAGGAGAGAGATGGAGAGGGAGATAGTGGCCCAGGAGGAATGGTGTGGGCCTCCAGCCCCTAAATTAATTCTCTGTGGCAGCTCAACTTGGCTCGATCCATTTAGTCAACTAGTATTTATTGAGCAGCTACTCAGTTCCAGGCTCTGAACTTGACACAATGATCCAGGAGACACAATTCTTATCTTCACAGAACTGGTGCCAATGGACCTTTGTCCAGTTATCCATGGTGACTCGAAATTAATAAATGTTATTTTCTAAATATATAACCCTATAACATTTACATGTTTACATGGAACATTTACATATAACACATTTCACATGTGTTCTCCTCCAGCAGAAAGGTAGGATTCTAGCCTTTGTTACAGGTGAAGAAACAGAAGCCCAGAAAGTTACTGACTTGACCAATGTCTCCCAACTAGTAGGCAGGAGGCACCACCCAAAAGAGGTGCTAGTTCCACTGTTTCCTTTAAATGTTCGCTTTGAAGTCTCTTGTGTCTCCGGTTGTTCAAAAAGTATTATTCTTCCTTTTAACAGCAAACTCCCAACTGAGATCACATAAGTTTGATGTTCTAAAAAAGCTGCCTTTTGGGGTGATGAGAGCCTGGCGGGTCATGTGAGTCTCCATTTGTGGGTGTCTGTGTCCCTGTGAGCAGTCCTCGGTGCTCCTGAGAGCCTGGTGCCGTCAGCAGTGAGGAACAGGGGACTGGCGGCAGCCCAGGGCTCATGGTCCAGTGATGGAAAGCAGGGTCACAGGAGCCCTATTTGGAAAGAAAAGAATTTATATAAAATCATACAACTATAATTATTATAATTGCTCTTATACTTATTACAAAGAGGAGGCTACACAGTCCTGATTCCCACCTAGTTTCATGCGATGGTGAGATTAAGGCTTATTTTTTCAGCCCTGTGTCCCTAGTATTGCAGTGCTGAGTGTGACAAATGTTTTTCTATGAATAAGGATATAATCCACACTCCCTTCCCCAGTTAATGTTCCAGGCTCTCCTATTAAACCCCTGAGAGGTGGTTGTTTCCTCTTACTGGGCTCACGTGGAGTAGGGGGGGGGGTCCCCCTGAACCTCAGGGACGGCTCACTCTCCCTCCACGCAGCCCTGCTAGTGAAGGTCTTTCCCAGGATTTAAACCGACATCTGTGTCCTCACAGCTTCTCCCACTGGCCACAGGGAAACGCTCTGAAGACTCAAGTGTGAGCTGACCTTGTGACATCCCCAGAAATATTTTCTCCCTCCTTCCCACCTTCCTTACCAATTCCTACTCATCCTTCCAGACCCATCTCAAGTATCACGTCCTCCAAGTAGCCTTCCTTGACTTTACATGTCTAGGAAAAAGAAATAATGAGTGGAACAGGATATGCAATATTTTTGTTGCTTGCAAGCCCTTTGGGGCAGAGACTGATCTTTCTTGCTGTAGCTGCTGGGCTCATCCAATACCTGGACTGTGTTGATAATCAGTGTTGCTTATGATGAATTTTAAAAAATTGAAGACAGCTGTCATACTCAGACCAATTGTTACCTCACTTCTTCAAGTTCTCCTCATTTATTTTTTTCTGAGCACCAGAAGCTTTTTTATGGAAAATTTCAGTCACACCAAAAGTAGAGAAAATCTTGTTTTTCTCTTCAGTCAGCTTCCATAATTTTTTTTTTTTTAACATTTTCCACTCTGACTTCATCTAGTCCTTGCTCTCAACAGGTTTTTTAAACTGGAGTATTTATGGTAAATACAAAACTTACCTGTGAATATTTTAGTTCTATCTCCAAACAGATAAAGAAGTTTCAAAAAGACACGACCACGATTCCACTGTCACACCAAAGAACATGCATTTTTGAACTAAATGTACATATATATAGTTATATATACGTATGTGCACAAATAACACACATGTATATGTAACGTAGAAGAGAATTTTTTTATGAGAGATTTCCCATGATAAATTTTGAGAAAACGTGGTCGGAGCAGGGTAAGAACGTACTTCCATTGGCCTCTGCGTACTCCTTTCATAGGATCAAAGGCTGTCCATGGGTCCTGAGGGGGTGCAACCATCGTGAAGTGGCCTGGGGCTACCTTGAAGGCAGGAGTGGATGCTTTGGCCTCCACTTCGGGCAAAGCAAGCTTCGCGGTGGGTGTGGGCAGAGGGACAGGAGGAGGGAAGGGGCTGTGGAAGAGGAGTGTGGGTAGCAGGGAGAGTCAGGAGCACGTCCCGAGCAGGGGCAGTGTTCAGCTGCGTCTGTGACATGGAAATGTAGGGAGAGGGAACATAATCTAGAGAGGATTTCTGAGAATCTGATATTTTAAGACCCTTAGACTGCCCCTTAAAAAATGCTAAAGATGCACATTAGATCGATTAGGCAATATGATGGTAGGGGTAATAGCACAGACTCTGGAGCCCAGTTTCCTGGGCTTAACTTTTGGCTTTGCTTCTTACTGGCTTTGTGACTCTGTTTCCCTGAGCCTTAATTTCATCATCTGTAAAATGAGGATAATAATAGTACCTACCGCATAAGGTTGTCCTGATGCTTGTACGAATTTTTACATGTGAAGATCTCAGAACAATGCCTGGCACATAGTAGGCCCTCAATAAGTATCACCATTTAAGGCATCCATGTCCATGTGTGTTTTCTCTGAATGTGACTCAGCAGACAGACTGGTCATTTGGAACAGCAGATCTTATTAGGATTACATATGTGTGTCTATGTAGAAATACATACATATATGTATATATACATATAAAGACAGGGTATCTATGCTAATGTCCTTCACATTCTGTTTAATTAATGCTTAATTAATGTTCTGTTCTGTATAAATAATGTTTCAAATATGCTATAGTTTTGGATTCAGTTGTCATGCTCTTGGGAATCTGTTTAGAGCTTAGACCATGACTTTTTAAGATAAGTGCCTTTGATACAGGAGACATTTGTAAGCAGGGCTACTTGCTTTTAGAATGAAGCCATTGCTAGTCCTAGGCATCTGTTATTAGCAACTTGAGAGAGGTGTTTTGTCCTTTTCTCTTTTCTTCTTGCTTGTTAGAGCCTGTGTCCCTAACACCTACAGGAGGGCCTGACACAGATGATATACTCAGAAATTGTGTTATTGAAAGAATGATTGAGTAAATTATTGATTAATAAATAAATGACTGGCCCTCACTCAGCCAAAGAGGTCCATTTGTACAATTTTATAATGTCACCAATATCACCAGCCCATTGCTACAAAATAAGGTCACTTACTTTATTGATCAAATTATGGTTGCTTAAGCCTTACCCACTTCAATCTAGAAACTAAGACTTTCTGTTTTTTAAAAAATTTTATTTATTTTATTTTTGGCTGAGTTGGGTTTTAGTCGTGGCAGCAGGCTCAGTAGTTGTGGCTCACGGGCTTAGTTGCCCTGAGGCATGTGTCATCTTAGTTCCCCGACAAGGGATCGAACCCACATCCCCTGCATTGGAAGGCGGATTCTTAACCACGGGACCACCAGGGAAGTCCCAGAAACTAAGACCTTCTGCACTGCCCCGTCACCCAGTTATTTCTGTGACTCTCCTAAGGGGTCCTCCCTGTGTCCACATGCCAGTCAGCAGCCTTAGTCCTCACATGGCATCCTCCCCATTCTCTCTGCCCGTCCTCCCATGCTCGGGGCCCTTGAAGACTGTCAGGGAAGTATTCCTGCTTGCCAACAGATGCCAACATCCATGCTGGGTGAGCTGACCCAGGATTTTCTCAAAGCTTCCAGTCCTCATGGTGGGGAGGGATAAACTGGGAGATTGGGATTGACATGTACACACTACTATATATAAAATAGATAACTAATAAGAACCTACTGTATAGCACAGGGAACTCTACTCAATACTGTGTAATGACCTATGGGAAAAGAATCTAAAAAAGAGTGGATATATGTATACATATAACTGATTCACTTTGCTGTACAGCAGAAACTAACATGACTTTGTAAATCAACTATACTTCAATAAAAATTAATTAAAAAAAAAAAAGTCCGGTCGTCAGAGAACCAGGAGACTCTGGCTCCTGCCCAGCTCTTGCCAAACTTCGCCAGCTGGACTCTGGGGGACAGCTGTTCAGTACAGAGTCCCATGGGTCCTCTGAGGGGCAGTCTCATTGGTTCCTAACTCCCTGGGAGCGTAGATGCTCAAACGCAATCTGTAGGGCTGCAAAGGTCACAGATGTTGTGATGTCTGCCCCGCCCTCCCCCACTTGCCTCCTGTTCCACTCTCCTCTCTTCTCCTATCAGAGGGTGGAAATATCCTGGAGGTAAGGATGAGCAGAAGAAATCCTTTCCTCAGGGTATGATGCTCTAGCATGGGGACCATCAGCCGTCCTCAAATGCCCTCGTGTACAACTAAGAGTAGCGCCTGTCTCCTGAGCTTGTATCAGCAGAAACAAAGCTGGTGGCAGGTGCTTTGCATAGATTAGCTCTTGTCATCCTCATAGCAGTGATTTTTTGCATCCTGTACTGGTGAGGAAAGTGAGCCCCAGGGATGCTTGGTGTCTTGTCCCAAGTCACACTTAGGTGGCAGAACCAGGATTCAGACCCAGGGCTGTCAGACTGTAAAGGGCAATGTTTGTTTTTTGTTTTGTTTTCTCGGCCACACCACGCAGCTTGTGGGATCTTAGTTCCCCAGCCAGGTATCGAACCCATGCCCCCTGCAGTGGGAGCACGGAGTCCTAACTACTGGACTGCCAGGGAATTCCCGAGCACGATGTTATTTCATATAATTAGAAAGTCTGAGCTCAACCACAGGAAAAAAGCACACACTGTTCTACAGACTTCTTGGAGTCACATCGGTTGGTTGTCCATCTATCCTTAGGGCCCAGGAGCGGTAGAGCCCACCCAATCTGTTACCCCTGCCTCCCAGCTCCTTACCTTGAGGTCTAACATTGTGCCTGTCCTAGTGTGACTGGGCAGGCAGTCCCTTGGCCCACACTGTTCCCTAATGCAGTGGCACTTGGCCTGGCCTCACTCCCACTGTCCAGAGGGTCTCCTCCAGTGCCACCACATTTGCTGGTCCCTTGGTGTTAGCCATATCCTCCTCCTCTTTCTCAATATGGCTTGTGCTGGCAACTAGGCACTTTCCCCATGCTTCCCAGCACAAGAGTTGCTCACATGCCCAGTTTCCAAGATTGCCTCTGCTTTGGTTCAAGTTCCTGGGCTTGTCCTGGAGCCCCCATTCCCCACCCCTGGGCCTTGATACTGGCCTGAGCTTCCAACCCAGGGGCCTTCATGTCCCAGAGACAGCACTGCTTCCTGGGCTTTCATGTCTATACCAGGCCTCCCAATTCCTGCCCTCGCTGGGCTGGGCTGGGAGATGATTAATTTTAGCTCCAGATCCCATCCCTCCCCAAGCAGCCCTGCTGAGGCTTGTCCTGCTCATCCAGGCTCTGATAAGCCACACTCGGGTAGACAAGCCCCACAAACGTGCTGCTGTTACAGATGTATGCGCGGCAATTTGGACAAAATTTTGCAGCCTCCCACAGTCGGATCTGGGGGTCGGGGGATTGATCCACCAAAGGAGCCAGGCGGCAGGCTGAGCTTGGCTCTCAGGACAATCGGTCTCTACAAGTCAGCTAGCACTGATGTTAAGCAGGCAGCCAGAGGTCAGCTTGGCTTTTGGTTAACAGATTTTATTTACCATTTACAAAAGACGTTGACTGCATGCAAGTTGTAAGGATGCTGCATTGCCTATGGAGGGCAAACATGATCCAGCACAGCCCTGTCCTGAAACCTGTACCTGTTCGTTCAGTCTGGGCTCCGGGCTTGTTAGAGCCCAACCCTTTAATACAGCTTGGGTTGTGGACTGCAGAAACCCTGGCAAGGAGCCTGCACACCGGCACATCTGAGTAACACCTTCAAACACCAACTCAAAAATCAAGAAAACCACATGTGCATGTAATCTGTTTAAATAAAATCACGGACATATTCTAGAGAGGTTATTAGTGAGCGGAGTGAAACGCAAAGAATTGTTCCATTTCTCTCTCTGGGCACACATTTAGATTTCCTCTTGGCAGATTTCCTTAAAGTCAGACGGAACTTCTTTGCATTAATAGAGGCCTGCATGTCATCTCTGCTGGGGGCCGGGAGCCCTCAAACCAGGTCCCTGCTGCCAAACTGCTATGTGGCCTCTGGCAATCACTCCTCTAGGGAACTCATTTTCGTCATCTTGGCAAAACGGAGCCTTGGCTGGATGTGCTGCCCAGCTCTGGTCCTCTCTGACAATGGCTGGCCTGGGCTGCACGGGGGATGTAGTTGGGGGGTGCGGGGTGGGGAGGGAGGAGACATGGAAGGGAAGCTATGCCATCACCCAGCTCGGGCTGCGGTGGATCAGTGGCAGCGCCCTCACCCAGCACAGTGCCCCCTGGGGGTGCTTGGAAGAATAGCTGAGGGGCTCCCAATACTTTGTGGAAGAGCTGCACCCCAGAGAACTGGGCTGCGGAAAAATACTTTACGTTTGCGCTGCTTTGCACTTGGCTAAAGCCCCTGTCGCTACTATTTGTTTTGATCCTCGCCCCAGATGCATGAAGGAGGCAGACTCACTTTCTTCATTTTCCAGATGAGAAGGAGGATGAGCAGGAAGCTTAAGCAGCTTTCCCAAGGTTATAGCACGTGAGCAGAAGAGCCGGATAAAAATGGAAGTCTCCCCAGATCTCAGCCCTGCACTGTCTCTTCAAGGACTTCTGGTGGGACAGCTCCTAAGGGGACTTGATGCTCTTCCGGATATCTCTAGGGCTACCAGCGTGGCTCCAGCTATTTCTGGGACCAGGGCAGGCCCATGTGGGCAGAGCAGGGGCCCACAGTCCTCCAGGGGCCCACACCATCCTCCACCTTGCAATGGCTTTTAGGCACAGGCCCACAGTCAGCGCGAGTGTTCAGTGCACCTTTGCCCTCCCCTGCTGCATTTGGTCTCCTACAGCCTGCAAGGTTTGCTGACCCTCAACCTTAGTCAGCATTGAACCTCCTTTTTCTGCTCCTGCATTTAGCTGAAGACTTCAGGATCCAGGTTCTAGTCGACCTTGTCACATGTGGCCAGGGCCCTGCTCCTGGACTGAGAAAGCTGGGGCCCCAGCGGGACCCAAGAGACACTGTGAGGTCTGGGGTTGGTGAATAGAAGACATAGATCTGGCTCCTCGTCAACTCCCAGCCTCTGCAGAACAGGGAGCATTGAAGCTGTGCCGAGGACCTGGGTGATGGGAAAGTATTTGCCAGTTGCATCCATAACCAGAGAAATAAATTCCTTGCCCAAGGCACTGTCCAGAGCCCTGGATATGGGGGTTACACCATTGTACAAAACAGGGGTGACCCTAAGGAGCAGAGCTGGGCAGTATGGCCCAAGCAGCTGGGCAATTGGGTTGGGAGACAGGGACCACAGGACATGTTCTAGAAGTAAGCCTTGTTATGCACATTCTTCTTCTCAAACTTTTGCCTGAGCTCAGAGACCAGAGCTGACTGGACGGGTCTTCCCACAGCCTTGGGTTTTGCCAAGGCCTTGGGTTTGGGTGATGGATGGGGTTGCTGAGGGGCGAGTGAGCCAGAGACTGTAGGCACCATCCAGTGGGCTGGTCCCATGCTGGGTGCCATGCTGGGTGGTGGAGGGGGAGCGGGGGCTTTGGGGGGCGGTGCGCTCCCCAGGCTGTTGTTGTTGCAGTTCTCATTGGGAGGATCCTCTCTGAGCACAAACTTGTCAACGGCCTTGGTCCTTCTGAACTTGAGCCACTCGATGCGGCTGGTGCTGGGTGCGGGGCTGGGCCGCTTGCGGAGCACACGCCGCACCGGCAGGACCTTGTTGGACTTCTTGTTGCGCCAGAAGGTGGCGGTGGAGATGAGGACGGTTATGGCCACAATAATGGCCATGATGCCGGCCAGCACACCCACGGCCTTCATGGGGTTGTCTTTGGTCTGCATCAGGAAGGCAGCCATGGGGTTTCGGGACAGCATCTGGAAGAAAGATGCATTCGGCTGCTCCTGCCTCGTCCCCGGAGGACAGAGCAGGGGCTGTAAGCTCCCTTAGGCCTGATGGTTTTTAAGCTTTCTGGGGTCAGGCATCTCTTGGAGAATCTGATGAGCACTATGGGCTTCATTGCAGAAAAATGCACACAGAGAAAACACAATGCATGCACTCTGCAGAAAAATGCACACAGAGAGAGCTCGATGCATGCACCTCTGCAGAAAAATGCACACAGAGAGAGCACGATGCAAGCACACAGAGAGAGCACGATGCAAGCACCTCTTCTGGATGAAGAACTCCTGCATTAGCTGCTACTGCTTTCCTCTGATTGGGGGGAGTGTGTGTCACGTTTGCCCAAGTGCCTTAGGAACCTCTTAAGTGATGACTTCCTGCCAGACCCTGAGCTGAGAACTACACATAATGATTTTACTTCTGCCTTTCAACACCCATGTGAAGGAGGCATCATTAGTCCCATTTTACAGAAAGGGAGTGGAGGCTTAGCAAAGTCCAAAGTCACACCATTACAAAGTGTTGAGACTAGGATTTCGACCTGATTTCAAAGCCTGTGTGTTTGATGGCACAGGTGGTCTTCGAGAGCATTGGGCAGGCGTCTTTGGAGGAAGGTGGTCTCTCTCCCTCTGGCCATGTTGCAGCAAGGCCTGAGCTGGCCCTCTGACCCTCCCCCCCACCCCCCAGATCAGGGCTCCGTACCCACCTCAGTGTCTACGATGTCAATCTTGAGTAAGGCCGTGGTGCTGAAGGATGGGGAGCCGCGGTCCTTGGCCTGCACCTCTAGGGACCACGTGTGGTCCCCGCTGGGTGTGACGTTGTGCAGGGCATCCAGGGAGTGGATGGAGTTCTTGAGCCGGATCTCCCCCGTGTGTGCATCGATGTCGAACACATTGGCTGGCTCTGCGTGGGTGATGGAATAGTCCACCAGGTTGTTGGGCTCCTCTGCGTCCTGGTCTGTGGCCTGTGCACAGAGAGGGACAGACAGAGCTGGGCTTCGAGGGCGATACTTGCGTACCCTGGCTAAACCAACACGTCATATAGAGCTGGCTGGGCTGAAGGGAAGTGGTCCTAATCCTATTTGAGTGAATGGAGCTGGGAGGGGAATTGAATGAGCCAGGGTGGGTCTGTGCTTGGCTCTCTATGTGTGTTGTAGCAATTCATTCTCAGAACAAGTCTAGGCAGTCCGTATTGTCAAAAAACAAAAGCCTGGAGGCTGAGTGACTTGTCTAAGGATGGAGAGGTAGAAGGAGGGGAGCTGGGATCCAGAGTCAAGTCTGTTGGGTTCCAGGGTTCATGCTTTTTCCGTATCGGGAAGGCAGTGCAGCGGGGAAAGCAGTGCTGTGAAAGCAGGCAGACCAGCTGTGTGAACTCAGGCAAGCCAAACGTGCAACCTGCCTGAGCCTTAATTTTTTTTATGTGTAAAGTGGCAAAAATATCTTCTTTCTCAGAGGTTACTTCTGGGTTGAGGTGGGGATGAGGGTATATAAAGTACCTTAAAAACCCTTGCTTAGGGCTTCCCTGGTGGCGCAGTGGTTGAGAATCTGCCTGCCAATGCAGGGGACACGGGTTCGGGCCCTGGTCTGGGAAGATCCCACATGCCGCGGAGCAACTAGGCCCGTGAGCCACAACTACTGAGCCTGTGCGTCTGGAGCCTGTGCTCCGCAACAAGAGAGGCTGCGATAGTGAGAGGCCCGCGCACCGCGATGAAGAGTGGCCCCCGCTTGCCGCAACTAGAGAAAGCCCTCGCACAGAAACGAAGACCCAACACAGCCAAAAATAAATAAATAAATAAATAAACAAATAGATTGTGCATTTAAAAAAAAAGCAAGAAAACCCTTGCTTATGTCAGGAATCCAATATATTTTAAAAGAAATTCTTATGCTACAGTGCCGCTTGCAGTTGCAGGAACAAGATTTTTAGGGGAGCTCAGCTACCTTCGAAGCCCACCTCAATTTTCACTGGGGTCCCCAGCACCATTGTCTTCTCCTGGACGCTCTTTCCAAACTGGGGGTAGTGGTCATTGACATCCAGCAGCGTGACGAACACCTCGGCTAGGCTGTACCTGCCCTCCATGTCCTCCGCCTTCACATAGAAGTTGTACCTGGCAGTGCCCTCGGCGTCCAGGTTGGCCCAGGGCTGGGTGTAGATGATCCCAGAGGATGGGTGGATCAGGAAGCTGTCGGGCACAGAGAGCGCAGGCGAGGGTGTGCACAAGCACACTCACGTACACGCGTGTACACTCACAGAGGTGCACACGTGCCTGCAGTAAGGAGCCGCCTACAGGCAGGGGCGGTAATGCATCAGGCAGCCTCCCCAAGGCATCCCGCCTGCTCCTCTCCGCATCCTCGCAGTCTGACGCAGGGAAGCAGGACCACCCACCTACTTAGCAGTCTATCAATGTAGAACTTAACCTGAGTCATAGCCCTTCCCTCTCCTCCCACGATCTGCCCCTTCCTAGCCCAGCACTGCTTGCCTGGCCCCCAAGGCCACGAGCCCCAGCTCCAGGCCGTAATGCTGTCCCTTCTTCTTGCAGACTCACCTCACCTGGTGGGTCCCCACATCTCTACCTCAGGCTCTCTACAGCTCCCCTCCATTCCTTGCCCCCAGGCTCGCCTCCCCGACCCAGGTCCTGTTCTTCCCGCCTTTAGCACAGATCCTCCTCCACCCTCAGCCTCCCAAATCCCTTGCATGAGGTCCTGTCCGGGATTCTGGATCTACTCACAGGTCTGCCCCGGATCCATAGATGGAGTATTTGACTTCACCCCAGGGACCTGTGTCTGGATCGACGGCCTGGAAGAGAGAAAGCTCCCAGTGGCCCCTGCCCCTTTGTCAGGGCATGTTGGCAGCTCTTGCTTTCAATGGCAAAACAAGGATTTGGGGGGTCTGCCCAGCTGGGGAGAAACTGATCTGGAGGCATGCTCTGGAGCCCTGCTCTGGAGCCCTAATTTCGCCCCAGGAGATCTCAAGTATTGGAGGAACCAGATCTGGAAGGCCTTATATTTCTCATTATATGTCCTCATTATAGTCCTGTGAGGTGCTGTTATTCCCACTGTATAGAAGAAACTGAGGCTCAGAGAGGGCAGGTAGCTTGACTAAGAACACAGCCAGTAAGTGTGGGCTTCGCGATTCAAACTGGAGCCCCAGTTTGTCTGACTTCACAAGGCCCCCTTCACCCCCAGTCCCTGGGTCAGCCCCAACCCACTGTGACAGCCAACACGTTGGAGCCCCCTGGGGCATTCTCGGGGATCCTGGCAATGTAGTAGTGGGAGGTGAACTTGGGGACATTGTCATTGGTGTCCAGGAGCTGGATCATGATGTCCGCTGTGGAGCTGAACTTCTCTGGGGTGTTCACTTCGATGGCCAGGAGCTGGGGAAGGAAGGAAAAGGAGGACTTGTCTGGGTGGCAGTTGCTCTGCAGAGAGCCTGCCACTTCCCGTCTCAGTATCATCCCTGCCTTCTCTGCCGTTTTCTCGGTTGCCAGCCAGCTATGCCTGCCCCCACCTGCAGGGGGCACCCCTAAGGCACACATCATTTCCCTCCCCACTGACTGCAATGCCCGTGTCCTTACGGTTGCCATTTGCATTGGGACCAATTTCTTTTGCTCCATTGATTTGCATATTCCTTTTTTTAAAACTTCCATTTAAAAAACTATTTTGCTTCATAATATACTTTAATATCTGTTAGAGCAAGTTCCTGCCTCATACTCTTTTTTCCTGAATATCCTGACTATTCAGGTTTATTTCTCCAGATAAAAACCAGTATAATTGTGTCAAGCCCCCTCCCTCCTCCCCTAAGGAAATTCTGGGTAAGACTTAATTGAGGTGGTGTGATTCTTTATTAACTGATGAGAATTTGCATTTTTAAACAGGGTGTGTCTTTATATTTCTTGCATTCTTTACGTCCTTTTGTTAAATTTGTGCATTTTTTTGTCATTTAGATGCTGCATATTTCCTGTTATGGTAATTCCTAGAAATTTTATCTATTAGTTGTAATTGTAAAAGTGATCTCTTATTCCATTATTCTCATTGCTAGATTTTGTACATAGGAAAACTATTAGATTTTGTGTATTACCTTTATAATCAATCATGTTAGCAACTTTGC
Source organism: Balaenoptera musculus (assembly GCF_009873245.2). NCBI lineage: Eukaryota > Metazoa > Chordata > Mammalia > Artiodactyla > Balaenopteridae > Balaenoptera > Balaenoptera musculus. The sequence goes on from NC_045800.1 coordinate 52,373,018, forward strand.
TGTGTCTAACAGTTTTTCGATCATTTCTTTTAGATTTTTCTAAGCAAACAATCACATCATCTAAAATAATGATGATAATAATAATGATAATTTTTATCTCTTCCTTTCTAATGTTTGTACCTTTTGTTTCCTTTATCCAGGAATAATGTTATTCTAGGAATAGTGTTAAAGAATAGTGGTGAGAGCCGTTATCCACGTTTTGTTCCTGACTTCACAGAATGCTTTTAGAATTTCACTTTTATCGATTGACTGATTGATTGAAGTATAGTTGATTTACAATGTTGTGTAGAATTTCACTTTTAAGCATGATGCTAGCTATCGGTGTCTATGCATTTGTAATCATAAATAATTAAAACAATTTAAATAATATCAACAAAGTATTTTTCCTTTTTATTAATATAAATTATATATTTATGTATAATATGCATTATTTATACATGTTTATCATTTTAAATAATTACAAGTACAAAGGAGTATATTTTTCATCTTCTGCTAAAGTTTTTAACAGAATAGATGACATATGTCAAATGTGTATGAGAAAACATCTATCCTGAGGATCAGATAGTTTTCTTCTCTCAATCTATTCACATGGCACATTGTATTGGTAGTTTTTCTTTGGACCCCCCTCCTTGCATTCCTGGGGATAGTCGCAATTTGGAAGCGGGAGCTCAGTGAGGCTGTGGGAGCAGTAGGAGAAGGTTCTTGTATCGTGATTCTTCTTCTCCCTTTCCACCTGCTCCTCAAATCAGCAGGAGGGGCAGAGAAACTGAGAGGAAAGGACTAGGGCCAGGAGGGGCAGGGTGTGACAAGGGACCCCTTAGGAATGAATCTAGGTGCTGCTGCGACCCCCCCATTCAGGGTAGTGCAAAGCATCACCTACCTTGAAGGTTAACACTTTGAACTTTTCAAAGTCAATGGCAGCTGAGTTCTCTACAATGATCGTGACTTGGGCTTCATTCAGGACCGTCTGGGGGACCACTCGGAAGATGCCCCCGGGTCCCACCAGCCGCAGGTTGAATTTGGCATTGGCTCCCTGGGCAACAGTTTGGAGAAAGGAAACAGGGAAGATGAATGAGAATAGAAACTCATTAGTCGCGCTATGCAAGGAACCTTCACGTGCCCTTGACCCCAGGAGGTGAGTATTATTACTTCTTTCTATAGGGGAGGTGATCAAGAATCAGAAAGGTTGAGCAGACTATGAAGACTAAGCAAGGAAACAAGCACAGAAAGCCTAGCCCTGAGCCGGGCACAGGAGGCAAAAGGCCACATTTGCGATGTCTGGAGGGTCAGACGCAGAGGTGCTTTTATTTGACTGGCTTTTTCTTTTTAATTGATTGTGAATATCTTTAGGCCAAGCAGCTAGTCTTTGATTATCTACCCTCCCTCCTCTCTCTCTTGGTTACCCACTCTTGCTTCATTCATTTTGTGACTCTCCAGGCCTCTGTGACATCAGCAGGAAAGGCTCATGCAGGCTCAGCTTTGGGACTTGGTCCCATGTGGTTTGCAGGAAGACAGGGTAGAGGGCAGGACCGCATACCTGGTCTGAGTCATTGACAGTGATCTTGAGGCCCCGCAGGATCTCCCCCTGGGGCGGGTGCTCATACATGGACAGCTGAAATCTGTTCTGGGGTCCACTCTCTCCATAGAATGTCGGTGGATGGTTGTTGAGGTTCACGATCCGGATGGTGACAGGGGCCATGGCCTGGGCAGCTGGGGTCCCTGCAGAGCTGACCTCAGTCACCTGGGGTGGGGACAGGTGGCTATGGCTGTGTGGCAGGCTGATTCCAAGATGGCCCCAATGATCCCTGCCTCCTGGTGTTCATGCCTTTATGTAATCTCCTCTTTTTCAGTGTGGCCTGGCCTAGTGACCTGCTTCAAACTGAAAGAATATGGCAGAGGTGATGAGATCTCACTTAGTGATTAGATTAGGTCATGACTTCTATCTTCTAGCAGACTCTTTTGCTGGCTTGGATGAAGCAAACAGCTGTGCTGAAGAAGCCTGTGTTCCTAGGAACTAAGGGTGATGTCTAGCCAACAGCCGGCAAGGAACAGAGGTTCTTAGTCTGACAGCCCACAAGGTACTAAATCCTGCCAATAACCATGTGAACTTGGAAGCTAATCCTTCTCCAGTTGGGCCTTCAGGTGAGAACCCAGTCCTGGCTGAAAATTTGTTGGCAGCTACGTGAGAGACCTTGAAACTGAGGACCCAGCTAAGCTGACCCTGTACTCCTGACTCACAAAAGCTGCAAGATATAAATGTGTGTTGTCTTAAGACACTGAGTTTGTGGTGATATGTTACAACAGTCATAGGAAACTAGTATAGTGCTATTACTAGTCCTGTTTTACAGATGAGGCAAGAGGAGTGAGGCAGTCACCTGGGGTCACACAGCTGGAATAGGAAGAAGGTAGATGTGTCTGATTCCTTAGGCAGTGCTCTCTCCACCTCACCGCACTGCCCTCTCCTTGCAGCCAGACGTGGGTTCAAACCCTAGCTTTACCATGTTCTGCACTTGTGTCCACTTGTCCAGGGGGAGGCTGCAGGGAGGGGAGGTGTGGCGATGCAGCAGTGGATGACTAATACAGGCTGCAAAGCCGGGGCCAAGAGTCCACAAGCACCTCAGGGACGGGTGGCAAATACCATATGAGGCCCTGCAAGGGCTTCCTTCCGCTTTCCTATAAGCATGTCTGGTCTTACCTATCCTAAAATTGCCCTCCCTGGCCCCTACTCCACCACACACTAGCTGCTTCCTAACTCTTCTTTGGTAGAAGCTTATGCCCTCTGCCCCCTTTCCTCCCATTCAATGCTCAGCCCGTCCCCAACTCAGATGCTTCACACTGACTTCCATTCTGCAGGTGGCACTGCCCGCTCCCCCTCCCCCTCCTGAGTGTGCTGTCCCCTTGGCTAAAGTGGCTCCACTTTGCAGGTTGGACTTGACCCCTGGTCTCTCCTTCCCTGGCTCCTCCGTCTTCCTCACTCTTATCCTGGGGTGCTCCCGCAGTGGCGTTCTTAGCCGGTGGCTCCTCTCTCCCCCCAGCCCTCCTCTGGGTGGCCTCATGCCCGCCCCTCCTTTCACAGCTACCTGTATGTGGATGCTGTCTGCCCTGAAGTACAAACCTGTACCCTCAAGTTTTGATGTTTCAACTTGAATGTCCCCGAGGCACCAAAATGCCTCATGCCCATCCTACTCAACTTGCCTCCTCACCTGTGTTCCTGATGGCATGGTACCACCCTGGATTCATCCCTTCCTCTCCTTTCCCCCACCCCTCACGGCCCCGTTCTGTGGAGCCTGTCTCCTTCACAGTTTGCCGTTTGTCCATTTTTACCATTCCGCCTCCGCTCATCCCCACGGCCCCTCGGCATCTGTCACCTGGGCTGATGGCTTTGCTTCCCTACCTCTCATCCACTTCCCTCCAAACCCAAGTTGGGACCAGTGCTCTCAAATGCCAGGCTGAGACTGGTGCCAGAATCGCCTGGGAGCTCAAAACATGCAGAATCCTGGGTTTCCCCCAGACATACTAAATACCCATCCTCAGGAGTGTGTCCTGGAAATCTTTTTTTCCCAAGCTCTCTGATTTTGGGAATCCCACTGGTCTAGTGAGCAGTCAGAGTGAGCTTTTAACAAGACTCTAATTCTGCTTAAACCTTTCCGTGGCTCTTCCCTGCTCTTGGGCAGGACTAGCTACGTAGTTTGCAGGCCTAGTGAAAAATGAAAATAGGGGGCCCCTTGTTAAAAAATGGTTAAGAATTTCAAGACAGCAAGAGCAGAGCGTTAAGCCCAGCATGGGACCCTTCTAATTGCGGTTCCTGTGTAATCTCACAGGTTGCATGGCCGCAAAGCTGGCCCTGTTGCAGGGAAAATCCATGCCTCGTATTCAAGGCCTTTGCTCCTCCGGCACCACCTGGGGTCCAACCGTCTCTCCTTTACGTGCTGCCTGTGGACTCCTGGCTCCAGTTCCACTTGACTCCTCATTGTCCCCCTGCTGCGTCATGTGTTCTCACCTCCAGCCTCGGCTCATTAGGCTTTCCTGGCTTTGCAATGCCTCCGCCTGCCCCACCCTAACCAGTGCTCCCCAACACCAGTCTCCACTTGCTGGGTCCTACCCATGTTCATGGCATCGCTTCTTCCATCCTTCCTTCTCCTGCCTCATCGCAGCTCCCCTCGCCAGGTACTACCTCTTGTAGGTGCTCCTTGAAGCAACATCTAGATCCTTCCTCCCTAGATCCTGCGGGCCCGGGGGATAAGGGGGCAGCCTAGGTCTCATCACCTTTGGAACCTTCCAGGGCCGAAGGGTGGGGAAGGCCACGCTCGTGGGAGGGTACCTGTACATGCAGCTCATACACCTCTCTCCGGAGCCGGGCAGGGCTCTGGGTGATGGAGATAGCTCCAGACGTCTCATTAATTTCAAAGGCTCCATCCGTGCCTGTCACAGAGGAGAGATGTGCCCTGCAGTTCTGAACAAGGCCACACGGTGGCGCAGGGCGCCATACGTTCCTCACACGTTATCTCATTCAAGTCTCCCCTATTATCATCTGTGTCTTTCCAATGAGGAAACTGAGTCTCAGAGGGGCTAAGTAACTGATCTAAGGTTACACAGTGAGTGCAGAACTGGGACTCAAACTCACTACTTTCTGGTTCCCAGGTGCTCTGGTATTTTGCTTCTTGTGTGTGTGTGTGTGTGTGTGTGTGTGTGTGTGTGTGTGTGTGATGGAAAGAGAAAAGAGAAATAAAGAGGTATAGAGGGAGGGAGATGGGCGGTGGAGAGAAGGAGAGAAAATAATGGAGGGAAGAAAGAAAAAGACTGGAGGAGGAGGAGTAGAGGGAGATGCAAGAAGACAGGAGAGGAGATGGTGTGGTGTGGGCCCTTGGTAGGTGTTTGAAGGATTGCAGTGGTGGAGGGGAGGGAAGGCAGCCAGAGGTCTGCATGCCTGGGGAGAGACGCCTGTGTGTGACAGTGGGCACTTTTGCACGTGTGTGAGCTGCTGGAAGGGGAGTGTGTACCAGGCATGTCCCAGGGACAGGGTCAGGTGATGGTGTCTGAGTGAGAGCACAGAGACGTGTGCATGTCTGGGACCAGGTACGAGGTGTGGTGGTCCCCTGGAGGGGACCAGCTACTGAGGGCTGAAGAGCCCTCCCCAGGGCTGGCTCCTCCTGCCCAGTTGCTGCCCAGTTGTGGAAAGAGCCAGCAGACTTAGGTTCAAACCCAATGGGAACTTGGGATAATTTAGCTTCTTTGAGCCTCAGTTTTCTCACCCATGTACAGGGCTAGTACTAGGGACATGCAAAATCATCACTGCATTAATTCACTGAATTCAACTGTATGCTCTAGGCCAAAACATTTAAAAGAATGAGAAAAACACATGGCAATTTAAAGAGTATAAGAAATCTTGCCACCCCTTCCCATTAACGAGGTATGCCCAGGAGCGTGTGGGAACATGAATTGGCACCACCTGTGCCGCTCTCAGTATCCACCCTCCCCCGCCCCAGCCCCTCCCTGCCCAATGCGTCTCTCCCTGTTGCTGGACATAATGAGAAGCAGGGACCAGAGCAGATGCCCAAGGAGACGTGCTGCCTCCTGCAGGGACCCAGCCACTCTTCTCCATGCATCTTGTGCTTCTGGCCTATAGATGAGGAAACTGGGACCCAGAGAGGTTGGGGATCTCACTCTGGTTACCCAGCGAGTTGTAGCTGCAGCCCAGCAGTGAGCCCCAGACTCACCGTTCACGAGGCTGTAGAGAACACGGTTGGGTTTGCCGCGATCTCCATCCATGGCGATGACCGTCAGGACCTCTGAGCCCTTGGGGGGAACAGGAGCAGCTGCCTGAGGCCGATGGGGGATGCTGGGGCTCTCCCTTCCCCAGATGCTGCCCCACAGCGGGGAGGTGAGGGGAGGTGCCGCCCACACTCAAGAGCCAGGTCTCTGCGTGACCCTATCCTCGCTCTACCGGGAGCTCGTGGCCCCCTGGCCTTCCAGGGCTGGAGGGAGCGCCTGAGCCCCGCTGCTTGCCCCCCACGTGGCTTGGCACATGGGCTGCCCCCCTGGGTACACAGGCCTCCTGCATGGGCCTCGTCTTCACACCTCTTACACTGCCTCTTTCCCCGTACACCACTCTCAGGCCTTGCCTCTACTGCCCACCCTCCAGCCTCACCCCTGTTGCCTCATCCATCTTCGGCCTTCAGAGGTGCCTGAAAGGAGAGGTGGGAGAGGGCCCAGGCAGAGGGTGTCCAATGCAAAGTCCAGGAACTAGGATTTTATCCTGTGGCGCTGCGGGGCCGTTCGAAGGCTTTGGGAAGTTGCCCGACCTGACAAGCACTGCTCGATCCTGGCCTGCCACCCCCTCCTGGTCTCCCTACTCAGGCCCGTCTCCCTGGAGGCCTATCCATCCTCATGGCAGCTTCCTGACTGTCCTCTCCCCCCCGCCCCGGCACCTCCTTCCCCCTTAGCTCCTCAGCAGGACCGTCTGGGCCTCGCCCTGCTCTGACCTGCGGCCCCCGTGGGAGCAGCCCGGCCTTTCTCTCTCCCCCACTCTGTGCCCTTCTGCACCACTCGGCTGCCAGCATCTGAAAAGGTGACGTCTTAGCTTGGGCCCAGCACATGAGTGGTGCTCAGTAAGTGTTTTCATTGTTTTTTGAAGTTGGGAATAATCAGAATCCGGGGAACTGAAAATCGATAATGCAATTCCATTCCACGGAGAGTTCTTGAGCCGTGGCCACGGGAGGTCTAGCTGGGGGGCAATGGGTTCACCCCAAGGAGGGGCGTGCTCGTGGAGGGGCGTGCCTGGCATAGGAGCAGACATCAACCAAAGATGTCGGCGAAAGCAGTGCCTGGGCTGAGCTGAGAAGGGCAGGAGGCATTAGGCCCATGGGCGCGTGTCCGGCAGAAGGAAAAGGGTGCAGTGGCGAGAGGGCTGGGCTAAGTAGAGGATGGTGCGGTCTCCTGGGTGGAGGGGAGGCCAGCCCCTGGATGCCAGGCCCAGGACTGGAACCTGAGAGGCCAAAACACAAAACACGGGGGTGGCGGGGCTGGGGTAGGGGTGGGGATGAGGGACGGAGACGGCACTGAAGGGGGAGGAAGCTGAGGCAAGCCTTCCAGCTGGGCCCGCGTGTGATGTCCGACAAGGGTTGTGGTGATTCAGCAGCAGACTGTGGGAGAACTACCGGTTTGAGGGGCCCCAGGCTACAGGCTTGGAGGGAGGGAAGCGAAAGGCACCTCACCTCCTGTACGAGGTGGAGGAAAGGGCCACCTAAACCAAATCATCAGCTCTCTTCCCAGCCTCTCTTCTCAGCCCTTTTGAAGGGCTGACATGTGCAGCTGGGCTGGCATAAGCTTGACTGAGTGAAGAAATGCCTGGAAGAGCCTGGGCACCAGGTAGGTGCTCCACACATGAGCAGCTGCTTCTTCCTGGGCCTACTTCCCCATGCAAAACGACCTGTTCGTGGCCTGAGTCTGAGCGGGTCCAGAGCCGGCCTCCACGTGAGCCGAGGAGTGTGACCCCGGGTCGAGCCCAGCCATCCAGCAGGGGGATCCTCAGGCAGGGCAAAGGACAGGGCAGGAGGTGTCCGGAGGTGACACTGGGCTGAGGGGCGCAGCCACCCACCGGAAGGGTGTCCTCGTACACATAGCCGTAGTAGGGCGTGCCCACGAAGACAGGGGCCATGTCCTGCACGTCCTCCACGTTGACCGTGACCGTGGTGGTGGCCGAGAGCGCCACATTGGCCCCTCGCAGCCTCCCTCCGCCATCCTGGGGAAGGGTCGGAGAGGGAAGAGAGGTTGGGCTCTGGAGTTGAGCAGACTCCCATGGCATCTGGCTCCTGTCACTTACTGGCTGCCCTCCCTGATTCCTGTTTGCTTCTGTGTCACCTGGAGATAATTTTGCCCTCAATACAGGTGTTAGGAAAATTAAATGAGATGATGCATGAAGGTCTTCAATCAGTGCCTGGTATGCAGTAGGCGCTCATAAGCATTCCTTTGGAAAGAGGGTTAGGTTTCTCTCCAGGGAAATCATATCTGATCAGTAGCAGAGGAGGAGGGGTTCAGAGCCAAATCCCCTCTCCCAGCCAGGAGCCAAGCCTCAAACACTCCTGAGGGCCTGCTAAGAGCATGATGTGGACCCGCGCCTGAGCGTCTATAACGGAGCTGTGCGCCCACCAAGCCAGCCCTCGTGGAGTGACTGGCAGGCAGGGCCAGCACGAGCCTCCTGGTGCAGACTGAGGGGGATGGCCTGTGGCCAATATGTGACCAGCAGGGGCCTCTCTGGAAAAGAAAATGGGGGGCTGAGAGGGACGGCTGGGGTTTCCTGCCCTCGGGAAAGAGCAGCCGCTTTGGCTGAGTACCTGCTGAGCTGCAGATCCCATGTCACACACTTTAGAAGTATGAGGAATTTAGTTAAGTCTCGGGGGGGGGGGCAGATGGGAAAACTGAGGCTCAGAGAGGGTAACTGGTCACACAGAGAGGAAGAGGAGGATGAGCAAGCCCGGGCAGAGAAACAGAGGTGCCCAGAGGCCAGGCTGTGCGGATGTGAGGGCCAGGAGTCTCCAGGCACGGCCACCTGGGCCTACAGAGGAGAGCCAGGCCTGTCAGTCCTGAGGGGGCATACGCCCTCTCCCAGGAGGGAATATGCCCTCTCCGGCTCACAAACACCAGCCTCCCTGGAGAATATGTCCATGTCTGGGCAGGCTCCACGCAATAGAGATTCCGAGCAGCTGCACCCCCCTATCCCCTCCCCCATCGTACCTTCTGCCCCGAGCTGCTCCCCAACTGTAGAACCTAGCTGCTCCAATCCAAGGGCCGCTTCCCCTGACGGAGGCTGAGGAGAGCCCAGATGCTGCCACTCCTCCCTCTCTGTTACCTTGGCAACCACAGCAATGAAGTGGGCCTGGGCCTTCTCGTAGTCCAGGGTGGCCCCAGCCTGGAGGCGCAGGACACCACTGTGGCGGTCCACAGAAAACTTGGTGGAGTGTGGAGTCTGTAAGAGCAAGGGGCAGGCTGGGCCTTGGGGAGGGAGCCGGGTGGCCCCAGGATCGCCTGCTCTGCTTCCTGAATGGGGGTCTTCACCGTCCTTCCTTCATCACACGAACTCTGGTCTCAGGGCTGAGGTGCAAAGGGGCCCCCGCTTCCTAGGGCTCTGGGCTTCCCCTCCCTCTCCCTCAGTCCAACAAAGACGTTCCCTTCCAGCAGGGCCTCAGCTCTTTTCTCGGCTCAGCTAGAAAACAACGGGGCCCAGCTCAGGGCTAAGCTCTGGCCTGGAGTTTCCAGCAGGCAGAAATGTCAGCAGAGTGCTCTAACCTAGAGGAGGTGAGGGCTGAAAGCCATAGTGACAGAGAGAACCTTCAGGATCTTCCAACCCCTCCATTAAGTGACTGTGGGTCAGTCAGCAGCATCTGGGTAGGGGGTTGGGGAGGTCAAGTGGGGACAGGAGACAGTCCTCAATCTGAAGAGGGGTCACTGTGTGTCAGGAGCTGTTGTTGGAGCTTGACACGTATTTAATCCTCACAACTATCCCATGAGGATGCGCTTTCAACTTGCCCATTTTACGCATGAGGAAACTGAGCTGGGAAAGTCATACAATGATTGAAGCCCCATGCGTGGGAAGTGGTGGAATCTTTCCAGAACCCGTGGAGCCCAGGGGCTTTCTCCAGAACCTGTGTCTCTAGCCACTGAGCTATACTGCCTTGAAAATGGTGAGAGCAAGTGATTAACCATGGAGAGTGGAGAAGATGCTGCGGAAACAGCAGCCGTGGGAAGGAGGGCAGTGGGTTCCGGAGGAGCCCAGGGTGAGGCAGGAGGTGCGGGAGGGGTCTCCGCCTTCGACAGGGTGGGATGGATGGACAAGGGTCGGGTGGATGGACAAGGGTCGGGTGGATGGACAAGGCTCGGGTGGATGGACAAGGGTGGGATGGATGGACAAGGGTGGGGTGGATGGACAAGGGTAGGGTGGATGGACAAGGGTGGGATGGATGGACAAGGGTCGGGTGGATGGACAAGGCTCGGGTGGATGGACAAGGCTCGGGTGGATGGACAAGGGTGGGATGGATGGACAAGGCTCGGGTGGATGGACAAGGGTGGGATGGATGGACAAGGGTCGGGTGGATGGACAAGGCTCGGGTGGATGGACAAGGGTGGGATGGATGGACAAGGGTAGGGTGGATGGACAAGGGTCGGGTGGATGGACAAGGCTCGGGTGGATGGACAAGGCTCGGGTGGATGGACAAGGGTCGGATGGATGGACAAGGGTCGGGTGGATGGACAAGGGTCGGGTGGAGGTGTCACAGCTCTGCTCATTCTGAGAGTTGCCCCTTCTGCCTTTGTTCCTATTGACAATTCTAGGCCCAGGCAGGTTTCTTCTACTTTGTGTGGGTGCAAAGTGCCCAGGCCATCTTCTGGGGGAGGGGTTGGTGCGGGGATAGCTGAGGGTCCTGAGACCTGGGGAGAGGGAGGCAGGTCAACTCAGAGGGAGCCAGGATGGGCCAGTCAGGGGAAGATGGCTTCCTCTCAGGCCAGTCTTAGGTCCCCACCTATTCATCCCACGCCTGCATTTACTGAGACCTCTTTGGGTGGGATGCACCACCTGTGACAATCTTTGGGAATAGTTGAGGCACTGACCTAAGGGCTTTAGTGATGGAGATGGGGGCTGTCCAGGTGTCCCTGCTAGCCCAGGCCTCTGGTTATTTCCTGTGTGCCCCACCTTACCTTCAGGAAGTAGGTGACACTCCCTCCAGAACCTGTGTCCCTGTCCACTGCATGGACCTTGGCGATACTGCTCCCGGCAGGTGTGTCCTGAGGGGTCACAGCCACAGAAGGTCAGTCCCAGGGGCAGTGACAGATGCTCAGGGAACTGGGGTCTGGGGGCACGGGAAGGTGGAGTCAGGGGAGTGAGGGGTGAAAAAGAGGTGAAAGGTGGTGACTGACCCAGGGAGCATCCAGTAGGAGGAGGGGCCTTGAAGGAGGAGACACACTGGAGTCAGAGCGGGGTCAGGAAAGGGCAGAGGAAAGGAGGAACAAACAGATATCCTCCCCCGAGAACAGCTCCAAATAGACAAAGGCTTTAAATATGAAATGACTGTAAACAGTTAACAAACACAGACATATTCAGTATCACCAGGGATCACACACGTGCAGTTTAGAGCCAGCGCAAATATCTTTCTCCTACTGAATTAGCAGACATTTAAAGCTCCCAGAATCGCCAGTGTCGGCCAGGAACCAGGAGAGAAACCCTTTCTCATATCCTAGGGGAAAGGCAAACAGGTGCCATTCTGGAAAATCAATTCGGCAACACCTCACAGGCATCCATGCTTTGACCCAGCAATTTCAAATCATTCCAATTAGAGAAAGGAACTCTTATGCTCAGAGTTTGTTGTTTGATGTTTCTTATGACGGCAAAAATTTAAAGTATCTTTAATATCCAAACATAAAGGAACAGTTCAGTACATGCTGGAATATGCACTCAAGGAAAGCTATTAAAATCTTAGTTACCGCAACTTTACAATTACTGAGGAAAATTCTTATGTTATAAATTCAGTGAAAAATAGAATACAGAAAACATATGTTTAGTATAGTCACAACTATGTAAAACAAAGAGGAAGCAAGAACCTACGATCATGAAAATGATGAGGAGGAAATACCCCCAAATTTAACATCGTTGCCTCAAGCTGGAGGGATTAAGGGTGGTTTCTGAAACTCTTTTTTTCCCTACTTTTCTGTATAGTTCACATTTTCACAATAAGAGTACATTATAGGGAATTCCCTGATGGTCCAGTGGTTAGGACTAAGCATTTTCACTGCAGGGGGTGAGGGTGCAAAAAAAAAAAAAGTGCATTATAATTCTAATGGAAAATGGTCAATGAACATTCCTTTGGAATAAAAATGTGAGGGGGTGGCAACAGAGGTGGCAGGAGGACACAGAGGGGAGGGGTCTCCAGAGGGTAGTGAGTGACGGAGAGGGCTCTTCACTCCAATGCCTGGTCCCCTTGGCCAGGTCACAGGGCCGCCCAGAGGCCTGGGGCAGGAGTGCATCGACCCTGCCTGGTGGCCCCTTGCTCACCTCGGGAACCTGGACAACGTAGGGCTCCTGGATGAACCTGGGTGCCTCGTCATTGGCATCAGTCACCAGGATAGTGACTTTTTCCGCCACCTGAGAAGGGGCAAAGGGGACAGGTGTTGGAGCATTGAGACCTTCTGGGTGATAAAGGGACAATGGCCTCTAACACCCTAGGTGTATGTCTCTGCCCCCTCTTTCCCCCTCCCTTCCCCTTCCTCCCTCCTTCCTTCCCTCTTTTATTCATTCATGCAGCACATACTGTTAAGGAACTACTTGGTGCCAAGCACTGTGTTCCATGCTGGAGACAGAAGACACAGTCTGATGGTGTGAATTTTGCAGGGTGGAGTGGTGGGCAAAGAGCAACATATAAAAGAACAGTCATGATGTCATTCAGGGCGACAACCACAGCAGGCTGGGTGCTGAGGGCTGGGGCCTGCACCACATGACTCTGGGGGCACGGTGCGCCCCAGTCTAGGCAAAGGCACCAGTTTAGGTGGCTACATCCAGAGGCCCAGAGAAGAGGCATCTGACCCAGCCTGCGGTGGATGAGAGCAGGGAGGCCTCACAGAGGTGTGAGAAGTAAGGTCTGCAGCACTTTGTCAGGTGAGAGGGAAAGAGGAGGAAGGTGTGTCAGGAAGAAGCAGCAACACGGGCAAAGGCAGAGTGAAGCACATACGTGGGTTCAGAGCGCATAAGCAGATTTAGGGCTACACGGCTGGTAGGGTGAATGTGGGAGAGAAGGCGGGTGAGGCTGATGGTGCTCTGAATGGCAGTCTGAAGCTTGGATTCCACCCTGAGGGCAGTGGGGGCCAGCCGCTAGTGCTTTCTGAGCTGGGATCTGTGGCCAGGTCTGTGCTGCACAGTGATGGCTCCAGATGTGGACTGAGGTCGGGGAGCCTTGGAGGGAGGGGAGCCCCCAGGATTATCCGGGAAGCAGTGAGGAGGGCTGGGCGAAAGCAGCAGCTGTGGGGAAGGAGGAGAGGGAGGAGGGGTCGGGTGCCCAGGTGTTCAGCTTGGGTGATGGGGCAGAGCCAAGAGCCAGGTGGGAGGAGATGGATGGGCAAGCAGGTTTGAGGAGATACTGCTTGAGGAATGTGGGTGTGCTCCGTCAGAAGTGCAGCTGACAGGTCTTGCTTTCTTCCCTCTCTCTCCCTTCCTTCCCCTCTCTCCTATGAGCATATTGGGGCAGATCTTGCTGGACCTCAGCTTGGGTTTGCTGGGAGCCCTGCCCTGCGTGTTGCCAGGGGCTGGCTGGAGTGTGTACTCACCAGATTCAGGCCGTCGGAAATGCTGATAACGGCTTCAATCTCATCCTCCCTCTGTGAAGCACAAGGACAAAGTGTCCAGGAGTCTGAGGCACCATAGGGACCCCTGGAGGCTGGGTGCATCAGAGGAGGCCTGGGCATTTCAAGGGAGCCCTGGAGCAGGGCGGAGTGGCTGAAAGCTGCCTCTGGCCATGCTTGAGACCTTATTTTGGGGCTTGGCCCATCAGAGGTTCTCAGAAACCCAGAGGGTTGAGGTGCCAACCGAAAGTGCACCCCTGTTAGAATGAGGAGAGATGCTAACTAGTGTGCTGGAGGACCCAGAAAGAGGTTTTTAATCCATTTAAAAATTTTCCTCTTTTTGCCCCTTCTCTCTCCCTCGACTCTCCATACTCTACAGTTCCTCAGAGGTCCAGGTCTGTGGTGTCTCAAGCCCTCCCCTTGACATGGTGAGTGTCGAGGTTCCCCAGGTCCCGTAGGGTGACAGGGAGGGGAGAACAGTTGCACCTCCTCTGCTGTGTCCCCACAGCTGTTTCTGGGACCCACCCTTTCCTTTCTCTGCACTGGTGGAGTCTGCCATTGGATCAGAGCTGGCAGCACCCCACAGCTGAGGTCCAGGTACCTGGTCCACCAGCCTGGTGTGGGATCTCACAAGGGAAACATAGCCCATGCCCTGTCACCCGCAGGTTCAGAGGGCACAGAGGGGAGGAGATTTACCAAACTCAGACCCGCTTTCTAAAGCAGTCTTTCCAGCCCTGATCTGCTGGCTGAGTTTTCTGTGATTTATGGGACCTCTCCAAGGATCCTCTCTAGGGCACCTTCCCACCCACAGAGGTCTGTCTTCATGCCTGGCAGGCAATGTTCCTCGCAGGTCCCCATACCTCTCTGTCCAGCTCTTCAATCAGGGTTATGTTTCCAAAATTGGGGTCAACCGAAAAGACGCTTCTAGTGCTGGGGTCAAAGCTGATGTGGTAGGAGATGGGGTCTCCCTCAGGGTCTGTTCCATTCAGGGTGTACACATGAGAGCCTGGAAAGAGACAGTTGAGCACTCACAGCTGGACCCGTCCCAGCTGGCTGCTTCCTACTCTTTTTCTTTATTCTTCACGACTATCAGCTGTTAGTATCTGCCACTTTACAGATTGTAATCTAGAATACAGGTTACAGAGGGCTTCAGGGCTGCTGGGTCTAACTCTAGGGTCTCTGCCTGGAAATGACTCCTGTCCCAGGAACCAAGACTGGGGATGGGGGATGAGGGAAAAGGGAGGAGCCTTAAGGTGGAGGGGTGACCCACGTGCAGCACTGTTCCCCATGCTTGGATTATTCAGGGAATTCTGAGCAGGTGCTTCTTTTACACTGCAGTGGTCCTTTTGCCCAGGGTTCCCAGACCAGGTGATGGAGAGGAAGTGTGAATCTCCCTCCTTCTCCTGCTCCAACTCTCCCTGCAGATCCCACTGAGTTCATTGTTCTAGGGCCATTTTAAAGCCTAGAGCCCTGGGGCTCTGGGACGTTAGTACTTTGCTCAAGGTCAAGCAGTGGGTAAAGGCCCCAGTGCTGAGGACTGCCGCCTGCCCCTGGGGCCGGCCCTGTCTCTGGGCTCAGCGGCTGGGTCTCCAGGACTGGCACAGCTTAGGTCTCCACGGCCGCCGTGCCCTCCTTTCCTGCAACTGCCCCGGGGAATTCAGAGCGCAAACAGGGTGTCCTGGGAGTCACGGGTTCGGTCTCTATGTCCAGGGGAACGTGGGCCGCCCCTCCGGGAGACCTATGTGGGGTGGATGCCAGGGGGTACTCACCCACAGGAGTGTCCTCCGGGAGGCTGAAGAGGGCCATGTTTCCGTTGGTGCTGCCCACCCCGTTGGCGAAAAAGTAGGGGGCGAAGTTGGCCTGGGCTAGGAAGAGAACACGGAACAGAGGACACCCGGACACGCGCAGGGACTGCTCCGCACCGGGTGGTCGCGCGTCTGGCCCACCCGCGGGCAGGCGGGTGCTCCCCTCCCGGAGCCCAGCGCGCCCACTGGGGCCCTCGGCCACCACCTCCCGTGGGCTCCGGCTGGGCTCGGGTTGTCAGGGACACGCACCATCTGGCCGTTTGGAACTCAGGCAGCGGCCAGTCTCAGCCCCATCAATGGGCAGACTAGGAAACCTCGCCCAGAGAGGGGCAGTGCCCTGGCCAAGGTCACACGGGGAGGGGCAACACCCTCCCACAGCCCTCGGGGCAGCTGCCAAACCTCCGACCGTGCTTCTGAAGAAGCGGAGAGCAGCGAGAACCCCCCCTCCCCAGTCCCTGTCCCCGTCCCCCATCCCGAGCCCCACTCTGGAAATGAACGGTCCAGAACTGTCCCTGGGTCCGCCCCGGGGGCGCCGGCACCCATCCCTCGTCCCTACCGGGGCCCGCGGGGCCTGCGGCCACTCACCCAGGCGGAGGAGCAGCAGCCCCAGGGCCAGGACGGCCCGCAGGCCGCGCCCCATGTCTCCGCGGGCGGGTCTTGTTGCTCCCCGCAGCCGAGGCCGGGCACCGGAGCACGGAGCATGCCCTGGGCCCGCGACAAGTGCAGAGCCGGGCGGGGGCGGTGGGGGGCGGCGGCGGGAGGCGGGCGTGGGGCGGGAGCGCTGAATGGTGCGCAGGGCGCTAAGCGGATGACACGGCTCGGATCGGCGCCGCTGGAGCGCTCCCGCCCGCAGCGCAACGAGACCAATTAGTGGGTGCAGAGCTGAGGGGACCCGCTCCCAGCAGCGGGCGGGGGTGGGGGGCGGGAGGGCATTCCTCTGTGCTACCGCGACCTCTGCCCCCAGGTCAGGAGCGCAGGAGCCAAGGGGACCCCAGGGCCGCAGGGCACTGGAAAACTGGGACTTTTTCCAGGTCTGCAAATCCTGGTAGGGCTGGGCTCCACTGGAGTTTTTCCTTCTTATGAACTTCCTCTGTGACTGTCAGGGAGTTTGCCACTCTCTTTGAGCCTGACTGTAAAACAGCGGCAGGGAAAGGGCCCAACCTCAGCGCAGAAGGATTCCTCCCACTAGTCTCTAGGAGAAATGAGGGCGGGGCAGAAAGGGGGTGGGTGGGCTTTGGGAAGGGCATGGCCTTAAAAATCCAAATAGATTCCAGGGATGTGTCCCTGAAGGCTTTGGGGGTGAGATTTGCGGTTGGGAAAGGGGCAGATGGTGAGGGATTATCAGGACCACCTCTCTGAGATCTCAACCCATTCCTGTCCTGCCCCCCAGGCCAGGCTAGCTTTCCCAGAGGGTCCGATTACTAGTCTGGTCACTAGTGGGGGTCCACGTGTGTGCTGGGCAGCAGAGAGGGCCTTCAAGTCTCTAGTAAGGTGGAAGGCAGAGATTGCCAGGCAGCAGGCTAGTCTCCCTCCCCATCTGCAGTGCCCAGTTGTGACCATGGAGAAGCAGCAGACCCACGCAAGCCTTGCAAGGAAGGGCGAACTGTTTGAAAGCAGATTCAAGCCCCATCATGGGACAGACTTGCTAACAGAGCTGGCCAACACAGGTATGGACTGTCCCAGGAGGGGTGAGCTTCCCATCCCTGGAAGACGTTTAGGCAAGCAAGGCGCTGCTATGGGGGCCCTGGGTGCTGACAGCTGGGAGAAACACTTAAGCTCAGGAGCCTTCCTGGTTGCTGATAAGTTTCCCTGGGCTGGACCTTCACTTTCTTGCTCAGACACCAGCATCTGGTTGAAGAAGCAGCCTGTTCTCCTTATATTCACAGGGTGTACAGGGCGGACACTTCAGGCCCGAGCTTGGTCACTCTCAAGGATACCCTTGGGAGGGTGTGGCCACAGACAGAGAAGACCCCTTTGTGTGCTCCCCAGAGAGGCTGGGGTCCCAACATTTCCTCCCCAATGGCGTTCACAGGAGTAGAGCATCCCCAATCCCCTGGGCCAGTCCCCCTCCATCTACTGTTAGCAAGAGTTAGGGATTCAGGCCAAGGAGAAGATGAATGAGCAGTCCCAGAGTGTTATTTTCAGGCCCAATTAACCAAAACCCTTCATGTTGAATCCCCTTGGGCTTGGCCCTTTCACTGAAAAGGTGCACTTTATTTATTTTTTGAAAAGGTATAACAGTTATTTTTATTTTATTTTATTTATTGAAGTATAGTTGATGTACAATATTACATAAGTTACAGGTGTACAATACAGTGATTCAAAATGTTTAGAGGTTATACTCCATTTATAGTTATTATAAAATATTAGCTACTTTCCCTGTCTTGTATAATATATCCTTGTAGCTTATTTCATACCTAATAGTTCGTACCTCTTTTTAAAAATTTTGTTTTTATTTTTTGCCAGTTAGCCCTTTATTTTTTTTTTACTGTTTCTTTTAAAAAAATTAATTAATTAATTAATTTATTTTTGGCTGTGTTGGGTCTTCATTTCTGTGCGAGGGCTTTCTCCAGTTGTGGCAAGTGGGGGCCACTCTTCATCGCAGCGCGCGGGCCTCTCACTATCGCAGCCTCTCTTGTTGCGGAGCACAGGCTCCAGACGCGCAGGCTCAGTAGTTGTGGCTCACAGGCCTAGTTGCTCCGCAGCATGCGGGATCTTCCCAGACCAGGGCTCGAACCCATGTCCCCTGGCATTAGCAGGCAGATTCTCAACCACTGCGCCACCAGGGAATCCCTGGTTTGTACCTCTTAATTCCCTACTCCTACATTGCCCCTCTCCCCTCCCCTCTCCCCACTGGTAACCACTAGTTTTTTCTCCGTATCTGTGAGTCTGCTGGAAAGATGCACTTTAACTTGCACAGACATTCCTTGATCTTTCGTGTTACAAAATGCTGGGACAAAGCTAAGGCAAGCATTCCCTATGTTCTACACAGAGATGAGGAGGCTGCAGCTCTCTGTAGATCACCCAGTGAGCTGGAGGCACAGACAGGGTTTCCTGGGGCAAGTGTCAATGTGCTGAGAAAAGCCAGCTCTCCCTGTGTCCCATCTGCCCATCTCCTCACCAGTGGTTGTGGTGCTTTTGACTTCTTTCTCCTCAGTTCACTCAGTCAACAGACTTGTACTGGAGAGGGATAGAGAAGGAGTACCCCACATGCCGTGTGTGTGTGTGTGTGTGTGTGTGTGTGTGGTGTGATTGTCCCTGCTTTCGAAAGGAAGAAGTTAAAGCACAGAAAGGGTAAGTCACTTGCCCAGGCTCACACAGCCAGTGAGGGAAAGAGTCTGGATTCACACCCAGTTTGGCCTGGCTGTAAAAATAGTTAAAACTCTTTCCATGGCAGAGGAAGATGACCGTGAAGCTCCTGAAGCTTCAGCTGCTGAGCCCCTTGCTCACACGTCCTTCCAGAGCCCTAATTTTGTATTTGTAGTTTATATTCTTCTGTCCCCCTTCAATTGTACAGGTTCAGATCTGCTATAGTGACTAGCGGCCTGGTTTGCCTGGGACTGAGGGGACTTCCAGGGATACAGGACTTTCAATGCTAAAACCGTTAAAGTTTGACTTAAACGGGAATGAGTTAGTCACTCTAGACCGGCCCCTGTCCTCAAACAAAGCACCTGAGAACCTAGGAAAACAGCAGCTCTTTATGGAGGTTCTCACCATGGACCCTGATCTTGACCTTGTGGTGCTGAGGGTCTGGAAACTGCCTGGAGGGCTCAGTTTCTCATAGCTGGGAAGGAAAGTCCCACCTGCCATGAGACATGGGGCTTGGCCCTCATTCAAAGACCCTGGGCAGTCTCGGGCACACCTGTCACCTTATCCTCCACATGCCCATCATCCCTGCATGGTGACAAGCTCCCTCTCCCCTGGGCCTCCTCACCATGGCACCTGCTGTGAAATACCAAATCAGGTCATCTCTAGGTCAGGTTCCGACAGCTCTTCCTCAGGTCGATGTAAAACAGCTGGTCCCGCTGTTAGTAAGTGGGAATTCAAGGGCCAGCTGCCAGACTGGACATGCATGTGTGTTCTAGCCCCATCTGCCAGCATGTCACCCCAGGCTCTTGTGACCTCTTTGATCATATCTGATTTGAGTGTGCTAACCCACAGTGCCTTGCCCACATACATGCACACACATTCACACAGCTGCCCGAAAACACACGAGTTCTAGTCCCATTTGCAGACCCATTTGTGCACACCCAGCGGATCGCTCACATCTCCTCATTTAAACACGCATGCCCAGGTCACGTGTGTGCACCTGCACTAGGAGAGGTTGGGCAAGGCGCTCTCTCAGCTCCTTCTGTTGCTGAGCAGCCGATGCCTGCTTTCGGGCTCATGTTCCTAATGACCTTGATCTAGGAGGGGGAAAGTGTTGGTCTCCAGCACCCTGCTACTGCCCCAGCTGTCTGGGATGAGACCGTCTGGCAGACGAATGTCTGCCCTGGAACTTGGCATCCTGAACTGTTCTGTTCAGTTGCCAAGTTCCAACAAAATGACTGCTCATGACAGGGAAGCCGTGGTCCAGGATGGGATTTGGTACGGAGCATGAAGGCATAGGGTCAGGGGATGTACCTTCTCTGAACACGACTGTGAGGTTCCACCTATCCCAGCCCAGGTGAGGTCCTGAGGACTGTCCTCTACAGGTCTGGGTCAGGTATACCCACCTGGCTGGAATTTGGGAGTCCCTCCCTACAGCAGTGGGCTCTGCGGGGCTGAGGAGTCCTGGACATTATCTACTCTGAAATGTGGCCACCCTCTGTCCCCTTGCTGTGTCCAGGCCAGGTGTAAGGTGGCTGCCTCAGTGTCCTTTGACATGGGGATGGCATTCCTCCTCTTATCTGTCTAAGGCCTGACTTGTTCCCCTAACTGAGAGACTCTGCAGGAATCTGGGGCTGCCACCTATTCCCCCAGTCTCCATCTAGCTGGAACTAGTACCCACTTGCTGGGATTCCTGTGTCTTAATGCTGGCTCTTGGTCACTGTGGCATTCACACAGGTGGGCAGAAGCTCCAGACCTGGCGTTGCCTATTTTCACCCTATAGCAGTCTCCTTTGCTATCTCAGCCTGCCAGATGGCTGAGCCTGGGTAGGGGACATTCCCAAGAATGTCTTCTCCTCCAGAAACTAGTATGCTTCTGTCCCCAGACAGAACTGGTCCTTACTTGGGACCTTGACAGGGCCCTTAAAAGAATTTAGTGCTGTAATCTGTCTGCTTTGGTGTCTCCCCCAGAGTGCTTTGAATCATTTAGGGGAGAGACCATATTTCATGCATAGGTTGCTTCAGTATCCACATAGGTCCTGTCCCACAATAGATCCTTGATGAGCAGCTGTTGACTGGCTGAATGATGACTGAATAAATGAATGAATGAAGAGACACCTGACAGTGTCATAAGTCTTGGTTCCTGGTCCTAGTCAACAACTGACCCTCTTCAGGCCTTTGACATGCTCCCTCCCCCTCCATGCATCCATAAATGGATAGGCTGAAGTAGCCAAAGGGTATACACTGAAATGCCTGCTGAGCCAGGCAGGATGTGGAAAAGTGTGAAGTGGCTGAGGGAAAGGCAATAGGGAGTGGTGGGAACTACTGCACACGTATAAGCGTCCATATCTATAGCATATTTAAACATTGAGTTGAACAAGCGAAATGGTGGCATTTTGATGTGGAAAAGGACGTTTTCAGGTCTGACATCTTGTAATTTGATAAATTCCACCCTCTGGTTCATACTTTGCAAATTCTGAGGGGCAGGGCAGTTTGACAGATTAAACAGCAGATGAACCAAAGACCTCTTCCAGTGATGGAGCTGTTGATAACAAGCCTGCCACCTGCCTCTGGACCTGGCCACATGTTACCAGACTGCTTATGAACAGGCAAGGTCCAACCACCACTTGGGAAACCAGACTAGATACCTAGACACACCCATATCCTAGAAGTTTTATGATGCTTCCACTGCAGGGCAAGTGGCTGTGGAGTCAGTTGGAGGGAGTCACACGTGGGGTCCTGCGTGAACATTAACCAGCTGGGACTCTAGACAGTGGTTTACCCTGGACAGTTGGCCCAGAGATAAGCTCAGTGATGAGTCAGCAGTGTGAGTGGGCACACAGGGCTGTAAAATGCATGTGGTTTCCAACAGGAGGTTCTGTGATAGCTGGGGATGGAACTGGTCCCGGAGGACCCAGTCTTTTTTTTTTTTTTTTTAATTTTACTTTAATACACACATAATTTTATTGCAAAGATGTGATCAATAAAATGTTTTTCAAACACAAAAAGTATTACATTTGGATAACATTTTATGGGGAAGTGGAACATAAATATAAGTTATAAAAGAACAGTGTAGAATTACTGAATGTTACAGAGCTCATTCATGTAATTTTTTTTTGAAATTTTGAATTTTATTTTATTTATTTTTTATACAGCAGGTTCTTATTAGTTATCTATTTTATACATATTAGTGTATATATGTCAATCCCAATCTCCCAATTCATCACACCACCACCATCCCCACCTGCCACTTTACCCCCTTGGTGTCCGTACGTTTGTTCTCTACATCTGTGTCTCTATTTCTGCCATGCAAACCGGTTCATCTGTACCATTTTTCTAGGTTCCACATATATGCATTAATGTACGATATTTGTTTTTCTCTTTCTGACTTACTTCACTCTGTACCTGAGGACCTAGTCTTGAACGGGGGTGGAGATGGGGAGAGTTCTGGATCCGTTTAGTTTGGTGGAAACAGATCTGGGATGACAGTTCGGCTTCTATTTCAGAGCCAGACATTTCTCATTTCCTCTCCCTAACAGCCCTCTGTGACAGGCAGTCTTGGCCTCATTTTCCAGATGGGGAACCTGAGACTCTGAGAGGTTGTCTGACCTCCCTGATGTCATACAGTCAGCCATCACCTGAACCCAAGTCTGTCTGGGAAGCCTGTGCTCTGTCAACTGCACTAGGGGTCCCACCAAGTCAGGGAGTGTGGGCCCCTTCAGTTACCATGGAGACTGCACACTTTCTCTAGTGACACTACTGTAACCTGCCAGTGTGTTTAGATTCTTCAAGGAGTCAATTAAGGCAACAGAAGAATTCCAGTTTTATAACATAAAGTCACTTCCAGATGTCTGGGTTTTCTTTGTATACTCTTAGGGTCCCTGTGAGCCTTGAATAGCCTTATTTGTAAAACTTTCCCTGTCAACACAATACCCTTTGAGGGTTAAGTTCTTCCATCAAGTTTAAAAGCCCGTGTCACAAGTTCTGGAGAGGGCATCCCACAGGTGAGCGTGGGAAGGAGAGTGTTTGGCATTTGGACAGCGTCCGGCTCTGCATGGGCACCTCTGTTTGCTTGGGAATTGGTCTCAGTCTTTCCCTCGCTCCTCAGAGGAAGGACAGATGGGGCAGGGTGGGCGGGCAGGTGCAGGGTCCTCAGCTCCTTTCTGTGCCTCCCACCTTTGGCCTGGGCTGCTCTGAGGGCTGGTGTCCCTGGAAGCCCCTTTGGGTCACTGTCCCTCTGGCCCAAGGCTGGTATCTCTCTGGCCCTCACCTCCCCCAGGCCAGTGGCTCAGAGCTGCGGGGACTGCATTCCGGCCCCTCAGAGACAGCGTCCTCCCAAGGGCCAGGTTGTGTCTTCCTTTTATTTGTGTACCTTTAATGACTACCCTAGTGCGCCCTCAAAGATGCCGAGGCTTCTGCGGTTGTGCTTTCCTGAGGACAAGGAAGGTTCGGTGGCCGGACACATGACCTTCGAATTGCTCCTCCTGTTGACTCTTGAGCGCACGTGTTTCGTTTCGTGTGAGTGTTTTCTTTACCTTCTCTTGGGTAGGGTGGGGTGGGGGGGTGGAGCGGAGAGGAGATGGGTGAGGGATGAGGATCTGGAATGGCCAGCTCCCCCACTGCTGTGCGGCGAGGGGTTCACCTTGCAAGAGAGCTCCTGCTGAGAGTCCCACACAGCGCAGGAATGTTCACCGTGGACTTGGCCCCCAGTGCATACAGTTACCGAGCCTCAAGGCTGCTCCCCTGCTGTTCAGAAGCCCCTGGAATCCCTCCCCTCTGTCCCTTCCCTGCTGTTCTGCCTTTGTTCCAGCTCCTTCCATCTCCTCCTGATGGTCCTTCCTACCTGCATTCTCTCCTGCTCACACACAGCTCTGGCTATCCATTGTCCTCAGGATAAGCTCTAAAATCTGAGAACGTTTGGGCGCTCTCATGGCCCCAGACTGAAAACTCCACTTCCCTTTTGTCCCGCGATTTTGCTGTCCAGTTGCTAGATTCTTCTCAAATGCTCAAGTCTTCACCCCTGCTTCCCCCTAACACACACGCACACCCCCATTCTCCCGCTGGAACTCTCCCATAACTCAGTGCAAGCGTCAGCTCTCCTCTTTTCACATCCACTCCTATGCCTGGTCCTCTGTTCTTGCCTCACAAGTGTGTGGAGAAGTGATGATTTCTCAGCCCTCAAGGACCGTATTTGCTCACCTCTGAGCCTCAGAACTAGCACAGTCTGACCATTACCTACCCCAGGAATGGGTGACTGAGTGAGTGAATGAGCTCGCAAATGAAGTTTCTGGAAGGAAGGCAAAGGTCTGTCCTAGAACAAGGTAGGGACTTTGAGCTTGCCCTAGGACCGTTGTCCCCATTGCCCAGGGCCAGGGAAGCTCTGCCTATCAGCCTCGCACCTGGTGGGCCTGGACTTCTCAGACGTGCCTGTGGGGTGACGTGGGGAGGGCCTTCTCACCTTGCCGGGAGAATCAGATTAGAAGGAATTTACTGAGGGATAAGCCTCTTAGACCTGGGCCATCTGTTCCCCCTGAGCCTCCTCTCCGCAGTTCTGTGTTCACTTGGGCATAAACACTCCCCTAGGGTCGGGGACAGGGAAGGCAGGGGCTTCCCGGAACCAAGCTCCTCTGTGTGCCAGGCCCCTTGTGGGCATTTTACAGCTGTCTACTTGCCGGAGCCTCACGTTAGCCCTCTGAATAGGTCCTGGACTCTCCATCTTACAGACAAGGGAACTGACTTGCCCAGGTCACACGAAAATCCTGGGGAGGACTGGGATTTGAGTCCTGGTGTGTTGCACCAAGACCCTTGCTCTTGTCACTATTCCTCACTCCCCCCTTTTCCTGGTTAGGGCGTGCTGTGAGGAAGGTGTGGCCTGCAGGAGAGACCTCAGGGTGTGGGCTTCCTCTAGTAGAAAGCTGTGGCTCAGGCCCTACCACCAATTTTCTCAAGCAACCCTGTGCCATGCATTTTGTTTATTTATTTACAATTTGTTTCTTTGAACGTTCTTTCCAGCAGATTCACATCGGGAAGTCAGGAAGGGGTTCCTTCAGGAGCCATGGGACGTGGGGCTTAGGTGTATCTCAGGACAGATGAACCTCTGCGTGGCTGGTTGGCTGCTCTTGGGCTCCTGTTACCCTGCACTCTGGCAGGCTGGGAAGTCTCCAGATTTGTAGCTGCCACAGGTCACGGTGGAGTCTTGACTATCAGCGTTCAAGGGGCCAGGTGAAGACTGAGGCCAGGTGGGCTGAACCTGGAACACCATAACTCTGAAGGTTGGTGGCATGATTGAGACCAGGATCTGGAGTTCTGAAACTTTCCCAGGGCCTTTGCTGCCTGACATGAAGCCCTCCAACGTCCCAGCTCGCTGCCATGAAGGTTGAAAGGGGTTAGTGAAGCCCGTTGATGCCTTCCTTGTATGTTTTGTCTCGCTGGATTTTATATCTCTGAAGCCAGCATGAGCCCAGAGGGTTTAAGTTACTTGTCCAGGGCCACACAACAAGACAGGCATTCCAGAACTTTGACCTTTGAATCCATGTTGTGGTTTTCAGAAGATTCTGGTTCTGGCTTTTCTAAAAGGCAGCATGAGCACAGTGCAACATGGCAGGCAAGAAATGTTGTGTCTTTAAGAGAGAAGGCTCAGGTTCATGGGCAGAGGCTTTGTCGTCAGCCCCAACTTTGAGGGGAGCATCCTGGGGGAACCTAAGTCTTCTGGGTGCCTAAGGCACTGAGCATGAGGGTCTCGGCTATATGGAGCCTGTTTTGGGGAGCACTACACCTGTGGGAGTGCCCCAGGCACCACCCAAGAGCGGGGCTTTGGCTTGAACTTGCATGGTCTGCAGCTTCTCACATGGTGTCCTGGGAAGGAGCAGTGGGCAGACGAGACCAGACAAGAGGCAGAGAGGCAGACAGAGTCAAGGCGGGGGAGAGGGGAAAATACAGTTAAGATTAATTTTTAGATACAAAGATTTTTTTAAAAAAATTAAAGCAAGAGTCAGATCTTACCCTCCTTCCTGGAGGCCCAGAGGGGGATTTTCATTGCAAACATGACCAGCCCAGGCTATTTCTATCCCAGCAGGGAGTAATCTGATTTACAGGCAGAAGATGGAGAGAAGGTAGTTTATCTGTTCAACTGTCTCTGTCAAGAGCAGAGTCCACTAAAGTTGAGGGGTCCGGAAGGCCTGTTTCTGATGGTGATGGTGCGAGGGTTCACCCACACCTACTTGCAGGCCCTTGGACCCTCAGGCTGTCTCCTCCCTGTCTCAGGCAATATGTGTCTCATCTTCTGACAGGCCAGTCCCATTTATGGGAGGCATAATCCATAAGGAAAAAAAAACCTGCATGCATTAAGCTAGTCTTCCTAGGTCTTTTTTTTTTAAAATTTTTTTGATGTGGACCATTTTTAAAGTCTTTTATTGAATTTGTTACAATATGGCTTCTGTTTTATGTTTTGGTTTTTGGCCACGAGGCATGTGGCTTCTTAGCTCCCTGACCGGGGATCCAACCGGCACCCCCTGCATTGGAAGGCCAAATCTTAACCACTGGACTGCCAGGGAAGTTCCCATAGTTTTTATTAAAGTAATTAATTAATTTATTTATTTATTTTTGGCTGCCTTGGGTCTTCGTTGCTGCGCGCAGGCTTTCTTTAGTTGCTGTGAGCAAGGGCTACTCTTCGTTGCGGTGCACGGGCTTCTTGTTACGGTGGCTTCTCTTGTTGCAGAGCACGGGCTCTAGGCGCACAGGCTTCAGTAATTGTGGCTCGCAGGCTCGGTAGTTGTGGCACACGGGCTTAGTTGCTCTGCGGCATGTGGGATCTTCCCGGACCAGGGCTTGAACCCGTGTCCCCTGCATTGGCAGGCGGATTCTTAACCACTGCGCCACCAGGGAAGCTCCGTAGTTTTGTTATTTATTTATTTATTTATTTATTTATTTAGGCTGCGCTGGGTCTTTGCTGTGCACAGGCTTTCTCTAGTTGCAGTGAGTGGGGGCTACTCTTCGTTGCGGTGCGTGGGCTTCTCACTGCGGTGGCTTCTCTTGTTGTGGAGCACGAGCTCTAGGTGTGTAGGCTTCAGTAGTTGTGGCACGAGGGCTCAGTAGTTGTGGCTCGTGGGCTCTAGAGCGCAGGCTCAGTAGTTGTGGCGCACGGACTTAGCTGCTCCACAGCATGTGGGATCTTCCCAGACAAGGGCTCGAACCCGTGTCCCCTGCATTGGCAAGCGGATTCTTAACCACTGAGCCACCAGGGAAGTCCCCATAGTTTTGTTTTTAATAGCACAAAAAAATTCTGGAAACAATCTGAATATCCTATTGTAGAGAAATTGTTAATTAGTAAATGGTACCTCGTGATGATGGAAATGTTTAACAATGATAAAACCCTGTGATTATGAAGACTATATAGCATCACGAAGAAAAATGCTTACAATGCAATGTTAATTTTAAAAATTAAAAAATGAGGTACAATAAAAATAAAAATAAGTAAGCATGTTTGTAGTAAAAAAAAGGAAACACAAATGAATGAGGAGGGTTATTAAATTATGGTAATGAAATTCTTCTTTTTCCTGTTCTCGTTTCTGGATTATTACTATATGCAAGGTGGTATGATAGTTAAGAACATAGAATCTGGAGCCAGATTATTTGGATTCAAAGCCCAGCTCTGCCACCTACTTACCCACCCTAGCTGGGTGACCTTCAACAAGTTACTAAACCTCTCTGTGCTTTGGCACATCATCTGTAAAAATGAGGATAGCAAAAGTATCTAACTCTTAGGATTATTGTGAGGGTTAAATGAGTTAGCACATGTAAGTGCTGCACAGTAATTGCTATATAATCACTAACTATATGAAAAATAAATTTAATTATCATAATTCATCCATAGCTTCATCTCTTAATCATAAATAAGTGCTAATATTGGTGTAATTTTCTCTTTTTCTTCCTATTTGAAAGTGCTTTTGCCTTTCCATAGTGATAACCATAGTAATATACACTGTAAACGACTCCTTTCTATTAATATCATATTGTGAGAGTTTTCCACCAGCATTTTTGACGGAGAACCATGATTTCCTGATTACTGTTTCCCCTCCACCCCCTGTCCCCACCCTCAGGCCCCAAGATTCTCTCCTGTGGCTCCTACAATAAATACTGCAGTTAACTGATTGCAAATATGGGTGCAATTCTCCACCCTCCCTTTGCAACGTGACTTTGCAGCTTCTCTCATCATGACAAGGGGTCTATTTCCCTGCTCCTTGAATCTGGCCTGGTGACTTGCTTTGACCAAGAGAATGCAGTGGAGATGAAGGTGGACTAGTTCTGAGGCCTGAAGAGGCCTTAGGTACTTCTACTCACATAGGTGGAGCCCTGCAGCCCCAGGTAGACAAGTCTGAGTTTGCCTGTTGGAGGATGAGACACCATGTGGAAGAGAGTCCAGTTGCCCAACTGAGACCATCCTAGCTTCAGACCACCAACCCCCAAACATGTGAGAGAGCCCAGCCAAGCTCAGCAGAAGTGCCTATCCAACCCTTGGAAGAATGAATGAGCCCAGCCAAGACGAGAAGAACCATTCAACTGACCTGTAGACACATGGAAAATGATAACTACTTATTGTTTTGGGCCACTGAAGTTGGAGGTGTTTTGTTATGCAGCCGTGGCTGACAGGTATAATCACAAGGAGCAAGACTGCTGATCTGAGCCCCTCTGATTGGTCCACTGGGCAGTATGGGCCGGGCACCCTCTCCACCTCCTCCTTTCCTGCATCCATTTTACTCAGGCCCTCGTGTCCACCCTGCTACCACCCAAAGTTGCCAAAATCCTCAAGTCATCACACTCCTGGTCCTCAGTGGGTAACCTTTGTCTCTGCAGTCTGGGCTCCTTTCTGAAGACAGTGGCAACCCCATGGTGGGGAAGAAATCTCTCTGTGTCCCTTTCAGCCCCTCTCTCCCACTATGGGTCAAGTCATTTTGCTGGGCTTCAAAGCAGGGAGGGTGGCACAGAGCTCTCAGGCCTCGGGAAGTCTGTGGGATAGGCAGGCACACTCTCAGACTCGAGGGACCCTCCCACAAGGCTGCCCCAGCCTTCCCGAGGAGCTCCCTCTCACTCACAGCCTCAGAACACATGGATGGAGGGCAGCTTGACAGAGTCCCCAGGGTCACAGAACTTCCCAGCTGGTGGGGTCTAGACAGCTGTCAGTCTGAGCCCAGCCTAAACCTGAGGCTCCTCAAGTGCTAACAGAATCAACAAATTGAACATTCCTTTTAAAAGTGCTGCCACATAGATTGCTACAAACTTTTCAAATGCTTTATAGAAAGCCCTTTTTTAGTAAATTGGTAAATGTGGTAAATTCAGCAAATTGGCCACTCAGCACATTGATTTTTGACAATGGTTTTGTCAAATTGACCCAGAGTCCTGTGCCTGCCGCTTCCTGTCACCGCCACAGTCCTAGAAGAGCACATAGGTAAAAGCCATGCTCAGGAAAGATGCCTTAGATTGGAGGGTAGGTGATATTGTCCTTCGTGTGTCACAGCTGGTGATGTCAGCTCGGGGACATCCTCCAGGCTGCCCCAGGTTACCTTTTCTTTCGACAGACATGCACAGACACTCCTATGTCAGTGAACTGGGATAGAGAGGCTGAATTCCCAGAGCCTGGCACACCCAGTGTCCCTGCTGTTGATTCCACAGCGTTGAGTGAGCCCCAGGGTCAGCCCTGGAAGACGGCGGTTGGAACCTCCAAGCCTGGGCGAGCTCAGACTTCCTCCACAGCCACGGGAGGGCAAGTTTACGGAGTAGCTGGTGCCAGGCCAATGCCTGGCTTTATAGTCACGACCCCACGGACAATGAGGTAATAGACTCTATGAAAATATAGAGTCCATTATTATACCCTTTCACAGGTGAGGAGACTGAGGCTTAGCAGAGCTGGGGTACCTGCTCAAGGGCACACAGCTAGCCGGTGGTGGAGCTGAGATTCCAACCCAGATGGAGCTTTCCTTCCAGAAAGTATGCAGTCTCCCTTGGGCACGCGCATGTCTTCATAAGCGTGTTGC
Source organism: Balaenoptera musculus (assembly GCF_009873245.2). Lineage (NCBI taxonomy): Eukaryota > Metazoa > Chordata > Mammalia > Artiodactyla > Balaenopteridae > Balaenoptera > Balaenoptera musculus. The sequence goes on from NC_045800.1 coordinate 52,402,481, forward strand.
TGGAAACTTCTCTCTCTGGAGGAGACTGTTGCAGCGGAAGGAGGAAGACAGATCCAAGTTCCTGGCTCTGCCTCGGAGTCTTTCTGAGCCTCAGTTTCCCAATCTGTAAAATGGTGACCATGCTTCCCCAGGGCAGTTCCAAGGATTTAAATGAGACCACAGGATAGGGACCTAGTAAAAATGTTTTTTGCTCTTCTTGTTCTAAGTTGTTTGCAAATTCCTGCAATGGAATTTAGAAGACATATACACTAAAAGAAATCCAGACTCAGCACGGGAGCCATGCACTTAGATTATTCTAAAGTCTTGTGTGACTGAAAAAAGAGCTGCCCTTGTGCTGTGCACAAGGAGTTAACCCAGCTGTTTCCTATGAACCGTGTGGGCTTGTCTGTGCGTGTGTGCGCACGCACCATGCATCCTTAACTTCTCTTATGTTTATTGTGATGAAAGAAATTTTCACAGGGAGTTCCCTGGTGGCCTAGTGGTTAGGATTCTGGGCTTTCACTGTCGTGGTCTGGGTTCAATCCCTGACTGGGGGACTGAGATCCCACAAGCTGTGCAGCGTGGCCAAAAAAAAAATTTTTTTTCACATATTGAGAAATAGCGAAGTCATTCTGGCTTATACATGAGTTAACTTGAATTTTTTTTTAAATATATTTATTTATTTATTTATGGCTGTGTTGGGTCTTCATTTCTGTGCGAGAGCTTTCTCCAGTTGCGGCGAGCGGGGGCCACTCTTCATCGCGGTGCGCGGGCCTCTCACTGTCGCGGCCTCTCCTGTTGAGGAGCACAGGCTCCAGACGCGCAGGCTCAGTAGTTGTGGCTCACGGGCCTAGCCGCTGCGCGGCATGTGGGATCTTCCTGGCTCGGGGCACGAACCCGTGTCCTCTGCATTGGCAGGCGGATTCCTAACCACTGCGCCACCAGGGAAGCCCCTTAACTTGAATTTTATGCTAACTAAAATAGCCTGTGTGTGGCCTATCAAACATACATTGTACATCTGCTTTGAATATTAAAAGGGCACATTGATCAGAAGTAAAGAATGCCCATGTTTAAAATATAGATTAAACGCCCCTCTTCCTGGGATGCCAGCGCTGGTACTCCTTTGATTAGAATTCCTTCCCAGGTGCCAAGGTCATACTGAGTCGCTGTGTACATGCTGGTCTGTTCTTTTTTTTTTTTGAAACCTTGAAGAAATGCAACCCTGACTTGTTTAATGTTCTTTGTTCTGACAAGATAAAAAACTGTGCTGAAAACCCTGCTTCTCCACGACATTTTCTCAGAGTAATCTGGGAGGCGGGCTTCTGCGCCAGTCCTCAGTTTGGCTCAAATCAAACTACTTTCTATTCTTATTATTGATTGTTTATTGATTACCTTCATCGACAAGGGCCTCTGAGCAAGCCCATCCTGGGGAGGGGTTGCAGGGTCTGAGCATACCCTGCCCCTCCCCATGGGGAAGGACTCACACACCTCCTCCTCCAGGCTGGAGCCTCCGGGGAGAGCAGAGCTGCAGTCAGCCAGCCCGGGCCGGGCCTCACACTCGGGTTCAGTGTGTGAGAAGTGGTTATTTTTACCCGGCCCCAGCGGGATGTGAGGCCAGCCTCAAAGGAGGGGCTCTCAGCTTCTCCAGAGAAGTGGCCCGAGGCTGAGCCGGGCAGCCTGCCTCCCTCCCTCTGCTTCACACCCAGGCCCTCGCCCGCCCCCAGCTTGGTGCACAGGACTCTCGGTAGCTGGGAGGGGTGTGGGAGCTCGGCTCTGATCACAGGCTCCCTGGGCCACGGCCCCAGAGGAGCCAGCAGGGCTGGGGCCTTCTCAGACTTCTGGGAGGGGGCCTTAGGCTGCAGGGGCGGCAGGCAGGAACCCTGGGTTTGTGTCAGGCCTGGCTGGCTTTTGCCATGGGGGCTCTGCCTGGCCCAGGCTCTAGGACCCTCCTACCAAAGGCCAGCCGAGGTCCAGCCGTCCTAACCTTGCACCCCGGGTCAGGCAACTCCCATGTGTCAGCCTGCCCCTGGCCTCGTGCCCCAGTCCGGGGAGCTGGGTGCCTGCAGCCCTCAGCTGGCCCGTCTCCCTCACTCCCCAGTCCCCTCCAGGCCTTGGAGGAGAGGGCAGCCTTGTTCTTCGAGACCTCGCCCTGGCAGGGAGCCTGGATCTGCGCCTCTAGCCTGGCGCCTTGGACTGGTGCTGCTTGCCCACAGCTCTGGGACTCCCTGGACCTGTGGGCCCCATCCCCTCTGGTCACCCCGCCTCACGTGCCAGCTCCCTCCCGAGGCCAGCCCTGCCTTAGTTCGTAGCTTCCATGACTGCCTCCAGACTCCCCCCGCCTCTGTCTTCAGGCCTCCCTTTTGCCCATCTCCTGCCTGCTCGCCTGCTGCTTCCCCTGCCTGCCCTGTCCCCTCCACACTCCTGGTGCCAGTTCCTTGTCTTTCTTCAGGTGGCACAAATGTCACCTGCTTTGATGCCTCCCACCCAGGGTAAGGGTCTTCCCCATCCCATTTTCTAATTGCATCCTGTTCTTTCCCTTGCGGGAATGTATTCAGTTCAAGGTGATTAATTGTTGACTTTTGGGGGGGGTCAGTTTCCCCCACTAGACGGGAAGCTCAGTGAGGGTGAGATCACGTCTGCTTGTGGCCCTTCCACAAAAGCGCCTGATGTCCCCCAGGCACGGGGGGCAGGGGGTGCATACACGGCCTGTCCCATGGCCTCCCCAGGGCTTCTCCTTACACCTGAGCAGGTGCGTGGTGCTTACCTTTCCGGGTCATCAGGTCAGGACCAGGAACTCGGGGACAGCAGGGCTTGCCTTTCCCGGGCTTGGCAGGATGCCTCGGATGCCTTCTCCCTGAGGGTGGACACAGGGACAGAGACCCTCTCTTAGCGTGCTTGGGGACGCCAGGGACTGGGTCTGTGCAGGAGTGACAGGAGGGAACTTCAACTCCCAAGGCGGAGGGCTCAGGAATGTTTATTCAAGGAAACTCAGGATGGGCCAGGCTACAGGAGGGCCCGTGGGAAGAGTGGGCCTTGAGGTGATCTATTTTCCATAAATAAAAAAGTCAGCTTGGGGAGGTACTCTGCCTCCAGAATACGTCTTCCTCATGTCCCTGTCCGAGTAACAGTTCAGCACTGTCACTGAGAAGTGTCTATGCCCTTTGACACAGTAATTCTCTCCCTTTGGTAATCTAAGAAAATAATCCTAAACTTAGGAAATGTTTTAGGTATACACATGCTTTTTACCATATACTTAAAATAGTGCAAAGTTGTGACTCATTTGAATGTCTAAACATTCATAAAATAATTCATCACAGCACATTCACTTGATGGCAGGTTATACCTAAAAATATTAGTTAAATAACACCACTTTGGGGAATCTGCTAGAGATACTCCTAAATGGATAGGAAACTGAATGAGGAAAGGTATTCATCTTCATTGAATTGTCATTAAGGTAACACTGGCAACCTCTAACTTTTCCAACAGAAGAGGTCTGATAAATTGCATTGCTATGGACCGTGTTTATGAGGAGCTCTAATCACTGTTTTCCATGTTGTATATGTGGCAATGTTCACTGCAGAAACTTTAGAAAACAAATACTTTCTATAATCCTACCGTGCAGACAGATAATGGCTGCTGTTGACATTCTGGTATAAATGCTTCCAGATTTCAATCATAAGTATTTTTGGTGACTATAATAATATAGTGATAAATAAAAGAGATACAAGTTTGAACATGCAGAGAGTTTTCAGTTACAAAGATGCTTGTATGCATACCGAAAAGAAATAAACAAAATGTTGAACATGGCCACTCTTGAGTCATGAAACTATGGGTGTTTTTCCCTCCATATTTATTTCTATATCCCCAAACTCCAATAAATGTTAAAATAACCATAATTGCTAAAACAAACAAACAAAAAAAAGTAGGCAGTTTTTAGAGGGTTAGGCAAGAGCAAAAGCTCAAAATATTCAGCTCTCTGAATTGATAAAGACAGAAGAGCTAAATACTCATATCCATGGAGGTGCAAGGGCTCTCTCCCCCAGTTCCAAATGCACACGAACATGGCCCCCACCACGTACTCTCATCCCATCTGTCTGCCACAGGTGTTTCTTGTGCGTGAGATTTGGGGGTGTTCAGACTCAGATGGTCTACTAATTAATTTATTCATTCACTCAACACAGATGGACTGTGGTCCAAGCTTCATGCACGTGTAATAGAGAGGCTCCAGAACTTCCAGCAAGGTAGGACTTCGGTGCACGAAGCAATCTAGCTGGCAGGTTGTGTGTCCGAGTGGTAAGCACACTGCATTTACTTAGTTTTTGTGTGTGTGTGTCTGGGGAGCTGGGGCTGTGGATGGAGATTGCAGGGGTTTAAAACTCCCGAGCCACCCCCGGTGCTGCCACTGTGGATAGAGGTGCTGTACAGGTTCAGGGGTGACAGCCCGTCTTTCAGGGCCCAGGACTGCCTGTGAGGGCCTGCCCTCCAACATTTCCTGATTCCAATCTTCCCAGACATGGGAATCCCTGTTCAGGGACCAGCACCCTGGGCGGGGGACGGGGAGAGTCCTACCTTCTGCGGAGAAGACGGACAAGCAGAGAAGCAAGATGCAGAGTAGTCTGGCGAGGGCTAGAAACCTCATGGTGGCCGGGTGGGAACCGCACGTCCCGGGGAGGCCGCTGTGCCGCAGAAGTCCTCCCTTGGGGCCACCGGGGACCTTTATAGAGTGGCAGAGAGAGAGGTGTTTCCTGGTGGGCAGGGCACCAGCAGCCTTGGAATTCTCATAAAGGGTAGAGTCAGCCCCTCCCAGGAGGAAAATAAACTCAGCTTTTCGAGAAGTTGACAGCATTTCATGAACTGTAAAACAGAAAGCTATAAATGCCCAGCCCCAGGAAGGAGCTCCCGACAATGGCCTCAGAAAGCTCCTGGCAGGGAAGAGCCACTTCCCAGGGTTGAATATTAACTTTTAGTGTCAGTATTCATTCCATCAAATACATATTTTCCTGTTCATTCCTTAGATGTGGCAGGGAGGCCCATAAAACCCCTTGCAAAGCCTCAGGGAAGAGTCTTGAGCAGTGAATGAAAAATAGGGAACACAGTGCTAGGAATCAGAGGACCTGGGTTTGAGTCCTTGCTCGGCCACATAACCGCAGTGTGTCCTTGAATTTGCCGTTGAATAGCTTTGAATCTGCTTCCCGTCTGTGAAATGGGCACAGCGCTCTCTTTCCCACAAACCTGAACGAGGACATGTTCAGGAGGAGCCACCAGCAACATGGGAGATGCTTGTACGGCTGGAAAAGAGGTAGACCAGCGGCTGCACCTTGATGGGTATTTAAGACGGTGATGAAACAAAAGGACATGTCAGGTACAGAATCAACCCGAGCCAAGATGTGGAGGAAGAGAACATCCTACAACAGCAAGCCTGGGGGAAAGTCGGCTGATGGTGCAGGAGGCTCAGGAGTCACCTTATTCATTGGACACACACCATGGGCTAGGCTGTGCGCCTGGCCCCAGGGACACAGAAGACACTGCCTGGCTGGTCTCAGGGAGCTTCTCGTGGTGGAGGCAGTCATGCAGACACACAGAATTTGCATCTTCCCTTGTGATATTATGTCCATCTTGTCCTTCCCCTTCCTAAGTGTGCCCTTCTAACCAAAGAGCTGGTTCCCAGCCTCGAAGGGTAAGTGGGAAGAGGATAGTATCAGGTTCAACACTTTAGGATCAACCTGGTTCCCGGCAGTCAATTCAGAGAGTCCCCACTGCCCGGAATTGGCTCTCTTCTCTTGCTAGAGATTAGAGATTCAGTATAGATCACATGCTCAGACAGCTTGGTGAGCAAATTGTTTGCCAGGGGATATTTTGACAGTCAGCCTGTATGCTTTCATGTGTTCCCAAAAGCCTTAAAACCAATCCACACAAAGAAACTGGTTGGGGCAACTGTGCTTAAGGACCAAATGTCATACTATGTTAGTCACCTGCCCAGCCCCGGCCTGATTCCGTTTCCGGACTGCATTCTGAATCCTGTTCGCTGTGGTGAGCGGGCAGTGGCCATGGCAGAGGGTGTGGTCAGGAAGACCCAAGGGGTCTACCAAGGACAGCTCCAGAGCTGGGGCCCCGGAAACGCTTGCGGGGTGGCCATTGTAGGAAGGAGGGTCGGGAAGAGGATGGGGCTTGTCTTGAAGCTCCATCTGTCAGCCCTCACGCTGTTTTTTCTTAGATTGCTTGTTACAGGTTCCTAAACCCAGCAAACTTTCCCAAAGATGCTTCCTGAGATCACAACCATGACTCACATCAAGGATTATTACCACTATTTTCTGGGGTCATTTAGGGTGTCACCACTGAGTTCTCTGGGCAACAGCATACCTTTGGCTGCCACTTACTCGTTACCTGCTGTAACAGGTCCTCTTTGTATTGACATGGTTCCTTTTTCCTTTTGGCAAGCCATCATCAGAGGGGAAAAGAACGAGGTACTTGGCAGAGGGGGCAGGGATTGGGCCAGATATTCAAGCTGAACTCTACCTGCTTAGCAGTGGTGCAGAAATTAGGAGCGATTCCCAGGCTAGTGAAGAGAGAAATTCGTTTGGATCCACAGTCAAACAAAGCCAGGACTTGGGTAATTTTCCCAGAACCCTCAGCCACTCAGCCACAGAGTCAGAAATAGATGTTAGGTTCTCAGTACAACTTTTTTTGGGGGCACTGAACAGCTAAGAACAGGAAGAACTTGTGATCTCAAGGGTCTGTTCCTTACACACTCACACATGCAACTCACGGATTTGCAGGTGTTCCCAGGACCATGTGCTTAATGGGAAGAGCAGATTCAGATGTCAGAATTCCACCTGCTTTTTAAATGCTTCTAAAAAATTACTGAAGCAATCTATGATGCATTAATTTGAATAACACAGGGTATTAAGTATAAGTTCCATCCAAAACTCCACTCGCCAGAGACAATCCCTGTTCACAGATTTTCACCTGCTTTTTTAACATTTCAAAGGTAACTGTCAACTTCTTACTTTAAAAAAGGAAGAAACACCTCTGGCTCTTTAGAATATTTGAAATCTCATGTTGAGCTGAGAGAGGTGAAAATGAGAAGCATTTTAACAGGAACACCTGTTAGTTTTAAGCACATGCAGTTTGGGTACAAAAATAATCAAGTTTGAGGCTTTGAGTCATCTCCAAAGATGATTTTAGAACACTTGGCAATCTTCCTGAGAAAAAAGTCTCCAGAGACACACCTAACACACAGGGGAATTTACAAGGAAGAAAAAAATTTTCAAGTCAAATCTGTGATTTCTAAGGTCAATTAGGAAAATGCCTGGAGCCCTTTATGGTTAGAGCATTTTGACCCATGTCCCTCCTTCACTCTTGGCCACCATGCTCTTCTTCAAGGCTGTTTTATGGACCCTGTGATTGATCAGAAATGACTCTCCATCCTTTATTTGCTCAGGAAATTGCAGATCAGTTTATAATAGAGGAGGGGCCAGCATCTGGTGTGATCCTTCAGTTGTCTTCTCATTTAATTCTCCTCCCACCCCAGGGATGCAGGCATTTCATTTCCATCTTACAACAAGGGAAAGGGAAGTTTCCCTTCACCTAAGTATGTTATGGCAACTTCTCACCTGGAATCAGGTGTGTTTGCCTCCAAATCAGAGGTTCTTTCCTGACAGTGGTACCATTAGAGCTCATGAGTAGTTGCAAAGAATCCACAACACTGAAGTTTAGCTTACACGCTACCCTCAAATTGTACCAAAACCTGACAGCTGCTTCTATTTTTTACAATTAATCTGAACTTCCTCATAAGCCTCCAACCCACTGGATCTCACCTGCCCCTGGGTGTCCCGCTGCTGGGGTCAAGGCTGGTAAATCCAGGGTCTGTTGCCTCCTCTTTCACCCTTGCTGGTCCCCTAGGTTCTCAATGATGCTGTGAATCCACCCACTGTTACTCTTGCCTGCCTCCCCACTGGTGTGGGCTACCCTGCCTCACCATGGTGGCTGCCAGCAGGCCTGCAGGCTCCTCCGTGGGCATGTGCCACAATGTGACCTTCTCTTCCACACCACAAAGCCACCTGGGGAGACTAGAAGGCACTGTGTTCTATCCTGCGGCCACTCCATGCTGGTGCTGGAACACCTGTGAAGCCACCATCTCTGAGTCCCTGAAGGGAATAGTCCCTTGGCTTTCTGCTCTCTCTCTGGAGTTCCTGGCCTTTTGCCTCCACCCCTTCACATCCACCCCATGGTTTTAGCCTGGAGTAGGGGACTCAGGATGCTTGCTTTCTATTTCTGTCTCCCTTGCTTCCCTACACTCATGAAAAGCACAAGCTCTATAGCCACATGATGCAGGTTCTCAGTAGAACACGTGGCAATATTTAGCTGTGTGACCCTGGACAAGTTGCTCAACTTCTCTGTTCCTCAGTTTCTCTGCTCCTCAGTAAAACAGTAGCTGAAGTTGGAGAGGAAGAGATCCCTTTGATGAAAGTGAATGCTAAAGCATCGTGCCCTATGAAAAGAAGTTTTTGTTATATTAGGCAGTCAGTTGCCAGCAGTGGGGTGCATAGCTTTCCCTCCCTTTTTCAATAACCTGTCTCCAAGAAATACCAATTTCCCACTTGTGCTCAAGGATGTATGACGCTTCTTTAACGTGGAACGATGATTGTCTTTTCTTGCCACGATTTGGGGCAAAGAAAACATAAACACTGAAATTCAGGTCTAAAGGACTGACAGCAGACCCACCCACACGTGTGGATTTTGATGGAGAAGGGTGAGAGGACCAGCAAAGCAAGTGCCACTGACTTGGGCAATGGGGAGGAAGGAGGATGCCAAGGTCTCCGGCTTTTGCCAGCGTTCGGAGCTGGAGAACGGCAGGTGGGGTTGGGATGGATCCTGTTTGCCAGTGTCTGTTGCGTGCTTTGCAGGTTTGGCAGCAGGCTTCCCAGAGGAGAGGTGTCCCCTTCCCTTACTCTTGCCCCACGCCTAGAAGCACCAGCACCAAGTGGATGCGCAAGGTGCCGACAGAGTCCTGCCATCCTGGGCTAAACTTCAACCCTGATGTCACTGCAGACACAGCACATCATGGCTAAAAGGCCTTGAGGGCTCTGGGTTCAATTCCACTCCGAGGTGAGATGGTGCCAAAGGCCACAGGGTGGAGAGAGTTTCTGCTTTCCCACTAAGTTCCTAAAATCTGAAAAGCTTCTTTTAAGGTGTTCAATGTATTTTCTCTCCATATGGACTTACCTTTCTAAAAAACTACTTAGGGGCAGATATAATATACTGAAAAAGATACTGAACTCCCCATTTCCCTTCCAAATGCCCATTTTTTCTGTCACTCAGAAATAACAAGAGTGAAAATCTTGTCATAATTTCTCCAACTTTTTTTTCTTTCTTTCTTTTTTTGGCCGTGCCAAACAGCATGAGGGATCTTAGTACCCTGACCAGGGTTCGAACCCGTGCCCCCTGCAGCGGAAATGTGGAGTCCTAACCACGGGACCGCTAAGGAACTCCCCAACTTCTTTTTAAATGTGTCTTCTACTTAAATGAGGTAGGTGACCATGCTTCTTTTGTGAGGCACCCAGTATAAGGGTGACATAATTTGTGAGCACACAAGTAGAGTCACAAACACATTTGGTTTGCGGGCGGAGAAGGCTGGGTTCTCTGCAAAGTAGGTCCGGATGCTTTCCATGATGCTTTGCGGGGAGGCTGCCCCAGACATGCCCCTTCCCACCAAAGCTGGGAGCCCCCTCCGGCCCCCAGCCTTTCTGTGCTGGTGTGTGTAGGACACCTATGTTCCTGTGGGCACTCAGCATAGTGAAACTGCCCCCTTTCTCTGAACTCCTGTAGTGAGTAGTCTGGATAATGCTTTTGTAGTTTCTCAATAATCACTTCACAATTACCTTGGGTCATTTGTTGCTGTTTCTCACATTTTAGCGACATGGTACCAAATAGAGCGCCTATCTCTTGACCTGATCTCTTAAAAAAAGTGACTTGTAAAGATAAATGCTGTTATGAGGGGAGGAAAAGGATGGACTGGAAATTTGGGGTTGGTAGATGCAAACTATTACATTTAGAATGGATAAACAACAAGGTCCTAATGTAGAGCACAGGGAATTATATTCAATACCCTGTGATAAACCATAATGGAAAAGCATATAAAAAAAGAATGTATATAGGTGTATAACTGAGTCACTTTGCTGTACAAAGTGACACATTATAAATCAACTATACAGAAAAAAAATAATAAAAATGCTGTTGTGTTCAGGCGCAAAATTCCCCACCAACAGTAAGGGTTTCTGTCTCCAGCATTCCCTGCTCAAAGGTCAGCAGGGCCAACGGCCCTCTCTCACTGTGAGATCTCTCCTGGCCACCACCCACTGCCTCTGCCCATCTGATGCTGTCTTCTAGCTGACAAGCTCCCAGCCAGGCTGTGACAGCCGGGCAAAAAGGGTCTCATTCACCCTGGTTTCTCCCCACAGTTGGTGCTAAGAGTTCATTCCTTCAAGGAGTACTGAACTGAACCAGCTCGTTAATCCCTTTTATGAACAGCCAGGTCATGCCAAACCACGAAATCTTTCTCTCTCAACCTCCACTGGCATTCCTGTTTGGGAGTCATTCTGCATTGCTGGGAAATCAGTCCACTGAACCTGTATGAAGTACGTAACTGGGTGGGGCTAGGTTGTAGAAGATTCTCTCTGAATCGTCAGGTACCAGTTCTTACAGGACAATGAACTATTAGAAATGGAAAACAAATCATTGAAAAATACCATTATTTCTTCAATTCTAAGATGCCACTGATTTAAAGATACGCTGTTTAGTTTTGTGGAAAAAAATCATGAAATGGAACACACATTTCAGAAATGAAGTCTGAAAAATACTGCATCTTAGAACAGGTAGCATGACTAATGAGCTAATAAAGACACGACCCCCTTCCTAGGAGATCGTCATTTGAACCTCATTTCACCAAGCTCTGCGATGCTAAGTAAAACTACTCTGGGGCACATAGGCGAGCAGTCCACCTGTTCCAAGCACATGGAAGGCTAGCCTGGAAGAATGATGGCCACCTGACACCACACGTACAGGTGATCAGGCAGCTTTTAAAAAGTGCTTAGTGGAAAGCATTTGTTTTAAATATTTAAAAATTTTCTGAATTTGCCCAGTTGTGAGAATGAATGTCAAGTTGGTCCTGCCATAAAATATCAATCCTGTATTTCCGAGTGTAGCCACAGGGACCCCCCCAAGGCTTCTAACTGTATCCAATGAGGCTGCAACGCAACCTCTCAGCTGAAGGTGGAAGGTTGGAGGCCCGTTAGGAGGGCTGATGTTCCATTTAGGTGAGGAAGCAATACAAGCTATGAGCAAAGTAGAATGGAATGCTGAGGCTGAAGGGAACAGATTGTGCTGGACCTGCCCTCATGCTAACTGGTGGTGGCCCTGTGAGATACCGCTAGAACAGTCCATATAACCCTCTCTCCCCCATCAGGCTTTTCACTGATTTCATCTTTGCTACTGGCACAAAATGCTCCTTTTGCTATTTTCAAGTGTTAATACTGAGGGAACTTTCTTCACCTTCCTGAACTGTTTCACAAAAGACAAAGTCCTCAAGATCACAGCTTTCATATCTTCTCCTGAAAAATGGCTTCCATTTTGAGTGCTAGCTAAGTTGAGTACATTTAAGGAGAATTTCATCTTACTGATTACATCGACCTTAAAAAATGGTTTAATCTGTAGCTTCAAGTGGACTGGCCAATACAGAAAAGGAGTTTCTGGTACTCTATACGATCTGGGGAAGTAAAATATAAATGATTACCATCCATTTATCCTTCAACAAGATCAATCCCTTTTGATAAACACTAAAATTCTAATGTTCTAAGTATTTTCAGCTAAACCTCAACCTGCCTATTTAATTTGTATAGTGCTTTTGATTCTCAAACAGGATTTCAGCCCTATGGCATTCATCACAAACTTCCCAGTATATCTGGTTAGGAGGTTCAACTCTACCACTTTACTCTTCCCAGCCATATGACCTTGTGCAAAGATTGAACCTGTGGGCTTCAGTTTACTCCTCTGCAAAATGGGGACAGCAGTGCTTAGCTCAAAGGAATGTTATAATTATGCAAAGGGCTTAGCACACAACATGCAAACATTTCCGTTCAACATTAGCTATTATCAGCATATCTGGACCCTCCTACCCTATTCAAATGATCTAGATCTTGGGTATATTCAATTTCAGGGACTTTAATGTGGACACATCCTACACAGATGAACAATTTTAAGGAAAACATGCCTGCTTTTCTTCCCAGATCCTAACATTTTAAAGTGCACAGAAAATACTCAAGGGTCAGGGCTCTAGGCACAGCACACACACCAGTTGTGTGCAGGGAATCAGGCTTCAGGGGAACCTGTTCTTGTCATCTTCCCCCATATACCTACTCTCTCTCCATATTTCTGCTGTGTAAAATGCCCTACCTTTCTTATGTGCTGTAACTATGTCTACTCTTGAAGATTTCCTCCTCGAACATCTTGTAAACATAACATTGTTCTCTTCTGACACTCATCACAACAGGCTACGGCTGTCTTTACATGAGGTTGCTATGCTTTAGAAGGCAACTTCTATTATTGTCTCCCCTGGATCCAGTTAGCGTGGTCCAGACGCTATACTCACGTCCTCTGAATGTTCATTAGATACCATTCTAAGCAAACCAAATGGGCCTTTATTATTTTGTGTGATTGTTTTTAACCACATACCTCACTTATCCTTTAACACTTCAGATGATGTTTCAGAAAATGAGAAATGGATTTTTTTTTCTTTTTTTTTTGCCTAAAGCCTATCAATTTGCAGGTCTCCACTCTTCCCTGTGAGTGATGTGAGGGAAAAAAACCCCAGAGGTATGTTAACAGTAGCCAGAGAAATAGTGATTTTTCTTCTGTTATCATTTAAGACCTATTATAACATTTTAATTTATAAATATTCACATTTTATATTGAAAAGTCTTCACTGTCTTAGCAAAATCAGAAGAAGTGCTATAATAAAATGCTGTCATTAAAAAAAAAAAAAACAAAAAAAACCCCCTTGATTTTCTAGATAAGCCTTTGCCTGATACCACTGTTGAAATTATATCATTTTGTGTTGTGTGTATATCATCCCAACATAAGGATATAAACTTTGTGTGCTAAAACGTGACTGACAACAACAGGACCGGTAAGATTTCACTCTAAGATCACACTGTACAGGGGCTAAGGTAGAGAAGGGAAAATACAGAAGTTTCATATATCTTTCTTAGGAAAAAACCCTTCAAAACCGGCAACAGCAGCTAAAACTTATATAGCGTTTACTAAGTGCCTGCACATTTCACCTTAACCCTATGAGGTAGGTTCTGCTATCATCCTCATTTTACAGATGAGGAAATGGGCACAGAGAGGTTAAGTAATTTGCCAAAGGTCACGTAAGGAATAAGTGGAAGAGCTGGGGTTCAGATAAATGCAGTCTAGCTGTAAGGACCATAGTTATAATCATACCATACTCTATATACTACATCAGTAAGGGAATAAGTTGCTTTCTTGAACAAATCTCCTATTCAATGATATGCATATGGTTCAGCTGGAAAAATCAGACCAATCACCATCTGGCTAGAACCTTTATTATTTCAGAAATATGCATCCTATGTAACTTGAGGTGGGTAGAATAGTTATTTATGGATTACTGTACTAAATATTTGTCAAAACACCAACTATCTCAATAATCATACACTTATTTCATTCATAAGAACTTCCAAAAATAACTCTTCTGTATAAAAAAACTTATAAATGGCACAAGAGAGTTAAATAATGGCCTATGGAGGACAGAAGGAAAATTCTGCTAGGAGAAACTCTAGTGAAGCATTTTCTCCATTACATTTTTGATTGATATAGTTCATGAAAGAAGCCTCGCTTTGCCTTCCTTTTTTTTTAAAATAAATTTATTTATTTAATTTATTTTTGGTTGCGTTGGGTCTTCGTTGCTGTGCGCGGGCTTTCTCTAGTTGCAGCGAGCGGGGGCCACTCTTCGTCGAGGTGTGCAGGCTTCTCATTGTGGTGGCTTCTCTTGTTGCGGAACACGGGCTCTAGGCACGTGGGCTCAGTAGTTGTGGCTCACGGGCTCTAGAGCGCAGCCTCAGTAGTTGCGGCACATGGGCTTAGTTGCTCCATGGCATGTGGGATCTTCCCAGACCAGGGCTCGAACCTGTGTCCCCTGCATTGGCAGGCGGATTCCTGACCACTGCGCCACCAGGGAAGCCCTGCCTTCCTTTTTTTAGTGATTCCTCTGAGAGGGAATGCAAGAAACTAAATCTGAGGGGGAAAACTGCTTTCATAATCTCAAGTGTAAACCACGAATAGGCTTTTCTGATAAAAGTTAAAGCCTGAAGAGATAAGAAAGGCAAGCATGTATTCCTTTAAACATTTCAATTAATTTGCAAAAATATTCAGCAACTATGCACATATTGTTTGTATACTTAAAATGCAACAATTTTCATGCTTCGAATATTTTTTTCCTGAGTGTTTTACGGATATTTTGTTCTACTAGACGATTCAAAAGTAAGACTTACACACATAATATACATAACAGGAATTCTCCGCATGATTAGCATTGTGGACTCTCCTAACAGTGTCAAACAATGAGAAGCCAAACATGATCACATCCATATCGTAAGGAGAGCCTGGAGAATCACCTATGTCTTTGTTTTCTGCTCAGTGCTTCTGGTAAGTTCAGCAGACGTACAGCCATGACTTGTTTCCAAACATCCAGACCCCCTCACTGGCTCACCACAATTACACGAGTGCTAAGTTCTAAGTATTCACAGAAAGACTGCAGGTGTCGCTTTACTCCTCTCTGGTCCCTTTACCAAACCCCTACATCACTTATGACATTACTTGTTAATATTCTGCAATCCAAAATGAAAAATGCAGGTACACAAGTTTGCTAAATTTCACTTAACCAAATAAATTTAAAAATAGATAAAATAACTTAAATTCCTGCAACACAAAACTTGGTTTTCATATTCATTTGAACATTTTAGAATTACTCAAACACAAGAATTGAAAATGTGTGTGCTATTTGGAAGAGAACTACTGAATTTATTCTCCAGAAGAAAAAGCAGACCTGAAGCATCACATTACTGGAACACCTGAAACATGTTGACAAGTTCTTATCTTCTAAACTTCAACGAAAGCTGCTTGCACAAACTATTTAAAGAATATCTGCCCCTAATAAACAAGCCAGATATCTGATGTATTAAGGAAGTCAGAAGCTGAGTCACTTCATTTCTTTCTGTTGCCTCCAGTTGCTAGAATACTGGCAATTCGCATAAATATGTTTAATGTATCCATGTAGATTCCCAGCATCCTAGAAAAGAAATTATGCCTGTTAAATATGATGTAATTCTTGTAACAATGACAACAAATATTTCTTAATGTAGGAGAGAAGAAAGCGCAACACTGATTATTTGTCCCAGGTATATGAAATGGAAATTTTAAAAAAGACGCCAACTAAGGAAGTCCTAGACTAGAAAACTATCAAGATTTTTCTTTTGGCAGATTAATATTTTAAATGTTAAAGGGCAGTTTTAAAAATCATTATATTCTCTGACACTCTACTATGAGTACAGTATCTTGCTTAAAAAAGAAAAAAGAAATGGGTGATAGACAATGAAATAATCAAAACAAAAACCAAAGAAACACCTTCACAAAAATGTGTCAGACACAAGTCTGGCGTTTTAAAATACAACACACTCCCTCAATGCCTCCCCTCATTACCCCCAAAAACCTGCTATAAATCTGTAAGCATTATAGCAATGTTTAAAAAAATCATTACATTAAGTTTTAAAGAAAGAAAAATAAATTATTTTAAAAAATGTGATAGACACCATGAAACTCAAGGAAATTACTTAAATAAAATAACCTACTTTGGTGGAGAGGCCAAGGAAAGGAAAAAGCATTATTATACACAACACTTAACATCAGCTACAGTTGAATATCTCCAAAATGGAATTTTCAATTTTTAGTAAAAAATTAAAAATTGAAGTGTTTCCAATTTTTAATAAAATAGGCTTTTCTATTAAAAATTTCAATTATGTACACTTCCAAAAAATAACACTTGACTAATACATCTTTTCTTCAGTTTTAAAGTCTGTTAAATAAAAATTACACACACACACACACACACACAATTAACTGACCAACAAGAGCACTATAAGGCTAATTAACAAAAATAGGTAAAATACTCTGAATCAACTGAATACATACCTAATTATTACACTTAGTTGCAATATAATCAAATGTTCTGTGTACACATAGCTTACTAAGGAAAGAGAACAGACCAAATAATAACAGAAATAAAATAGTAAAATTCAACAAAGTCATTGTTGCAGGTTGAACTCAAAAGATATGTTCAAGTCCTAATCTGTGGTACCTGTGAATGTGACCTTATTTGGGAATAGGGTCTTTGTGATTATAATTAAGATGTGAGCTAAGAAGAGGTAATCCTGGAGAAGGGTGAGCCTTAATTCAATATGGCATCATTATAAGAGACAGAGATACAGGGAGAATATCATATGAGGACAGGAGTAAAGGTAAGAGTGATATATCTACAAGCCAAGGAATGCCAAGGATGGTTGGCCATGACAAGAAGCTAGGAGAGAGGCATGGAGTAGATTCTCCCCTAGGGCCCTCAGAAGGTACCAACCCTGATGATACCTTGATTTCAGACTTCTGGACTCTGGAACTATGAGAGAATAAATTTCTGTTGTTTTAAATCAGCCAGTTTATATAATTTGTTATAGCAGTCCTTGGAAACTAACACAGTCATAAAACAAAATAGGCCAAAGCAACACAAATGTCCTTATGCAACAAAGAAAAGACATTAAAGGCTACTTACGAATTGATGGGATCATACTTTTGAACTCCATACACTGGTACTACTTCTGCACGCTTGATTACTTTCTGTGTATCATACAGAAGAAACATGCTGAAAAGAACTAATCCACCATAAATTGCCACTGAGTACAGAGTGGCGCCAGCCACAGTGGTAGGTGGAAGAAACATAGATCCTGAAATCAAAATGGGAAAAAAAAGTTTTTCTGGGAAAAAGGATTTTTCTGTAACTGGATTTATAATCAGCATTACTTAAAAAAATTTTCTTCTTTGGTATGTTGCACAGATAAGGAAACATCTGAGTATGTGCTCTAATTTTACATACATTCAGTTCAAAACCCATTATACTCATTCTTGCAATGGGTCACTTGCCCACATTATAGGAAAGTTCCTGCATCAGAGCAATTTTCATGTTCTCCAGATCAACTTTCCCATTTTACATGTATTTGGTAAAACCAATAATAATGGTTTGCCATGATGCCAAATGAGCAAATCCAGTCAAATTAGCATATATCTTTTAACCAACTTTTAAAAATGACACTTACTAAATTCTCTCCATTAGGATACCTGAGTATGTCAGATGATCTTAGGACATCAAAACCAAGAACCAAGCGTCAAAGCACAGTGGCTTACCTAGTGAGGAAACAAAGACGACACCCAGGCCCACGCCCAGGGGTGCTCCCATGTTCAAAAACTTCTCACTGGGTGCGCACATGGCCACAGTGGAGAGGCCTCCCACAACACCAGCCGTGTACCATGCAGCTCTGATGAGAAGAGGCCCCCCTAATATCGTCAGAGGAGCCACCACTGCACCCATCACACCTGCAGAAAGAGCAAGCAGGCAGTTACATATTTACTAAATAACAACCAAAAGGAAAATGCTTCTTCTAACTAACATGCCATCTGAACATATTATAGCTTATAGTTAAACAATATGATTACAAAAAGTCTTCTCCTTATTTAGGTGACACTATCCCCATAACCTCACAACTAAAGCTTGTACCTATCCAAATTCTAAATCACAACTAACACTATTCCTAGTCAATCAGTCAAAACTCACCCAAGTATAAACACTAATCTAGATTTTTAGTAACTATGTCAAATTCAGTATAGTTCATTATTTGGATCTGAGTCTACCAAGAGTCTTTATAACAATATTCACATTTGGAAGAACTGAGATGAAAGGCTTAAAATAAATGAAGGTCAAATCTACTGTGCTGAAAGAGAACACAGTAAAAGGAAAGAATAAGTATATGATGCTAATCTTAAAGTAGGAACTTCAAGGACAGATGCTGCTGTTACCTTGTGTAATAGGGAATGTAATCACAGCTTGTAAAAAGCAATTTTAGTTGCCAGATATTTATAAACATGTCCAC
This sequence comes from Balaenoptera musculus, assembly GCF_009873245.2. Classification (NCBI taxonomy): domain Eukaryota; kingdom Metazoa; phylum Chordata; class Mammalia; order Artiodactyla; family Balaenopteridae; genus Balaenoptera; species Balaenoptera musculus. The sequence continues at coordinate 52,420,726 of NC_045800.1, forward strand.
CAAAAGTATTGTAACAATAATTTCATTAGCAAAGGTAAATAGAAATCTTTTATTTAAAAAAAATAGATCTTAGATAAGGCATTCTTTCCGTATTGAGTAGAGCAAGCTATACCCTTTTCTTTTTTTTTTTGGCAGTACCATGTGACTTGTGGGATCTTAGTTCCCCAACCAAGGATCGAACCTGGGCCCCCTGCAGTGGAAGCGTAGAGTCCTAACCACTAGACAGCCAGGGAATTCTCAACTATACCCTTTTCTTAAACATTAAATGTGCATCATTGAACTCATGGAATAAGCACAGAGCTACCTTCACACTGAAATTTTAATACCAGTGTGTCTCTTTTGAGACTAACATTTCTAGATCAAGTAATAGGGCATATTTTATCACATGATGATGAAAAATTAAAAAATTTTTTGCTCTAGGAAAGATATTGGATAGAAATTCGTCTGTATGACATTTCTATTAGAATTCCTACCAGTTTTGCAACTGACATCAAAATTTTAAGAAAAACTTTCAAGGAGATTATTGAGATTTTTTCCAATGATACTGATAAAAATCTTAAATGGCAATAGATGTTTGCTGCTTAAGAACAAATCAATTACAAAACTAGTAAGAATAGCTCAACATTATCATTGTGAATGAAAACTGCCCTTCAGGAAATTAGTACATCCACTGGGGAAAACAAGTATGAAGGTTCCTCAAAAAATAAACACAACTATCATATGATCCAGCAATCCCAATTCTGGGTTTATAAGCAAAGGAACTGAAATCAGGATATGAAAGCAACCCAAGTGTTTGTCAATGGATGGATGGATAAAGAAGATGCGGTATATATAAACAATGGAATATTATTCATACTCAAAAAAGAATGAAATGTTGCACTTCTTGACAATACAGATGGATCTTGAGGGCATTACGCTAAGTGAAATAAGTTGGACAGAGAAAGACAAATAACGTATGATCTCACTTATACGTGGAATCTAAAAAAGTCAAACAGAGAAACACAGAGCACAGTGGTGGTTACCAGGGGCTGGGGGGAGACGAAAATGCGGAGATACCTGTCAAGGGGTACAAGCTTCCAGTTATGATTAACAAGTTTGAGGACCTAATGTACATCATGATTACAGCTAATAATACCGTATCATAAATGCTGCTAAGAGAGTAGATCTTAAATGTTCTCACCATAAAAAAGATATGGTAAATACGAAATGAAGGTGTTAGCTAATGCTATGGTAGTAATCATTTTGTAATATATAAATGTGTCAAATCAACATGCTGTATGCCTTAAACTTATACAATATCATGTATCAGTTATATCTCAATAAAGCAGGGGAAAAACACAGTTAGAAGAGACTAGCTTTCAGCAAGCATTTCAGTAATTCTTGCATAGTATCACTTAGGCCTGATTGAGACCGCAGCTGTGTCCACAAGGTATTAAACATCTGTATGAAAAACGAAAATAGAATGCATTGGGATGTTTATCCTGGGTCAAAAGCTGGCTTTGATGTCTCTTTGACACTGTGAGTGGTTGCCCTTAGGTCATCCACTTTGGATTAAAGGGGTCTGAAACTGAATCATGCCAGTGAATGAAGAATTAGACAGAGAGTTGGACTTTAAGAAATAACATTGGGGGCTTCCCTGGTGGCGCAGTGGTTAAGAATCCGCCTGCCAGTGCAGGAGACATGGGTTCGAGCCCTGGTCCGGGAAGATCCCACATGCCGTGGAGCAACTAAGCCCGTGCGCCACAACTACTGAGCCTGCGCTCTAGAAGCCGCAAGCCACAACTACTGAGCCTGTGTGCCACAACTACTGAAGCCCATGTGCCTAGAGCCCATGCTCCGCAACAAGAGAAGCCACTGCAATGAGAAGCCCGCACACCGCAACGAAGAGTAGCCCCCGCTCATCGCAACTAGAGAAAAGCCTGCGCGTAGCAACGAGGACCCAATGCAGCCAAAAATAAATAAATAAATAATAAATTTATGGGGGGGGAAAAAAAAGAAATAACATCGGGGGGTGTCAGTCTTGACTTTGGCACTTCCTGCTGTATGACCTCACCCAGCCTCAGCTTCCTCATCCATGAACATATGGACAGGCTAACGCCTGCACACACAGCTTCCCAAGATGTTTATGAAGAATAAAGCAAATTTTGAAAACAAATTAAAAAAAAAAATGGCATTCATACTGCACAAGAAAGGGTTAACATAGCAGACCTAAGCCTAACTTTACAAAGACCTGCTTGCAAGGTTAGTCCTTGGTTGGCATCTAAGAACTTGGCACTGGAACCATTCTCTAACCTTAGGGTTAGACTATTTATGCAAACAATGAGTTATGCTGAATGCCTGCTTTCCTTCTGGGAGTCTGGATTTTGGTAGTTGCTAGGAGGGTCCCTAAATGATCAGCCCCCAATAAAAACCTTGGGCGCTGAGTCTCTAATGGGCTTCCCTGGGCAGAAACATTGTACATGTTACTGCACATTTCGCATTCTTGCCATGTGCCCTCAAAGGAAGGAGACAGCACTGAAAGCCTGTGTGTGGATTTCTTCACACTCTATACTTTGCCTGTATCTTTCTCCCTTGCTGATCCTGTTGTGTATCCTTTCACTGTAATAAACCTTAGCTCTGAGTGTAACTATATGCTCAGTCCTGTGACTCCATCTAACAAATTGCTGAATGAATGGGTGGTCTTGGGGACTGCCCTCCAACACACATAAAACACCCAGAACTTAAGTAATTTATGTTACAATAATATCAGATAAGAAGAGGTTTTCTAAGCAACACCTTAGGTTTTCTAAGGTAGAAAGGCTTACTTATTCTAGCTCGAATTAAAACTACGTAGCTACTTTAATTCAACAAGTGGATCTACTATTTATCAGAGATAAAATGACACTGAACCTGTTTATTCAAGGAAACAGTGTCTAAAATGGGAAACAGGTGTAGAACTCTATTCACTGGCCAAGACACTGAATAATCCTTGAATATTTATATGGCACTAAGAGATATTAAATTTTATAGAAAATGCACACACTACGTTTTAAGTAATTTTTTTCTTAAAAGCAGGTTACTGGTATTAGAAGAAAATATTGGGACCATCGCCCTCCCAACCACAAAAGTTCTGTCTTGTAAAGGTCCATGGAAAATATCTATGGTTGAATTACCTAAGACCTAATGGAAGAGAGGCTTGAAAACCAAGGTTGGGAAGTCATGCTCTCTCACATTCACCAAAACAAAGCCAGCACATAAAGAATATAAATGATGTATTTCGCACTGGAAATTCATCATACTAGGTTCCTCAAAACTAATTTCCATTTACTAACCTACGTTAAAAACATTTCAGTCTGTCTCCCTGGAATTTTCATGGAAATGCTTATAAAATTTGTCTTGTCTTGTGGTAGAGGTCATGCATCTAAAGCATTTTTGTTTCTGCATCTGGTGTTCTTTACTCAACCCAGAGGCAGAATACCCTGGGATACTTGTAATGGAAAATACTTTATGTAAACTTTAAAATATTTCTTTCCATAATTAAGGAAAATATTACATATACCTAAAGGAATATTAATACTGTTCCACAATACCAGGGTTGGACAGCCTCTGTCCTGCCCACAGTAACTTTGTGCCAAGAACTATCTAAATACTGACCCAGCTAACCGCATCACACACAAAAGTGAATTTCCAAAGATCTTTTTGACTGCTTTCTTCTTCCCAAAGCTCCACTGCAAAAACCTCAGCTCCTATTCTTTCACACATCTTACGTCCTCCTTCTCTGGTAGAGACCCCCAGTTTCTTATTTTTCTAAAGATATACAACAAGAACAATTCTCAAGTGATGTGTATCAGATCTGAAATCCTCCTGGTATTAGACAAAATACATAAAAGGAAATCTCTGCATATACTAGACGGTCACCAGAGGCAAGTGTAATAATGGGGCTGTCTATGGTCTTAGTATTAGAATCATTAACTTTCCAGAGTGGAGATCTGGCAATAATACTACCAGGAATAAGTGCAGAAAACCGTTAAATGTTTAGCAGACATGAAGCTTAATTAAATTGTGTACATATCATTTACGACTGTGAAGAGCCATCAAAAAAGGCAGTATTTAAGATTGTTTAACAACAATTGTAAAACAGAACATACCAGAATGTAGTAACCAAGCAAGATGCTTTCGGCCTGGGCTCTGGTCATATGATATAGACTGGACCAGCATTCCAGCTCCAATCATGGCTGCAAAGGTTGCACCAATTGTCTGAAAGACACGTATTACTAAGAAAAATTGATCCTTATACAACAACAAAGTAGAAACCCACAGGTTCCAAGTCCAGTTAGTCCCTCCAATAAACCATGTTTAAAAAGATGAAGGATAATAAACAGAATCCTATATTTTTCTAGCACATTAAAAGGCCTTGTGCTTATTTCAGTTTGGTCAAATTAGCAAGAGCACCCCCTACTATCATACATAAAGTTTTCCAGACAACTTTAAGTGAATGAGTAGAGCTTTGGCAGATAACATCATCTTTAAAAAATTTTATTCTTGTTAGACAGAGGTATAACAAAACCCCTTTAAAAATCCCAGAATAATTATTTTAAATTATATTTATTTTGGTATAGCACAAGTAACATTAAAAAAGTTAGTCATGATACACCAATTAGAATATATATATATATATATATATATATATATATATATATATATATATATATAGAGCGCACATTGTCTCAAACTCTGTATTTGCTAAATGAAAACATGAAAAAAAGAAGCACACGGAAAAGATGAGAAATAAGATTCTACATTTCTATCCTCCCAATTTTCTGGCTGAATTGGCCCTCATCCCTTTTCTTTGTCTATCTTAGATTTCCATTGTTATACATTTAAATATTGCTTGTGCATAACAAGGAAGAAATGTTTGTAATGAAAGATGATAATCAATCTTCAGGAAATTTAAAGCAGAAATTGCAAACTTGCAGCCCTTGGGCAAGATCAGGCAGCAGATGTTTTGTTTGGCCAACTATTCAAAAAACAATTGAGCGTGAATGCACTTAGTTGGAAGGCTTTCTGTAGATGCCAAAATCCCATGTGACATACCAGGCCTGCCTCACTCATCTGATGGCTAACCCATGGGCATCTGAATGGTCAACCTCTGAGGTAAAGTACAGGTAAACATAACAGCTGTTTTTGCTGAGAATGTGAAAGCCTTCACTCATAAAACAGAAAAGCACGCTGGGTTCTACTTCACCACCTTCCAATGGAGAAACAATTACTAAAAGCTACTTCATCTATCTCTGTGCAAAGCATTTTCAGGATATTTAACACAATTATATATTTTTCTTTTAAAGTCCTTCATCATCCAGGTTCATTTTTTGCCTTTTACCTTCCCATACTCTACACTCCAGCTACACTGAACTGGTAGGCTGCAAACATGCCCCAGTTTCACACCTCTTTAATTCTGTTTATTGTGCCTAAAAATACCTCCTTCCTATCTGGTTGACATATTCAAGGATTACCTCCTTGCCTGTAAAGTTTTTCTGGTAGGTACCCTGGCTGTAATAAGCAGTGTCAGATGTCTCTACTCTGTTCCAAAAGCACTTGGTACAAACTTTGACATTATCTGTGTGTATGTCTGTCACCTCCCAAAGGCTTCTTCATTTCTGTAGCACCTGTCTGCCTTTCTAAACTATTTTACTTAAGCAGCCCTAAAGGCAGGTGAGACTGATCTTATGCCCACAAGCACCCGAGAATATGGCCCAAGCACAAAACCTCCTTGAAGTCTTATTTTAGGGGCTAAACTCTTTTGTGTATTTTAATCTTTCATGTTTGCTTTGTTACAAAAGCATTGCTTTAAATTGTTTACCTCTGATTAAAACTGACATACCTGATGAGAATGCAACAAGTTGATTCTGTGCCTTTAATAACCTCTAGGCTAGGAGATTCATGACACCCATCTGAGAAGCAAGACCCTAATACTGAAGTGTCTAAATGGCTACACAACTGCAAATGGTTCTCCTTTTGGAAAGTACAGAATAGTGGAAATATTACAGATTTGAAAGTCACAGGGATTTGGGTTGCCCATGGGAAGAATCAGTGGGAATTTGCTGTGGGAAGTCTGTATTATATAAACTTTCCCATCTCCCCTTCCCTTCCAGTCTCACACTCGTTGCTCTAGTTTGCATTACCGTCATTTTAGACCCTGAAAAGGCACAGCTGGTACACCTGCTTCCCGTCTATTCCACATTAGCTCTTAAAGCTCAAATACAAACCATACTTTTGCTGTTCCAGTATCTGCAATGGCCTCTAACTGCTTAGGTGCTCTCCTTAGCTTGGCAATCAAACACACCCTTTCTAATTGTGTCTTCTTCACACTCCAGACACTCAAACACTTGAATTTCACTTGAATGGGATTATAAAGTCACTTGTAATGACTACCTCCTCTCCTTTGCCCAAGCTGTTGTTTTTTATAAAACTCGACTACCCTGTCCTCTCCTACTAAAATAAAAAAAAATGCTAGCAAAACAACAAATGCTCAAGAAACTCTCACTGAATATAAAACCTTATATAGGGTCAAGAAAAGTTCAGAATAATAGTGCCAGCACTATTCTACTCCTAGTTGTATAGAGTGCTTGGGTTTTTGTGACAGCTATTCTCCACTGACCTCTAAGATGGATTTTTTTTTTTTTAAACATCTTTATTGGAGTATAATTGCTTTACAATGGTGTGTTAGTTTCTGCTTTATAACAAAGTGAATCAGCTATACATATACATATATCCCCATATCTCCTCCCTCTTGCGCCTCCCTCCCACCCTCCCTATCCCACCCCTCTAGGTGGTCATAAAGCACAGAGCTGATCTCCCTGTGCTATGCGGCTGCTTCCCACTAGCTATCTGTTTTACATTTGGTAGTATATATAAGTCCATGCCACTCTCTCACTTCGTCCCAGCTTACCCTTCCCCCTCCCCGTGTCCTCAAGTCCACTCTCTACGTCTGCGTCATTATTCCTGTCCAGCCCCTAGGTTCATGACCATTTTTTTTTTTTAGATTCCATATATATGTGTTAGCATACAGTATTTGTTTTTCTCTTTCTGACTTACTTCACTCTGTAGGACAGACTCTAGGTCCATCCACCTCACTACAAATAACTCAATTTCGTTTCTTTTTATGGCTGAGTAATATTCCATTGTATATATGTGCCACATAAGATGGATTTTCATCTGCCTTATTTTTTAGTAAATTACTACAAAATAGAGCTGTTTGATATCTGCTGCTAGATAAGTAGAATGTTCCTGTAAGTTTGGGTTCCAACACCTTTGTTGCTACTAAAATACGTATTCAACAAGGAATAATAGCTGACTTGCCTAAGAAGGTATTTCCTACTTTGTTTCAGCTGCACTAATAATTCACATATTACTTGAACAAAGATTTGTTTAATATAGTAAGGCATTCTTTCCATTTAATCCCCTCCTCCGATAGTTTTCATTTAATCTTTTGCAATTTAGTGGGAAAGGAAAACAAAAACTAGCTAACTTACCACCCAAGAGCCTCTCATCATGAAGTTCATGAGGGCAGGAGTTCTGCTCACTGCCAGGGCAGACAAAGCTGTTATGCCGATACTTCCTGCTAAGTACATATAGGTGGTATGAATTCTATCCTTCACATACTGAGGCCAAATTCTGTAAGAAACGCAACATGGTTAATTTATAGAATTATGAATGTGAATTTTGGTTGAATCATTTACTAGGTGGGAGATCTTGAGAAATATCACTTTATTGCTCTAAATCGCATTCCATTATCATGGAAATAATGATGCATGTTGGAGTTACCATAAAAAATTAAGTAATATAAAACATATAAGCACCTGGCACATATACAAAACAACACATTTGCTTCTTGCTTAAACACATATAACCTTGGTAAAAGATTTTTATTTATTGTTTGAATAAATATATGCCAAGGAAATAAGAGATTCTATTTTTATTCATGTATATTTCCACAAAGTTGGAACACTGGACACAAAATATTCTAAAAGTGGTGAAAGATAAGGATGAGAAGAAAACTGGAACCTTTAAGGCTCAAATTGTTTGAGAACAATTTACTTACATGGCTTTTTCAATAGCTCCAATCTCATTAGACATTCCCAAGCCATAGTAGCACAAAGCTCCAAGACCAACAGCAGCCCCTCCAGCAATAAACCATCTTCCCATCTGATCAACTGCAGAACACAGGAGGAAATGCAAGTTAATACTGCTGTCTTGACTAAAATGATTAGACTTAATTAATCTTTAAGTTCACTCTAACAAAATTTGCGGAGGCAGTGTATCTGTAGATGTAGGGGTACTTCTGTGATATATGTTATTTTAGTCATAAGAGATGTGTGTTCTTGTGACACTCTTAGAAAATAAAGATGAGAAAAATGTTAACATCACATGTTCTATTTAATATTGTGTCTAAAGTGCTATTAACAAAGATGATGCTTTACATGGAGTCAAGAAAAAATGAACCAAAGAAAAATGTAATTAGTGTTTATGCAGCAGGATCAAGGGAGAGGGTGCTCTTGTTTTCTAGAGTACTGAGAAGGAAATAATTCATTAACTCAACTGGATGGAGGTATTCACAAAGAGCATCTTGCTCCCTTTAGTCAAAGTTTGCTCCCTAAAAATGTTACTACACTGTTGCTATGATTCATATAATCTGGTTTCTAGGGCCAACTGACCAACAGAAATGCCCTGAGGGATGCCAACTAGGGCTCTCTCCCATTTTAAAATACAGATGGTCCCCAACTTAAGATTTTTAAAAAACGATATGCATTCAAGTAGAAACTGTACTTTGAATTTTTAATTTTGACCTTTTCCTGGGCTACTGACATGCAGTACGATACTCCCTTGTAATGCTGGGCAGCGGCACCCAGTCAGCCAGTTGATCATGAGGGTAAACAGCCGATACACTTATAACCATTCTGTACTCACCCAACAATTCTATTTTTCACTTTCAGGATTCAATAAATCACAGGAAGAATTCAACACTTAATTATAAAATAGGCTTAGCGTTAGATAATTTTGCCCAACTGTAGGCTAATGTTAAGTATTCTGAACACGTTTAAGGTAGGCTAGGCTAAGCTATGATATTTGGTAAGTTAGGTATATTAAATATATTTTGAACTTCAGAACATCTTCAACTTATGATGGGTTTATCAGGATGTAACTCCATTTTAAGTCAGGGAAGATGGGTATTGACCTTTTGCAAGGTTGTTAAGGAGCAGTAGTGTTCTTTGATTTTGGGTAGATTACCAATCTAGATTCTGAACTTGCAAAGCTGAAATCCAAACTGTGAACCAAACTGACTTCATTAGGGTATTGCTTCCCGAGAGGCCCTAAATGGGCAGCCAATCAAGATGACCCCTCTTGAACAACTAGCTTTTTATTAACATCTATGTTTTGGTGATTTACTCTTGACCTGAAACATATACAAATATTATGTTTGAAGTAAGATTCTACATGACTTCAAATGAACTTCATTAACAGATTATAACTTTCAGATCATGGCACATTAACTAATAATCCTTAAAAAAAAATTGTGAAAGTAAAATTTCTTTCTGGAAGAAATATGACTGGGGACCACTGAGCTCAGTGTGAAGTACCAACCTTTTCAGGGTCATCAGATACCTGAGGATGACTGCCCTTCTTCTCACAAAATGCACATATGTACAAGTTTGCATATACTTTAAGGAGGCTGTTCATGGACCTTTTTTTTAAAACACGAGTTTACTAAAGGCTGCCACCTACTTTTAAATATTTTTTCCAATGATGGTTCCAAAGCTGCCTCCTTGAGTTCTTGGCTAGTTTTCCCACGTCGAATTCCAATTCTTGTCTTGGTGGCATATTCCTGATACACATGGAAACGAAGACACACACCACCCACACCAAAAGATGGTTAACAACAAAATAAAACAGAGGATCTCATCACCCTAGAAAACTCTGTATAATGTAACTTGGTACTTTCTATGTATGTAAGTCATACATACTTCACTATGGAAGTACGTTAGCCAATCTAAAAAATTAAATGTAGACCCTACCTGTGCTCTATCTTTGAAGTGATTCACTAATTCATTACAACCTAACTTCTTAGTTCAGGTTTCAGAATTGTTTATTTCATAAACTACAAATTTTATTTATATCGCTAGAATTATCATATTTTAAACACTAACTTTTAAAAGACACGCACTCAATAAGTATTAGCTGCATTTTTTCATCTGGGAAATAGGCTCAATCCTTCCTTTGACACAAAGCCAAAGGGAGGGATGACTACTACCTCTATTTTAGCTCTTTTTCAACAGTGGAACAGTTAATTTAAGAGAAAAAAGTTGTCTCTTTTAGCTTCTGTATATTTCCTTATCTACCTCACATTTCAAAACTGATACTAATTTGAATGCTAGAGCAGAAATCTACTACAAAAGGAAATGGGTTTCTCTCTAACTTGATTTTGTTTTACCATTCTCTAAACAAGAGCTGAAATGCCATGTTTAGTAACTTATTAATAAGTTATTGGCCAAATGGTAATATTCTTAAGCTTTTGACAATAGGCTCCACGATCTCTCTGTTGAACCACATAGCTCTCAATCCTTCACAAATTACTCTAAATTCTCTGAATGAGAAACTCCAAGAGCTGTAAGTAAAGGAGAAGTCACAGGAGTTCTTTTTCATATATGATAAGGATGGAACAGAATGATACAACACTAAGAGGGAGAAAGAGCTGATTTGGGACATTTTCAGGGCTGTTTTAGTAAATCACTAATGGTAGAATAGGGAGCTTCACAATCTGTCAAAAAAAGAGTCCCAGGAGCATACAGAGAGACAAACAATATAAAAATATTCAGATTATCTTTACCCTGCTGGGTGGTAAGAGCCACTGATTTTTCGTGATGGAATTCTTCACAACAGGGGAGGCCTTGGTGAGCGCTGGGTGGAAAACCCTGGAAGGTAGTGTCCGGAGACACACAAGTCTTGCGGCCAGCATGGTGGTGCACCAGGTTTACCAAGCAGATCTGAAATGCTAGTTAGAGACAGAGACAAAAAATCACCCATTAACCAACCCACTGGCTCTCAGAAAGAGCCAATCATCTCTTAGGAGAAAAGATGAAATAAAGTGACCTTTTAAAATGATCATGATGAATACGCTGCTTGTCCCTTGTTAGTTCAAGAAATCCATCCCACAGAACTGGTTTGGGATGGACCACCAAAATGGGTTTAAATCCCAATTGGAACAATAACAAGAGGAATGACTTCTAAGTTATGTGTCCAATACAGAGTGGATTTAATATCTTAAGAGAATTAAGGGGTGTGTGCTGGATTTTATACATGTGGTTTTGGCTTAAGATTTATACCAGCATTCAGTGGGAAGATTTAAAAGAGGGCTAAGAGTAACTTTGAGCAGAGGAAAAATGTCAGCCAAGAAGTGATTAACTCTTCAAGGTCATACCACATTGCAAGGCTATAAAACATCAGTGGAAACCAAGCATGCCAAGTATTACTTCCCTTCAAAATATGATATAAAAATATTCAAGGTACTGAAACCACCTGGGATGTATCTTAAAAATGTAGATTCCTAGGTCTAACTACGGTCCTAATGATTTAACCCCTAGGAATAGGACACAGTAATATGTATTTTAACTAGCTGCCCAAAAGCTAAGAATCCTTGCTTTTAAATACCTGAGTGTCCTTCCAACTCTGCCACGGGATCTGCGAGGGGTGTACAAAACTGACACCTATCCTTTGTAAAAACACCGAATCATTCTAGCACTTTCGTGGCATTACATCATCTCAGCCTAAAGGTGCTGTGCCTCTCAGTCCTCAACACACCTACTGAGGAGCACCAGCTCAGACAGAATGGCCTCCAGAGTGGGAATTTTACTTCTACCACATGCTAGAAGTGGCCCCGTGCGAATGTTTGATCCCTGAGACTCAGGTGCCTTAACTACAAAATGGGTACTATTACCGACCCCGTACGCTTCCGTGTGCATCGATGAGCTCCGGCGCCTGGTCCCCCGAGAAAGTTCAGCTAGATCACAAGACTCGGATGAGAGCCCGGCAGCAAAAACTCCAGCCTCCCAAAGTCAATGCACCACTCTACAGCACACCAGCCGCAGGCACCCCGTTATCTACCACAGCGGCGCCTGGGTGGCCCGGCCGCGGGGATGATTCAGCACCTCGCTGCCCAGGGAGAAGCAGGCAGAGAGAGTGGGCCCCTGCCCGCCTACCCCAGGCCCCGAAGTCGCCGTCCCCTCCACCGGATCACCCGCAGGACGGCCCTGACGCGCCGCCAGCCCGTGACGCAGCCCGCAGCGCCGCCGCCTCCAGCCCTCCCCACACGCACGCAGCGGCCCAACGGGGCCGGTTGTCAGTAGTACGGTGGATCGCGGTGCCTCACGGCCCGGGGGAGCCTTACCTCAGTCCCTGGTCAACCCAAGCGCGCAGTTCCCCTTCCGGGCCGGCGAGCAACGACCACCAGCTCTCGCGCCCTCCGCTCACCTCTTACTGACTGTGAACGCAGTCTCTTTAGCTCGCTGCGTGACGCAACATCCGGAGAAGCCGCAAATACTATGGACAGCCAATCACGAGCGGAGGCCTAACGGAAGGGCGGGCATAGTAGGAAGGAGGGGTTCCGAGCTGTAGGGGCGGGGCCAGTGGAGGATTGTTGGGAGCCTCGCAGTCAAAGTCCATCGTGGGTGTGGGCAGAGAAGGCATTTCAGCCATTTTAGCTCTGGGTGGAGGAGCTCACCGTTTTTCTCTCAACAGTTTCACTTGCAGTAGTTAAAAAATTATTTTAAAATTGAAAGAGGATAGTGTGAGAATTAAAAATTATTCATTCGTCCCGTTTCTTTCCTCTTGTCAAGAATTTATTGCCAGATAGTGTGCCAAATTGGCAGTTTCAGACCGGAGCCAACGGGTTTCTTGCGGCAGATGTGAAATCTACAAAAGGGTCTGAGTCACGAGGTCGGAGAGCCGCCTGGCCGGATCTTAGGAGTTCTTTCATTGCTTTGTGACCTCCCCTTGACACATTTTCAAGGTTCAGTGAATACTAGTATAATAGGTTGGTACAACAGGCTCTGCCTCTTACCCAGGGTTGTTTTGAGAACTATTCATATGCACGTAATTTGTAAGTTGAAAAACCATTTCTTGGCTACATGAGGAAGATTTTCCCCTCCTATCATTCTCATTTACCCGTTTAACAAATCTTTACTGAGGCTCACTTTGTACCAAATTCTGCACTAGGGATACATGCAAATAAAAGACATATTGTACCATTGTTTTGGCAAAACAAACTCCTTGCCCTTATGGCGCTTACTTTCTGTTGGAGACAAGAAAATAGACAAAATGTTTGTTAGTGATAAGTACTAAGAAGAAAAATAAATCTGCGTAAAACCCTAGACGGGCGCTATTTCGATAAGGTGATTAACAACATGTAAAATTCATGAACCTAATCTCCTAAACTATTGTTAATTGTGATTTACGATAATCCTCTAACCATGTAAATCTTGACAAACATAAAGGTTTGCGTTTTATGTGGGTAATAAAACAGCTTGGCAGCACACAGGTCTTACTCACTCTGAAAATGGCAGGAAAACACTGGAGAAATCTGTCGCTTGAGATAGTGAACAGATCGAGCATGATCAATTTAATCTTACTTTAGATCTTCACCCAATTTGATCAGCTAGCAAATAAGTTCTCTGTTTAGTTCCCTTAGTGCTATTTTTCCCCTAGAGCTTCTGTTACCAGCAAAGAGAAGGCATTCACAACACAGTACCTGAATAAACGAAATACCTTTTTAAATCCAAGTGACTTGCTTTAAGATTATTGATTAAAGTTTATTATCTTCAAAAAAGAAGAAACATTTCTGGTTTCATGTTTTCTTTTCTTACCTATGGGGCTAATGCTGTTTCCACAGATGCTAAATGTTTTGAGGCAGGAGAGTTACCTTGTCACATCCTTGGGAAGATATGCTTAGTGTGGAGGGAGGAGAGGTTTCATTGACTTTGAAACCAGTTGGGAATTTATTGCAATTGTTTAAGCAAAAAGTGATGAAGGCTGGAATTAAGACAGAGGGACAGAAAAGGGGTGTATGACAGATAAACGACTAAGGAGGAATTTACAGGTTTTAATGACTGATGACTATCACTGATAAGGATGAGGGAGGCACCCAGGATAATCCCTCTGTTCTGAATTGAGTGAAACTGGGTGGATAATTGCACCATTAATTTAGAGATAGATTACAGGAGGAGATACAAATGTGGGGGAAGTAGATAAAACTCAGTATGAAGTGTTAAATTGTAAGTTCTCTGCTTCTAAGACCTTGGAGCATAGGACAGATAAGATAAAAAGTCATGAATCACAAATCCTAATGCTGTATATACACTACAATTTTTATTAAAGGCTGCTGACTGGTTTCTTATCCTCCACTTGCTGGCTAAGTAGAGAGTGGGTTATAGAGGAGAAAAATCAGACTCAAGGACTAAAAATATTTTAGTTAAAATAAATACCCTCACCCTGTCTTACTGAAACTGAGCAGGATGCTGAAGGGCCCTCCTGGGTGCAAAAGCCTTTCCAGGTCCCTCATTTCTTATTTGCAGGATAAAGGCTTCAGCCTCCTAGATCTTCCCTGAGCTCCAAAGAGCAGATTCAAACAGTTGCCAATCAGGGAAGTGGGGGAATGCAGAAACAAGGGAGGAGCAGTGAAGAAAAAAATAATGCAGCCTTGGGGCAGGTTCCTGGTTCCTTCTCATGGAATATACATAATATCTTTAAGTTCTTCTGCAGGAACAAAATCTCCCACCCATGTGGAGGATGGTAACTTCAGGTTGAGCGCTTGATTCCTGGGGCATCGCCCTGTTGCCTCACCACCACCCAATTAGAAGAAAGTCACACACCCTGCAGCCCTCCCCCCAAATTTTGCCCATTAAAAACTTCTCCCTGGGCTTCCCTGGTGGCGCAGTGGTTGAGAGTCCGCCTGCCGATGCGGGGGACACGGGTTCGAGTCCTGGTCTGGGAGGATCCCACGTGCCGCGGAGCGACTGGGCCCGTGAGCCACAATTGCTGAGCTTGCGCGTCTGGAGCCTGTGCTCCGCAAGAAGAGAGGCCGCAATAGTGAGAGGCCCGCGCACCGCGATGAGGAGTGGCCCCCGCTTGCCACAACTAGAGAAAGCCCTCGCAGAGAAACGAAGACCCAACACAGCCATAAATAAAATAAATAAATAAATAAACAAATAAAAAAGGCATTCCTGCTAAAAAAAAAAAAAAAAAAACTTCTCCCTAAAAACCATTGGGGAGTTCGGGGTTTTTCAGCATAAACCACCCATTCTTGCTTGGCCCTGCAATAAACCTTTCTCTGCTTCAAACAAATTTTGGTTTGTTTGGTCTTACTGTCCATTGGGCACATGAACTTATGTTCAGTAACACTACTAGACTTTTCCATCAGGAGATGTGGTATGGCTGAAAGAGAGTTGAAAAGGGAGTTTGTGACCTTTATTCTCTGCCTTCCCCAACGGGGTCTTATGTGTTCACTGTGTTTCCCAACAAAGGTGCTCTTCTCTGAAAGTTTGGTGACATTTCTGAACACAGGGGACCAACTTCTCAGATAGTGTTTAAGTGGCAGAAAACAAAGCATGTATGAAGGAGTCAAGATCTTCCTCACCCTGTTTTCTCTTGGTCTTCAAGTTTGCCATGTCAGAGAGTCCTAGAATCCCTGAGGCCTGGATAAACCCAAGACTGTAGCTGTGAGCATGGGCCAGCTTGTTTGTACCCTTCAAGACACTGCTCAGTAGTGAAGGGGACACCAGAAATATGCATGGGCAAGACACCCAGATGGGCATCAACAGACCATGGCGTGTTCTGTATGACAGAGCCAGCATCTGACTCTGTCTGGGTGAGAGACAAAACTGTGTCAACCTCAACACTTAAATCCTTCCAGCAACTGAAGGAAAATGAAGCCATGGGTGAGAAGGGGGCTGCTGCCTCCGAGATCTGCTGAAGGCATCTACCCGGGAGCCGGTACATGGAAGTAGAATGGAGGGATAGAAAGCAGGCCACACATTTTTCCTCTTGTTTAACATGGATGTTTCTTCTTCTTTCTTTCTTTCTTTTTTTAAAGTAATGCTGCTCTTTATTTATTTGTTAAATTAAACATTTTTTAATATATTTTATTTTATTTGTCTATTTCTTAAAAATTAAAAAAAAATTTTAAAGGTTACTTTCCATTTGCAGCTATTACAAAATACTGGCTATATTCCCCATGTTGTACAGTACATCCTTGAGCCTATCTTACCCCAATAGTTTGTACCTCCCACTCTCCTACCCCTATATTGGCCCTCCCCACCCCCACTGGTAACCACTAGTTTGCTCTCTATATCTGTGAGTCAGCTTCTTTTTTGTTATATTCATTAGTTGTATTTTTTAGATTCCACATGTAAGTGATATCATACAGTATTTGTCTTTCTCCATCTGACTTATTTCACTTAGCATAATGCCCGCCACATCCATCTATGTTGCTGCATATGGCAAAATTTCATTATTTTTCATGACTGAGTAGTATTCCTTTGTGTATATTTATATATCACAACTTCTTTATCCATTCATCTGTTGATGGACACTTAGGTCACTTCCTTGGCAATTGTAAGTAATGCTGCTATGAATATGAACAGTGGAGTGCATGTGTCTTTTTGAATTAGTGTTTTTTTTTTTTTTGATACCTACCCAGGAGTGGAATTGCTGGGTCATATGGTAGTTCTATTTTTAGTTTTTCGAGGAAACTCCATACTGTTTTCCACAGTGGCTGAACCAGTTTCCATCCCCACCACAGTGTATGAGGGTTCCCTTTTCTCCACATCCTTGCCAACATCTGTTATTTGTGTGTTTTTTAAAAAATAAATTTATTTTATTTATTTATTTGTTTGTTTATTTTTTTAATTTTTGGCTGTGTTGGGTCTTTGTTGCTGTGCGCAGGCTTTTCTCTAGTTGCAGTGAGGGGGGCTACTCTTCATTGGAGTGTGCGGGCTTCTCATTGTGGTGGCTTCTTTTGTTGCGGAGCACGGGCTCTAGGTGCATGGGCTTCCGTAGTTGTGGCACGGGGGCTCAGTAATTATGGCTCGCGGGCTTAGTTGTTTCACGGCATGTGGGATTTTCCCGGACCAGGGCTCGAACCCATGTCCCCTGCACTGTCAGGCAGATTCTTAACCACTGCGCCACCAGGGAAGCCCTTGTGTTCTTTTTAATGATAGCATTCTGACAGGTGTGAGGTGATATCTCTTTATGGTTTTGATTTTGCATTTCCCTGATGAATAGCAACATTGAGCATCTTTTCAGGTGCCTGTTGGCCATCTGCATTTCCTCTTTGGAAAAATGCCACCGACAGACTTGCTCACCGCAGGGTTGCCACAAACTTTCAATTTGTAAAAAATGCAGTAGCTGCAAAGTGCAATAAAGTGCAATAATATGAGGTATGCCTGGATATATATATATATATATATATATATATATATATATATATATATACACACACACATATATATATATATATATATCTCACAGCTATACATTACATACAGTACATGTGCCAGTATATCTGTGGCATTAAAATTTCATGGGGGAAGGCAATTAGGAAAAAAATGTCTGAAACGGCTCCTTAGGGAAGGAATCATGAAAAATTGGTTGAGAAACTTTGGTCTAGAATCTAGGACTCCTTTGACTCATGGTGGTCCACTCTGGTATCAGACCTGCTCAGCAGAAAAATCTTAGTTTTCCATCTATGATTCTATCAGTGAGATGTTATTTGAGGTAATTTTATGATCTCTTGATAAAAATTCCATATCTGTATTCTTTGTGTTCCAATATATTATTTCTAACTGCTTTGGGACATCTCTATCTAACTTGTCTAAAACCAAGTTATAGCTAAGGGGTGGTCCAGCGGATTGCATGTAATAGATGTACTCCAGTATTCGTTTCTCCCTGAGCCTTCAGATTCCTTTATAGTAGTGCTCTCCAAGTGTAGGGATTAATAGGTCCTAGGTCCTCGTGCCAGTAGCAATGGCATCACCTCTAACAATAGAAATGCAAATTCAAGGCCCTCCTCAAACTACTGGATCAGAATTTCTGGGTCTGGGGCCCAGGAAACTGTTTAACCAAATCTACAGGTGATATTTATGCATGTTAAAAATTAAAAATCACTTTTCAACAGTATGCTAGAGAAATTTTGCCATCTCATACTCATAGTATAGGTTATTGTTTAGTCCAAGCTTCAGTTAACCAACTAGAAAGCTATAAAGACACTTCCACAAGCTCACACTAACACATTTGAATCCTGAATGCCAGGGAAGTGCATCCATATTGATAATCAAACCATACATTTTATTTTCTTTAATACCTTTAGAGTCTACTTCCATAAATGCTAACCAGACTCCTGATCATACCAATTGATGAGATCCTATTTCTCCTTGATGTGTAACATGTCTCTCCGAGAACAGGCTTTGTACTTCTTCATCTGGGCTATGCTGAAATCTGACTTGATTTATTTAGATTTACAGGAATGGAGGGTGTGCTTGTAATAAAGCACAGTCACCCAGATATTTCAGTACTGGGCCGCATGATCAGAAACCCAAAAGTGTGGGGCTCCCATGGATCTTTAAAAAAAAAGCTAACAGTGGTGAAATAGTTTGTTAGCTATTAGAATTATACTGTTTTAGCAATAATACAGAAAGTAGGCCAAAAGAATAGTTTAATAATAGCTAAAGCTTATTGAATTCTACTATGTGCAGACATTACCAGTTTTTGGTCATTTTATATTTATTATA
Source organism: Balaenoptera musculus (assembly GCF_009873245.2). Lineage (NCBI taxonomy): Eukaryota > Metazoa > Chordata > Mammalia > Artiodactyla > Balaenopteridae > Balaenoptera > Balaenoptera musculus. The sequence goes on from NC_045800.1 coordinate 52,439,541, forward strand.
TTGTGTACTCTTGTAACATGGCCTCAGAGGCTTGACCCTGCCCTATCCCCTGTTACCTCCCCGCCCCACCCGCCCCAAGAATTTAAATCTCTTGATTGGATTTGACCAAGGATGCTTTTTCAGGTGGTGTGTGGGCGGGTGAAAAGGGCAAACAAATTAAGGGTTTTCAAGGGAGGGATTATAATGATGGACCATAGGATCTAGGCTGGGTCAGGATGGATGTGAGAAGGGTGAGAGAAACTAAAAACCTGCTATAGTTAATGGGCTGGAAGTTTTGGGATTTGTATTATTGCTAGAGTTGGTGATTTCAATGAAATGAGGTTGTAGTAAAAACAATTTGGATATTTGAAATTCAGATATTGGAGGAAGTGTGGTTGATGGTAATGGCAAGGTCATGAGTATGACCACGGGATAAGCGACTGAGGTATGGTGGAAGAAAAGATGATTATTAGTGGCAAAGAGCTGAGAGGTCTAGGTGTTGGACAGATCTTCCAATGGATGCTGATACACTGAGAATGGCGACAGGACTAGGGGTGGAAAGGAGGGTGGGTATGTAAGTACAATAATGGCCCCCTAAAAATGCCCATGTTCTAGTCTGTGGACTCTGTGAATATGTTTCCTTACATGGCAAAAGGGACTTTGTATATATTATTAAGTTAAGGATCTTCAGATGGGGAGTTTATCCTGGATTGTGGGGCTAAGGGGCAATTAGTCACAAGAGTCATTGCAAGAGTGAGGCAATAGGATCAGAGTAAGAGAAGGAGATGTAACGATGGAGACAGACATTGGAGTGATACGGGGTTATAGCCCAAGGAATGTGGGCAGCCTCTTGGAGCTAGAAAAGGCAGAGAAATAGATTCTCCCCTTCTAGGAGGTAGCACCTCCAGAAGGGAGGCAGCCCTTTTTGAAACCATTTTAGACTCCAGAACTGTAAGGTAATAAATTTGTGTTGTTTTAAGCCAATAAGTTTGAGGTAATTTGTTACAGCAGCCATAGGAAATTAACACAGCAGATGTAAGAGTCATGAATGAATTAGTGAGAGTGATGGTAGTGGTTAGGAGGCGGGGTGGTAAAGGGCAGAATTAAGGAGGTAACACCTGATACATACATTCAAATGTTGCTGGGGTTTTAGAAGGAGGAAGAGGACTTACAGGTGATGTATCATGAGTTCCAGGGCTCATGATGGAAGGTTTGGGAAATAGGATCAGATTGGGATGGGTCTAGATCACTATAGGGATATGTTGATGAAGAACCTGGAGATTTTGGGTTTCTGTGGCACCTGGAAAACAAGGAAGAGAGGCAAGAGTCCTGAGGTCTGTTATCTCCAGGTAGTTTCATTTATTTATTCAACATATATTTATTCAGCACCTACTCTGAGGAGGGTCTGTTATGGGCATGAATGGTTTGGTGACCCACGGGAAAGTTAGTGCATCCTTCTGGGGACTCCTGGTGACTGTTATTTTGAATGCCAGAAATTTGAGTTGCTCTAAAATATTCCTTTTCCTGTCCTGTGGGCAAAGTGATAGGACAGGCTGGATGGGTTGAGGGGAGATGAGAAAGAAAGAATGTTGATGGCAGTGATGTCTTATTTGGAATAGGAAGCTTGGGACTTTCACTTTCTCTAGTGGCTTGATGGGCTGGAGAAAAGACAAGACACCTAAAATGAAAGAAGAATCAGACTGGCATCAGATTTCTTATTCACAACATTAAATGCTAGAAGTCAGTGGAGCAATGACTTTAAAGCTCTGAAGAAATAGAACTGAGGACCTGGAATTTTATTATTATTATTTTTTTCTTATTAGGCATCAATTTTATACACATCAGTATATACATGTCAATCCCAATCGCCCAATTCAGCACACCACCATCCCCACCCCACCGCAGTTTTCCCCCCTTGGTGTCCATATGTCCATTCTCTACATCTGTGTCTCAACTTCTGCCCTGCAAACTGGCTCATCTGTACCATTTTTCTAGGTTCCACATACATGCATTAATATACGATATTTGTTTTTCTCTTTCTGACTTACTTCACTCTGTATGACAGTCTCTAGATCCATCCACATCTCAACAAATGACTCAATTTCGTTCCTTTTTATGGTTGAGTAATATTCCATTGTATATATGTACCACAACTTCTTTATCCATTCGTCTGTTGATGGGCATTTAGGTTCCTTCCATGACTTGGCTATTGTAAATAGTGCTGCAATGAACATTCGGGTGCATGTGTCTTTTTGAATTACGGTTTTCTCTGGGTATATGCCCAGTAGTGGGATTGCTGGGTCATATGGTAATTCTATTTTTAGTTTTTTAAGGAACCTCCATATTGTTCTCCATAGTGGCTGTATCAATTTACATTCCCACCAACAGTGCAAGAGGGTTCCCTTTTCTCCACACCCTCTCCAGCTTTTGTTGTTTGTAGATTTTCTGATGATGCCCATTCTAACAGGAGTGAGGTGATACCTCATTGTAGTTTTGATTTGCATTTCTCTAATAATTAGTGATGTTGAGCATCTTTTCATGTGCTTCGTGGCCGTCTGTATGTCTTCTTTGGAGAAATGTCTATTTAGGTCTTCTGCCCATTTTTGGATTGGGGTGTTTGTTTCTTTAATATTGAGCTGAATGAGCTGTTTATATATTTTGGAGATTAATCCTTTGTCCGTTGATTCGTTTGCAAATATTTTCTCCCATTCTGAGGGTTGTCTTTTCGTCTTGTTTATGGTTTCCTTTGCTGTGCAAAAGCTTTGAAGTTTCATTAGGTCCCACTTGTTTATTTTTGTTTTTATTTCCATTACTCTAGGAGGTGGATCAAAAAAGATCTTGCTGTGATTTATGTCAAAGAGTGTTCTTCCTATGTTTTCCTCTAAGAGTTTTATAGTGTCCAGTCTTATATTTAGGTCTCTAATCCATTTTGATTTTATTTTTGTGTATGGTGTTAGGGAGTGTTCTAATTTCATTCTTTTACATGTAGCTGTCCAGTTTTCCCAGCACCACTTATTGAAGAGACTGTCTTTTCTCCATTGTATATCTTTGCCTCCTTTGTCATAGATTAGTTGACCATAGGTGTGTGGGTTAATCTCTGGGCTTTCTATCTTGTTCCATTGATCTATGTTTCTCTTTTTGTGCCAGTACCATATTGTCTTGATTACTGTAGCTTTGTAGTATAGTCTGAAGTCAGGGAGTCTGATGCCTCCAGCTCCATTTTTTTTCCTCAAGACTGCTTTGGCTATTCGGGGTCTTTTGTGTCTCCATACAAATTTTAAGATGATTTGTTCTAGCTCCGTAAAAAATGCCATTGGTAATTTGATAGGGATTGCATTGAATCTGTAGATTGCTTTGGGTAGTATACTCATTTTCACAATGTTGATTCTTCCAATCCAAGAACATGGTATATCTCTCCATCTGTTGGTATCATCTTTAATTTCTTTCATCAGTGTCTTATAGTTTTCTGCATACAGGTCTTTTGTCTCCCTAGGTAGGTTTATTCCTAGGTATTTTATTCTTTTTGTTGCAATGGTAAATGGGAGTGTTTCCATAATTTCTCTTTCAGATTTTTCATCATTAGTGTATAGGAATGCAAGAGATTTCTGTGCATTAATTTTGTATCCTGCAACTTTACCATAGTCATTAATTAGCTCTAGCAGTTTTCTGGTGGCAGTTTTAGGATTCTCTATGTATAGTATCATGTCATCCGCAAACAGTGACAGTTTTACTTCTTCTTTTCCAATTTGTATTCCTTTTATTTCTTTTTCTTCTCTGATTGCCATGGCTAGGACTTCCAGAACTATGTTGAATAATAGTGGTGAGAGTGGACATCCTTGTCTTGTTCCTGATCTTAGAGGAAATGCTTTCAGTTTTTCACCATTGAGAATGATGTTTGCTGTGGGTTTGTCATATATGGCCTTTATTATGTTGAGGTAGGTTCCCTCTATGCCCACTTTCTGGAGAGCTTTTATCATAAATGGGTGTTGAATTTTGTCAAAAGCTTTTTCTGCATCTATTGAGATGATCATATGGTTTTTCTTCTTCAATTTGTTAATATGGTGTATCACATTGATTGATTTGAGTATATTGAAGAATCCTTGCATCCCTGGGATAAATCCCACTTGATCGTGGTGTATGATCCTTTTAATGTGTTGTTGGATTCTGTTTGCTAGTATTTTGTTGAGGATTTTTGCATCTATATTCATCAGTGATATTGGTCTGTAATTTTCTTTTTTTGTAGTGTCTTTGTCTGGTTTTGGTATCAGGGTGATGGTGGCCTCATAGAATGAGTTTGGGAGTGTTCCTTCCTCTGCAATTTTTTGGAAGAGTTTGAGAAGGATGGGTGTTAGCTCTTCTCTAAATGTTTGATAGAATTCACCTGTGAAGCCATCTGGTCCTGGACTTTTGTTTGTTGGAAGATTTTTAATCACAGTTTCAATTTCATTCCTTGTGATTGGTCTGTTCATATTTTCTGTTTCTTCCTGGTTCAGTCTTGGAAGGTTATACCTTTCTAAGAATTTGTCCATTTCTTCCAGGCTGTCCATTTTATTGGCATAAAGTTGCTTGTAGTAGTCTCTTAGGATGCTTTGTATTTCTGCGGTGTCTGTTGTAACTTCTCCTTTTTCATTTCTGATTTTATTGATTTGAGTCCTCTCCCTCTGTTTCTTGATGAGTCTGGCTAACGGCTTATCAATTTTGTTTATCTTCTCAAAGAACCAACTTTTAGTTTTATTGATCTTTGCTATTGTTTTCTTTGTTTCTATTTCATTTATTTCTGCTCTGATCTTTATGATTTCTTTCCTTCTGCTAACTTTGGGTTTTGTTTGTTCTTCTTTCTCTAGTTCCTTTAGGTGTAAGGTTAGATTGTTTACTTGAGATTTTTCTTGTTTCTTTAGGTAGGCTTGCATAGCTATAAACTTCCCTCTTAGAACTGCTTTTGCTGCATCCCATAGGTTTTGGGTCGTCGTGTTTTCATTGTCATTTGTCTCTAGGTATTTTTTTATTTCCTCTTTGATTTCTTCAGTGATCTCTTGGTTATTTAGTAATGTATTGTTTAGCCTCCATGTGTTTGTCTTTTTTACGTTTTTTTCCCTGTAATTCATTTCTAATCTCATAGCGTTGTGGTCAGAAAAGATGCTTGATATGATTTCAATTTTCTTAAATTTACTGAGGCTTGATTTGTGACCCAAGATGTGATCTATCCTGGAGAATGTTCTGTGTGCACTTGAGAAGAATGTGTAATCTGCTGTTTTTGGATGGAATGTCCTATATATATCAATTAAATCTATCTGGTCTATTGTGTCATTTAAAGCTTCTGTTTCCTTATTTATTTTCATTTTGGATGATCTGTCCATTGGTGTAAGTGAGGTGTTAAAGTCCCCCACTATTATTGTGTTACTGTCGATTTCCTCTTTTATAGCTGTTAGCAGTTGCCTTATGTATTGAGGTGCTCCTATGTTGGGTGCATATATATTTATAATTGTTATATCTTCTTCTTGGATTGATCCCTGGATCATTATGTAGTGTCCTTCCTTGTCTCTTGTAACATTCTTTATTTTAAAGTCTATTTTATCTGATATGAGTATAGCTACTCCAGCTTTCTTTTGATTTCCATTCGCATGGAATATCTTTTTCCATCCCCTCACTTTCAGTCTGTATGTGTCCCTAGGTGTAAAGTGGGTCTCTTGTAGACAGCATATATATGGGTCTTGTTTTTGTATCCATTCAGCCAGTCTATGTCTTTTGGTTGGGGCATTTAATCCATTCACGTTTAAGGTAATTATCGATATGTATGTTCCTATGACCATTTTCTTAATTGTTTTGGGTTAGTTTTTGTAGGGAGGACCTGGAATTTTATACTAGGCAAGAATATAAATCAAGTATGAGCGAGGGCTGGACTTTGCTCTGGGATAGATTCCTTGCCTTTCCTCCACTGTGCTCTGTATTGCAGGAGACTTGTTCTGTAGGCTGCGGTTCCCAGGCTCCTCTTTTACTGCCTTCTGGTTGGGTTCAAGCAGTGAGAGAGCACAGGAGGAATGAAGATACCAGGATATAATTCCTCCCAATCCCTCCCACCCCTCCCCCTGCAGTGGAACCTGACCTTTGCTGTGTGTTCTCTCTGGCTCCAGTTTCACCAGGGTTACCTGGCCCAGGGGTGGGATCTGTTTAACACCACCTCTTGCTTTGTCCCTCCAGCCTAAGGATGACTGTGAATGTCCACAGTCTGTAATAATTGGGTTGCCTTTCCCCTTGTTTGGTTTCTTAGTTCTTCCATTATTTATGCAACCAATTTTTTCCGTTAAACTTCCTCTGTTTAAATGCTTTAGTGGCTTTACTTTTCCTGTTAGGAATTTGAGTGATATGGCAAGATAAAGATATTTTTGGGAGTTCATGGAATCAGGAAGTTTATCTCTGGCATAATCCTTCTCAGGAAGTTTTATGATGATATACTCTAGAAAAGCAAGGGAGGAATTCAAGAAAGAGCCTGGATCCACTCCAAGAGAACAAGAGGGAACAGTGGATCCAATTCCAGAGGGCAGTGAAGGAAAATCCCAGATAAGGACTATGCCCCAGGCCTGTAGCACAAACATATCAGCTTGAAATAGGAGTACAGAAGGCTCCAAAAAGAGGCAATTTAAAACCTCCCCCCCCACAAAATAAAATCTATGTAAGACCACAAGCTGTTGTGATCCAAATTTGAAGCAAAGTAAGATATGCAATGATTTTAAACATAATTGATAGACTATAAGAGAACCCATTTCACCTTGACACAAGGATCATTCTTCTCACCATGGCCTAGGGGTTGTGACATTGGACTTGTAAAAAAGGAAATATAATCATAGCATTATATTTGGCTTTGCAGTAAAAAATATTGAGTCATATTCATGTAAATGCTCTTTATTGGTTTTTTTAACTCTTAAAGTCAAACTAAATACAAAGAATAGGAGACCTGGTTATGGTTGCAGCAGAGAATATAAATGTTAACAGCCTTGGTACTATAAAAGTAAAAGTGCAAATGCAGAAGGTCAAGGGAAGAAAGTTGAAAGGAGGTATGAGGAATTAATATTCTCATTTTGCGAAGGGAAGAATGAGCCAACTAAAGTTGATAGAATAAGTAGAGGACCACTGTATAATTTAAAATGATTAAGATAACCAATAGTAGACTTCGAAGCAGTACTGTAATTGTCAAACATTATGAGATGCAGGAGTAGCGTACCGGATTTCAAGAAATACTTCCTCCATTTTCAAATCAAGAAAGAGCCTGTGGGACTTCCCTGGTGGTGCAGTGGTTAAGAATCCGCCTGCCAATGCAGGCGACACGGGTTCGAGCCCTGGTCCGGGAAGATCCCGCGTGCTGCGGAGCAACTAAATCCGTGCACCACAACTACTGAGCCTGTGCTCTAAAGCCCGTGCGCCACTACTGCTGAGCCCGCGCACCACAACAAAGAGTAGCCCCCGCTCGCCGCAACTAGAGAAAGCCCGCGCGAAGCAATGAAGACCCAACGCGGCCAAAAATAAATAAATAAATAAATTTATATATAAAAAAAGAGGCTGCTTCTGGGGTAGGGGCTGCGGAGCAGGAATGGCGGGTGTGGGGGCAGGCTATGTTTCTTTCCAGCCTCGGTTCTCTTTTATTCTTTAATTTGTGTCCATGAAGTTTTGAAACACTTTGGAGTAAAAGAGAAAAACAGTTATCAGAATTTATCTCTGGGAAGTAAAACTGTATTTTCCCCCTTCTTTTTGCTTTATCCTTTGAGTTATCTATATGAGCATCTATTTACTTTTCCATGAAAGCATTTGTTTACTTTTATAAAAACAAGAGCAAGTATTCCATTTTTCTTCATGCCGTAGAGTTAAGTCCAGACTCTTTATTACCAAGAGCCAGTAGCGGGTGGTGGTTCTGGGCATGGTTGAAACCTTACTGGCTATGTGATCTCCAGTCAAGTTATGTGACCTTGCTATACTTCAGTTTCTTATCTGTGAAATTGAGATATTAAATGTAGTACCTACCTCTTGATGACTGTTCTGAGGATGACATGAGTTAATTTATAGAAAGTTTGTGGACTGGAGCCTGACACATTGCAGACACTATGCAAGTGTTTTCTATTTTATTACTTTGCTGTCTAAGTTCTTTATGATCTGGCTCCAGGATACCCTTCCAAATGTGTCTCTCTCTCTACTTTCTTTCTGAACTGTTTGCTATTCTTCATATATAAATTGTCTTTTCCCACTTTTCCCTTTTGTCCTAATCTCTTCATTTCCAAATCAAACTTTTCTTCAAAGTCCAGCTCACGTACCACTTTTCCACGTAACTTTACGTGATCTTCCAGCTAGAAGTACCTCCGCTACACATCACAGTTTTTGTCTGTGCCATGAAGAGTTTTATGGCATTTAATACTTCCTACGCTGAATTCTGTTATTTATGTATATATGTATATATTTTTCCAATTAGGTTGGATGCTCCAAGGACAGAGTGAGTAAGCATTTTATTTTCTAGTACCTGGCAGACAGTAGATGTCTCCAAAATGTTGTTTTGAATGTACAGTGAGTTAGAGAAGAAAAGGACAAACAATGTGATATCTTAGTTAAAATAAAAGGCTCAGTAACGCTTTCCCCCTCTGGTAGAATTGTGCATGTTTCACTTTTCTTTTTCTCTTACAATAGGCTGGGATAAGACTCAGAAGCAGCCTTGATAATAAACCACATTTTCCATTTCTAATAACCCTTTAGTAGCTCAGTGCGGAAGCTCATTAGAGTGAGGTCTCTTTGTTTACTGAACAAAGACCACAGTTTTTCACTAAAATGATGACTCATTCCTTTATGATGTTTGATCCGGTTCAGTTTTTGCAGAAACAGCCTGTTTGCTGTTAGCACAATTTTTTATTTTTGTTTCTATAGGTGGCGCTAGCTGTGTGTGTTAAAGTCACAAACCGGGCTGAAAATTAACCTTGTTTAGAAATAATTGAATGTCCATTTGCTTTTCATTCTTTCTCTCAAGATTTTTGCTTCTTTGTATGTATTTACTCTTAGAGAATTGCTCTAAGCAATGCTCTGGAGATGCTGCTCTAAGATAGGTCATTAAAACCAGGTCCATTAACATGGGATCACCTTCAACATCTTTGGGTAGTTCAGGTTTTAAGGAAAGTATTAATAATAAAAAATCTTAAATTATTTATAGTGATTCTGAATCTATTATACTGCAACATTAATTTAAACAAATCATGTACTAATCATGCCTAGCTAAATACAGAATGCTAATTTATTAACATTAATGGAAGTACTCCTAGCATTTCATATTTGATAATACTTCATGCCTAACCTCCCTGCAGCTTTTTTATTATACCTCTAAGTAATAATGCTGACATTTCTTCTTTCAATATTCTTTTTGTATTATGAATGTGAGCATTTGATATTATTATGATGAAGGCAATATTTTATGTTTAAAAAATAATTTACAGCAAGGATTTAAAGGTGAGCATCTTGTGCTTTGGCCCATGAGTCCACGGTCTAAAGAAATCTAGCAGTAAGCTCATTGAGATTGAGTAAATGAGAGTCAGTATTCTCTGCTTCTTTTTGCAAAATGCATTCCTTACTGTTCTTGAAACACACACACACACACACACACGTGCATGAACATACATTGTCTATATGTAAGAAGTTGATTATGTTAGCTTAATGAGAGGGGAGAAACATCAGGGAAATCATGGATTCACGGAGAGAAGTGTAGCCAATACACAAGGGGCTCATTGCAGGACGAGGTGAATAACGTTTCTATAAGCAGGGATGTCTTCATAGGCCTGCGATCTATACAGTCACATAGGACCCTTGGCTTAGAGAAATCCAGTACTTGGTTTAATGTTCTGCTTTTGCTGTCTTGAAAATGTTCAAAAATCATTAAGAATTTCATCTTGCACTGGACCTCGCAAATCATGTATGCGGTCCTGTCTTTAGGCTTAATAGCTTTCAAGACAGTTGCAGGGCTAGAGTGGAGAATTTGTAATAGATGTCATACCCTATGTGACTATCTTCAAGGCTTTGAGATTGAATGAAATGGAGAATCAATGAGATTCCCTGAAAAGAGCCCCAGCACAGGGTCATTGTCAATGGGCTGTGGAGGAGCCTTCTCTGAAGAGCCTGAGCAAATGGCAGCTGAAAACTCTGCAACTAGCCTTCCTCACCCAGGTTTCAAAACACACACTCGGCATGCTCATGCTGAGAACTTTTTTAAATTAAGGATTTCTGACACTTTTCCAGAAATACTCCTATCACCTCCCATTGCATTCAATTCCTGAATGGATGTCTGAAACACTTCTTTTCTGGTAGGTAGAGCATGTTTCCTGGACATTCCTGCTAAGTAAGACAATAAAAAAAGGCAGAACTAAAAGTCACCTGTATATTTAGCCTAGTGCAGTGGCAACACACCTATAATTGCATTAGCAAATAGGGTGGTTTTGAACTTTGGAATTGAAACTCATAACTACATTGCTGGTATCCTTTTGCAGAGAGAGATGACTTTTATCAGCTGTTCACATGGTTGTGTTCATCAGCAGAAAATAAATGAGTCTGTGCTTAATACAATTTCTCCTTGGAGTGAGCTTGCACTGAAGTTTTAAAAATTAGATCTGGGGGGGCTTCCCTGGTGGCGCAGTGGTTGAGAGTCTGCCTGCCAATGCAGGGGACGCGGGTTCGGGCCCTGGTCTGGGAGGATCCCACATGCCGCGGAGCGGCTGGGCCCGTGAGCCACAACTACTGAGCCTGTGCATCTGGAGCCTGTGCTCGGCAGCGAGAGGGGCCGCGATGGTGAGAGGCCCGCGCGCCGCGATGAAGAGTGGCTCCCGCTTGCCACAACTAGAGAAAGCCCTCGCACAGAAACGAAGACCCAACAAAGCCATACATACATACATACATACATAAAAAGAATGTAAGCAGACAAGAATAGCATTAAAAAAAAAAAAAATTAGATCTGGGGAAAAAAATCTGAGCATGCCATGGTTTTCCCTCCTGCTCTGTATTCTAGATGCCTCTCCCTGTACGTTGCACAGGGTTTCAGGGCCTTATCTATTGCAGCTATTTACATTTATATTTAATAAGAGAATCTTCTCTGTTCTAGGCTTTATAATATATATTTCAGCAGGGATTACCATGGACTTGGGAACAGAGTTTTTTTTTTGTTTTGTTTTTTGTTTTTGACTGCACCGTGTGGCTTGTGGGATCTTAGTTCCCCAACCAGGGATCGAACCCACGCCCTCAGCAGTGAAAGTGTGGAGTCCTAACCACTGGACCACCAGGGAATTCTTGGGAACAGAGTATCTGAGAACATATTTAGCCTGTTGGGGTTCCTGATCCTTGTCCTCAAAAGAAACTAGAATAATATTTAGATCCAAATCCTTTTTTTAAAAATTAATTCTTGTGAATGCTTCAAAGCTCAGTCTTATTTATTTATTTGTTTGTTTGTTTGTTTGTTTGGCTGAGCCGGGTCTTAGTTGTGGCATAGGAGATCTTTGTTGCTGCATGCGGGACTTTTGTTGCCGCGCAGCATCTGTAGTTTCGGCATGCGGGATTTAGTTGCCACATACGAACTCTTAGTTGTGGCATGTGGGATCTAGTTCCCTGACCAGGGATCAAACCCGGGTCCCCTGCATTGGAAGGGCAGAGTCTTAGCCACTGCACCACCAGGGAAGTCCCCAAATCCTTTTTTATGTGGAAGCATTTACGTTCATCATTCATTCATTCTCCATTTACCATTCATTCTTAGTTCTTGATTTAGAAATGAATATGAATTTGAAGCTTCCCTTCCAGAGAAAGGAAGGAATTTGTTAAAAGCTGTAGGTTTATTAGTATCCACTTGAAATATGCAACTTCCTTTGAGGCTAATTTCAAGGAAGGAAGTCATCCTATAATACAGAACTATCAGGTTTCGCATAACAGATTGGAGCTAAACAGCTTGCACAATTGCCATAAGATTTGAATCATTAAGATAGTGGGGATATAACATTTGCTTGCTGTTGCCAGTGTATGAGTACTCATGAGCCAGTGCCTCTGAGTGGTAGAGTGGGGCTTTTTGTTCAGAAGTCCTTACCGACACACACACTGAGGAATCGTCTATGAATAATTTTACCACAAAGCAATTCTTTATCTTCCCGTTTTTACAAGCGATCTTGATATTTAATTATACATTTTTAAAAGTTTGCTGTCAGAAAAGGCAACATGGAAAAACTGTCAATTTCAGTTAATTTCAGGTGTAAGATAAAAATACCTGAAATAAAAACTAGGGTTAATATTTTCTTCCTAATTTAGGGTTTCATAAAATAAGATATAATGCTGTTCTTATAGTAAAGTAATTTATTTGCAATTTTTATAGTCTCATTTTAAAAAGTGATTAAAATAATAAAGGAAGGAACTATGGAAATATTTGGGAGGTAACTGGCAGATAAAATCGGTATTTCTATAGAAAAATATGCTAAAAGTTTACTTTTCTTTTCAATAAAAGCACTTAGCAAAGGTACCCAGATCCCTTTGATTTTCTTTGTCCCTTCTTTAGTTCTCTGTGACAAAATCCTAGGTCCAGGAGGAATATTTTGTCATTTGGTTTACCTTTTTCCTAGAAAGGATGCTGTCTAGAGCTGGGACATCCAATGAGCAACCTAGGTTATCCCAGAGACTTGTAAAAAGTAAACATGCCGCAATAAAAACCAAAAACAACAACAAAGCAAACAAAAACTATTGATATACACAACAACATGGATGAATCTTAAAATAATGATACTGAGTGAAAGAGCCAGACCCCTCCAAAAAGAAGAATACAATGACATTTATATAAAACTCTAGAAAATGTGACAAGAAGCCAGTCAGTGGTTGCCTGGGGAGGGCGGAGGCAGGGAGAGGCAAGAGGAAGGGGTTACAACAAAGGGGCATAAAGAAACTTTTGGGGTAACAGATATGTTCTCTATCTTGAGTATGGTGATGGTTTCATGTGCATGTACATATGTCAAAAATTTCCAAGTTGTACACTTTAAATATGTGCAGTTTTTGTACGTCAATTATACTTCAAAATACACACATTTTTTGGTGTTAATTATACCAAAAAAACCCCCCAAAACCCTAAACTAAGTGCTCTGCTGATTTAAACATAAGAAAAACAAAGCAACCTATAATCCCAGTGGTCAGAGATAAACACTGTTAATGTAATGGTTAGGTACTTCTAGAACCTTTTCTGTGAATGTAGAGTAATCACTGTTGGTCTATCCATCTATCACTTTCATTGATCTATCTTCCTGTTCCCCCAACATATATGTATCCATAAGGTCATTTTACTACTTTTAGGACAATTGCTGTTTTCATGTACTCTGCTGTCCTCTCCCTTAGAGAAGGGATTGGGTGGGACTGCCCGAATCGTCCCCTCATCCCTTCCCTTCTATGTCTGAGGTGTTTGCCCATGAACGTGAGCCTGCCTGGGAACTGCAGCTCCGCACATCCACATCTACAAATCTACCTCAGGACCTTCAGCGACAGGATAGTAACTCCAACTTCAAAATGTTGGCATCTTCAGACCTGGCACTCTTGAGTTTTGAAAAGTGGTATTTACCTGACTGTGGACAATTTCTAGAGCAGAGTCCGTCACTAGCCTTGGGCGTAGTTGCTGTGATCCTTTCTGCCCAGGCAATTTTACATCTGGTTCCGCTGGCTGGAATTGCAGGGTGTTCCACGGTGCTCTTCAGCACCTCAGGAAGAAAAGCTTTCGACGGTATTGCAGTCCTTTCTGGCCCACGATGATTGCTTGTCTGCTCCTGGGGCTTCTAGTAGCTCTTTTCCTCGTTTGAGTAAGAAGTTTACCCTCCTGCTATTTCAAGCTGCTATTCTTTAAAAAAAAAAATAGAGGTTGGTCACCCTGTACTTCTGCAACCAAGAGAGAAAGGAAAAAGAGACAGGGATTGAGAAGTAGAGAATTTCATTTGCTGTCTTCATTTCTTTTACTTCAGAACCCTTCACTTACCTCCGGGCCCATCTGTCTGTTCTCTCTGCTCTCTTTACTAAGGAATTAACTTTTAAAGGAAAGGATTTTGGGACCCAAAAAGTCAATAGGACTCAAAGAATTGTCAACATACACATATCCAGAAGCTAACCAATCTCAATCAACCTCACATAAGCACGGCTAACACTTGTCTATAAAGAAAAGCTATTTCAACTGTTTGCCAAAACATAGATCTATGAGCCATTTTATTTGCCATCTTCACAGACACCGTGTTATTAAAGTCATTCACCTGCTGGGAATATTTTCCAAAAAATTATTCCCCCATGGGAAATTATAAAAAATTGAGAATGGCACATTTTAACTACTGAATATTAATGCAACCTTTTCTAACTACTCATAAAAGAATCAAATCCCTGTTTGTGAATATATTAAAAAGTTAGACCAGGCTATTTCATATGCAACCAGTAATTTTTTCACTGTGGCATTCATTTTCACTTTAGAATTTAGACAGGATTGTAATGGGACGGATAAAAGCAGAACTATACACTTTGAAATGTGTGTAAGTGTGCACATTTTTCGCTTCATGACAATTGATTGCAGTGTTTGCTTTTGAGGTGAATGAGTTCAGAGTCCTCAATTCCATGTGTGACATACACCATTATAGGGTATTACTCCCCATCAAAAGGTTCAATCACGCAGGTGGTAAAATTAAGTTGATTACCTTGACTTAGCTATGACATGTGATTTGACATAATTTGGCTGTTCCAGTGAATAGATTGGAATTATATTGATTCAGTAAAGACTAGTGGTTTAGGAATTGGGAAACCTGGATTTTAGTCCTATGTCCATTTATAATAAAATTGGGCAGTTATCGGTGGGTCTCGTGTTTTGTGTGTGTGAGTGTATATGAGTGTGTGTATGAGTGTGTGTATTTGTGTGTATGTTTATAAAAAACGGTACAAGGTAAGACATTTAGCGTAGCTGAAACATTGGGTGTGTTATGAGTAGTGGTAGAAGATAGAGGTGTACGAATAGGTCAGATCATAAGAGATATTATATGCCATGCTAAAGAAAATGGATTTTATTTTACAGGTACTAGGGAAACACTCATTTTTTAAACCTTTTAATTTGGAATAATTTTAGACTTACATAAGAGTTGCAAAAATAGTACAAAGTTCCATATGCTGTTTACCCAGCTTCCTGTAATGTCAACAACTTATATATTTATCAAAACTGAGAAATTTTCATTGGTACAATACTAATAACTAAATGATAGACTTTGTTTAGAATTTTTATCAGTTTTCCCATTAATTTTTTTCTTCTGTTCCAAGATCCAATCCAGGATACCACATTGCATTGGGTTGTCATGCCTCTTCAGTATTCTCTTATCTGTGACAGTTTTGCAGACTTTGTCTTTCCTGACCTTCACATGTCTGAAACGTGCTGGTCAGGTGTTTTGTAGCTGTCCCTCAATTTAGGTTTGTCTGAAGTTTCCTCACGATTAGACTGAGGTTATGCTTTTTCTGGCAGGAATACTACAGAAGTGAGTTGCCCTTCTGAGCGCATCATAGCAAGTGGTACTTGATGTTGATATGTTACTATTGGTGATTTCAACCTCATTCATTTGGCTAAGGAGGAGTATGCTAGGTTTATCCACTGTGAAGTTATTTTTTTCCTTTGTGATTATTAAATATTCTGAGAGGACGTTCTTTGACACGATACAAATATCCTGCTTCTCCTTAATTTTCTGCCCACTAATTTTAGCATTTATCCATGGATCTTACCTGGAGCCATTACTATTGTTGTGTTCGAGTGGTCGTTTCCTATTTCCATTATTCCTTCTACACTTAGTAATAGGAATTCTCCTGTAAAGTAGAGTCAGAATTATTTTGAGGAATGATTACTGTGATGCTAATATGTGGATGAGAGATTGGAAGGAAGCAAGACTGGGGCAGAGAGACTAAAAGTTAGGAGACTTGAAATAATTTAGGAGAGATGACAAGAGCATGGACTGAGGCAAGTGCAACGCAGGTAGGTAATTAATATGAGACCTATTTCAGAGGCAGACTCAAGAGAACATGATGACTTATTAGATGTGAGCAAGGAAGGCAGGCATCAAGTATGGCAAGAGGTTTCTGTCTTGGAGATAAGGAATAGTGGAGGCATAAGTGATCTTGGAAGAAGAGAGCTAAGAAAAACTCAAGTAGGGACATGCAGAGTGGAGGAACCCCCATGGGACATTCACAGAGGGTTGTGTGATAAGTTGGTCATACAAAAGGCTGGAGCTTAGAAGAGAGGCCTGGCACAGAAATACAGAGCTGCAGGTCATCAGTGGGTTGGTGGGAGTTGGACTCATGGAGATGCATGACCTCGTCCAGGAAAAGTATGTAGAGGCAAGGGAGTCCATAGCAGGCTAAGGATCACCAACATAAAGGCAGGGAGAAGAAAAGGAACTCACACAGACAGAATGAAAATGGGCACCTAGAACAGTAGGAGGAAAACTAACACAGTGGGAAAATGCAGGCCAAGTGAGGAAAAGTCTCATGGAGGGGGGGAATGTTCACCAGTATCCAGGTTACAGAGAAGTCAGGTAAGAGAAAGACTGAAACAATATGGCAGCTATGAGTTTACATCACCAGAGCAATTTCAGCACAGTGGTGAGGGCAGGCCCTATAGATTCCTAAGGGAAGTGAAGATGGAGAGACGGTGTGTACAGACAACACTTTCAGTGAGTTTGAAGGAGCTGGGAAAGAGATAAGGGTGGCAGGAGGGGAGGGGGACCAATTTAGGAGATTACTATTACATACTCTCCTCTTTTCATACTTGTAAGTTATGGCTGTGAGTATAATATTTATTCTTTATACATTAGCACATGTAATTTCCCTTATTTCTCCAGGTGGTTTATATTAAAATACACACACACACATACTATTATCTGGTGACATTCTAGATAATTCATCATTCCACTGAATGACTGTGCTTCATCTGGCTGGCACAGAATCGCCTACAAGCCTTGCATTATTATATCTCAATTCAGCGTGTTTGGATTGAGTATTTGGCCAAGGTTTCCATGTACTCAGTGGACAGGTCAATTTGCTTTGCTTGGCCAGGCTCCTGAGTGCCCCCCTGTCCCCAGCCTTACAAATGCTTCATCATCAGCTGAACAGAGAGCAAGGTGAAAGGGGAAAGGACAGTTCAGCTCAAATCTATCCCCAGGAGGGAAAAAGCAATTCAAAACATATGCCCTACTCACAGAGGAGCAAAAGCATTATCTTTGTACAACATTACTTCAGCATAGAGGTCAAATTTTCCTCAGTAAACTCAATTACTTCCTTTATTCTATCTGGGAAGAAAATTTTGCCTGTAGAATAGCCTTTGAGCATGAGAAATTAACCCTGGAATATGAATCACTTGAGCTAAAAGTATAAGATATTCTGGAAGCTGAGTTTGGCCTTGTAGCTATTTATTAACATTTATAAGGAACTTCTTTTGATTGTAAAAACAATGTAATAATATTACAGAAAGTTAAGAAACAGAAAAGGGAACCACTGCTCATCTTATTAGCATAGTTACTATTCTTTTTGGGTATTTTTGTGTTTCTTCTCTATGCACTCATATTTTTGCATAATTGCAATCATATGGATTATATATAGTTTTATCACTGGCTTTTTCAGTTGACTCATAAGCATTGTTCTGAGTTGCTAAGTACTCTTTGTAATTATTCTTTTTATTCTTTTTAAATGATTGCATAATATTCCGTGGAGTGTATGTGCCATAAGTTAATTAAGCATTCCTCTACTGCAGGACATTTAGTCTGTTTCTAATTTATCATCATCATAAATAACGCTGTATTAAAACATATTGTATGCCATGGTTTTATCCCTATATTTTGTAGTGTTTTCTTAGGTTGTATTTTCAAGAGTGAGATTGCCGAGTCATAGAGGATGAACATATAAACTCTTCATATTTTCTTCCATATTGCCTTTTAAAAGAGTTTACTTATAATGATGTCACCAACTAAGGTTCGCTAAGTGGGTGGGTGGAGGTGTTCAAAAGGCCAGAGCAGGGTCAGGTAGGATGGCTCTCCCATGTGGACAGAGGTGGAAGGGCACTGCAAGTTCCGTCTAGGGATCTGCTGACAAGAAAACTTAGTGAAGCTGAAATTCTGCTGTGAACTTCAAACTGGAGGTGGAATTCCAAGTAGGAGGAACAAAAGGAAATAGGAAGTAAAAAAAAGGTCAAGGGCTTCCCTGGTGGCGCAGTGGTTGAGAATCTGCCTGCCAATTCAGGGGACATGGGTTCGAGCCCTGGTCCGGGAGGATCCCACATGCCGTGGAGCAACTAAGCCTGGGCGCCACAACTACTGAGCTTGCGCTCTAGAGCCCATGAGCCACAATTACTGAGCCCGCATGCCACAACTACTGAAGCCTGAGCGCCTAGAGCCCTGTGCTCCACAACAGAGAAGCCACCGCAATGAGAAGCCCGTGCACTGCAACGAAGAGTAGCCCCCGCTCACCACAACTAGAGAAAGCCCGCGTTCAGCAAGTAAGGCCCAGTGCAGCCAAAAATAAATAAATAAATAAATGAAAAAAAAAAAGGTCAAAAGTCTGAGAGACACTTAAAAGACTGAAGACGCAGTGGGGCAGAAAAAGCCAAGGTTGGGGGGGAGGGTAAAGTACAACGCAATTGGAGACCATAGGTTTGAAGCCTGTATTGGTCATGAGCTGTGGGTGTGGCGAACTCACATGGAGTGTTTCAGACACACATGATGACACTGGACTCAGCAATGATTAAAAGTCAGTTAGTTTTCACTGTCTGGTAGATACTGTCTTAAGTTTCTCAGGGATGCCCTCATTTCATCTTCATTACAACGTTAACAGGTGCTATTATTGCTCCCATTTTCACGTGAGAATGTCAAGGCTTACAGGTGAGCAGACAGGCGACTGTCCTGAGAAGGCACAGTGGTCAGCTGTCAGGTGATCTGATGGCTTTTCCTCTGCCACACCCTGCTCTCCACTCTGCTGGAGTTTCAAATTTTGTGAACATACTCTGGGTATAAATATACCTCATTCTTCACTCAATTTATATTTCTCTGGTTTCTTGTCATGCTTAATATTTGAATAAGACACTGAATATAAGAATTGGGAAGAGGGATTTCTTCATACTACAGTAATAATCTTTATTTAACCATTTGATATCCCCATCCAGCTGGAAGGACAACAGCTTTGTTTTATTTCACTTTTCTGGTTAATCAACAACTGTTGTTGAATTGTCAAAGGGTTTTCGTAAAAAGCTAGAAGAAAAAATTTGATATGTTAACAGTTGCCTTTACACGGTGAGAAAATGAATAGTTGTTTACACCCTTCACTTTGGCATTTTCTAAATGATATACAATTACTATGGATTTCTTTGAAATTAATAAAAAATTTTATTTTATTATTTTTTAAAACATCTTTATTAGAGTATAATTGCTTTACAATGGTGTGTCAGTTTCTGCTTTATAACAAAGTGAATCAGTTATACATATACATATTTCTCCATATCCCCTCCCTCTTGCATCTTCCTCCCTCCCACCCTCCCTATCCCACCCCTCTAGGTGGTCACAAAGCAAGGAGCTGATCTCTCTGTGCTATGTGGCTGCTTCCCACTAGCTATCTATTTTAAGTTTGGTACTGTATATATGTCCATGCCACTCTCTCACTTTGTCCCAGCTTCCCCTTCCCCCTGCCCGTATCCTCAAGTCCATTCTCTAGTAGGTCTGCACCTTTATTCCCATCTTGCCCCTAGGTTTTTCTGACCATTTTCTTTTTCTTTTTTTTTTAGATTCCATATATATGTGTTAGCATATGGTATTTGTTTTTCTCTTTCTGACTTGCTTCACTCTGTATGACAGACTCTAGGTCCATCCACCTCACTACAAATAAATCAATTTCGTTTCTTTTTATGGCTGAGTAATATTCCATTGTATATATGTGCCACAACTTTTCTATCCATTCATCTGTCCATGGACACTTAGGTTGCTTCCGTGTCCTGGCTATTGTAAATAGAGCTGCAATGAACATTTTGGTACATGACTCTTTTTGAGTTATGGTTTTCTCAGGGTATATGCCCAGTAGTGGGATTGCTGGGTTGTATGGTAGTTCTATTTTTAGTTTTTTAAGGAACCTCCATACTGTTCTCCATAGTGGCTGTATCAATTTACATTCCCACCAAAGTGCAAGAGGGTTCCCTTTTCTCCACACCCTCTCCAGCATTTATTGTTTGTAGATTTTTTGATGATGGCCATTCTGACCTGTGTGAGATGATATCTCATTGTAGTTTTGATTTGCATTTCTCTAATGATTAATGATGTTGAGCATTCTTTCATGTGTCTGTTGGCAATCTGTATATCTTCTTCGGAGAAGTGTCTATTTAGGTCTTCTGCCCATTTTTGGATTGGGTTCTTTGTTTTTTTGATATTGAGCTGCATGAGTTGCTTGTATGTTTTGGAGATGAATCCTTTGTCAGTTGCTTCATTTGCAAATATTTTCTCCCATTCTGAGGGTTGTCTTTTCGTCTTGTTTATGGTTTCCTTTGCTGTGCAAAAGCTTTTAAGTTTCATTAGGTCCCATTTGTTTATTTTTGTTTTTATTTCCATTTCTCTAGGAAGTGGGTCAAAAAGGATCTTGCTGTGATTTATGTCATAGAGTGTTCTGCCTATGTTTTCCTCTAAGAGTTTGATGGTGTCTGGCCTTACATTTAGGTCTTTAATCCATTTTGAGTTTATTTTTGTGTTTGGTGTTAAGGAGTGTTCTAATTTCATTCTCTTATGTGTAGCTGTCCAGTTTTCCCAGCACCACTCATTGAAGAGGCTGTCTTTTCTCCACTGTATATGCTTGCCTCCTTTATCAAAGATAAGGTGACCATATGTGCGTGGGTTTATCTCTGGGCTTTCTATCCTGTTCCATTGATCTATATTTCTGTTTTTGTGCCAGTACCATACTGTCTTGATTACTGTAGCTTTGTAGTATAGTCTGAAGTCAGGGAGCCTGATTCCCCCAGCTCCATTTTCTTTTTCTCAAGATTGCTTTGGCTATTCGGGGTCTTTTGTGTTTCCATACAAATTGTGAAATTTTTTTCTAGTTCTGTGAAAAATGCCAGTGGTAGTTTGATAGGGATTGCATTGAATCTGTAGATTGCTTTGGGTAGTAGAGTTATTTTCACAATATTGATTCTTCCAATCCAAGAACATGGTATATCTCTCCATCTATTTGTATCATCTTTAATTTCTTTCATCAGTGTCTTATAATTTTCTGCATACAGGTCTTTTGTCTCCTTAGGTAGGTTTATTCCTAGATATTTTATTCTTTTTGTTGCAATGGTAAATGGGAGTGTTTTCTTAATTTCATTTTCAGATTTTTCATCATTAGTGTATAGGAATGCAACAGATTTCTGTGCATTAATTTTGTATCCTGCTACTTTACCAAATTCATTGATTAGCTCTAGTAGTTTTCTGGTAGCATCTTTAGGATTCTCTATGTATAGTATCATGTCATCTGCAAACAGTGACAGCTTTATTTCTTCTTTTCCAATTTGGATTCCTTTTATTTCTTTTTCTTCTCTGATTGCTGTGGCTAAAACTTCCAAAACTATGTTGAATAATAGTGGTGAGAGTGGGCAACCTTGTCTTCTTCCTGATCTTGGTGGAAATGGTTTCAGTTTTTCACCATTGAGGACGATGTTGGCTGTGGGTTTGTCATATATGGCCTTTATTATGTTGAGGAAAATTCCCTTTATGCCTACTTTCTGGAGGGTTTTTATGATAAATGGGTGTTGAATTTTGTCGAAAGCTTTCTCTGCATCTATTGAGATGATCATATGGTTTTTCTCCTTCAGTTTGTTAATATGGTGTATCATGTTGATTGATTTGCGTGTATTGAAGAATCCTTGCATTCCTGGGGTAAACCGTACTTGATCATAGTGTATGATCCTTTTAATGTGCTGTTGGATTCTGTTTGCTAGTATTTTGTTGAGGATTTTTGCATCTATGTTCATCAGTGATATTGGCCTGTAGTTTTCTTTCTTTGTGACATCTTTGGTTTTGGTTTCAGGGTGATGGTGGCCTCCTAGAATGAGTTTGGGAGAGTTCCTCCCTCTGCTATATTTTGGAAGAGTTTGAGAAGGATAGGTGTTAGCTCTTCTCTAAATGTTTGATAGAATTCGCCTGTGAAGCCGTCTGGTCCTGGACTTTTGTTTGTTGGAAGATTTTTTTAAAAAAATTAATTATTTATTTATTTTTGGCTGTGTTGGGTCTTCGTTTCTGTGTGAGGGCTTTCTCTAGTTGTGGCAAGTGGGGGCCACTCTTCATTGCGGTGCGCGGGCTTCTCACTATCGCGGCCTCTCTTGTTGCGGAGCACAGGCCCCAGACGTGCAGGCTCAGTAATTGTGGCTCACGGGCCTAGTTGCTCCGCGGCATGTGGGATCTTCCCAGACCAGGGCCCGAACCCATGTCCCCTGCATTGGCAGGCAGATTCTCAACCACTGCGCCACCAAGGAAGGCCCTGTTGGAAGATTTAAAATCACAGTTTCAATTTCAGTGCTTGTGATTGGTCTGTTCATATTTTCTGTTTCTTCCTGGTTCAGTCTCAGAAGGTTGTGCATTTCTAAGAATTTGTCCATTTCTCACAGGTTGTCGGTTGTCCATTTTATTGGCATAAGTTGCTTGTACTAATCTCTCATGATCCTTTGTTTTTCTGCAGTGTCAGTTGTTACTTCTCCTTTTTCATTTCTAATTCTATTGATTTGAGTCTTCTCCCTTTTTTTCTTGATGAGTCTGGCTAATGGTTTATCAATTTTGTTTATCTTCTCAAAGAAACAGCTTTTAGTTTTATTGATCTTTGCTATCGTTTCCTTCATTTCTATTTCATTTATTTATGCTCTGATCTTTATGACTTCTGTCCTTCGCTAACTTTGGGGTTTTTTTGTTCTTCTTTCTCTAATTGCTTTAAGGGTAAGGTTAGGTTGTTTATTTGAGATGTTTCTTGTTTCTTAAGGTAGACCTGTAAAGCTGTAAACTTCCCTGTTAGAATGGCTTTTGCTGCATCCCATAGGTTTTGCGTCATTGTGTTTTCATTGTCATTTGTTTCTAGGTATTTTTTGATTTCCTCTTTGATTTCTTCAGTGATCTCTTGGTTATTAAGTAGTGTGTTGTTTAGCCTCCATGTGTTTGTATTTCTTACAGATTTTTTCCTGTAATTTATGTCTAGTCTCATAGCACTGTGGTCGGAAAAGATACGATTTCAATTTTCTTAAATTTACCAAGGCTTGATTTGTGACCCAAGATGTGATCTGTCCTGGAGAATGTTCCATGAGCACTTGAGAAGAATGTGTATTCTGTTGTTTTTGGATGGAATGTCCTATAAATATCAAGTAAGTCCATCTTGTTTAATGTATCATTTAAAGCTTGTGTTTCCTTATTTATTTTCATTTTGGATGATCTGTCCATTGGTGAAAGTGGGGTGTTAAAGTGCCCTACTATGATTGTGTTACTGTCGATTTCCCCTTTTATGGCTGTTAGTATTTGCCGTATGTATTGAGGTGCTCCTATGTTGGGTGCATAAATATTTACAATTGTTATATCTTCTTCTTTGATCGATCCCTTGATCATTATGTAGTGTCCTTCTTTGTCTCTTGTAATAGTGTTTGTTTTAAAGTCTATTTTGTCTGATATGAGAATTGCTACTCCAGCTTTCTTTTGATTTCCATTTGCATGGAAAATCTTTTTCCATCCCCTCACTTTCAGTCTGTATGTGTCCCTTGGTGTGAAGTGGGTCTCTTGTAGACAGCATATATACGGGTCTTGTTTTTGTATCCATTCTGCCAGTCTATGTCTTTTGGTTGGAGCATTTAATCCATTTACATTTAAGGTAATTATCGATATGTATGTTCCTATTACAGTTTTCTTAATTGTTTTGGGTTTATTATTGTAGGTCGTTTCCTTCTCTTGTATTTCCTGCCTAGAGAAATTCCTTTAGCTTTTGTTGTAAAGCTGGTTTGGTGGTGCTGAAGTCCCTTAGCTTTTGCTTGTCTGTAAAGCTTTTAATTTCTCCGTCAAATCTGAATGAGATCCTTGCTGGGTAGAGTAATCTTGGTTGTAGGTTTTTGTCTTTCATCACTTTAAATATGTCCTGCCACTCCTTTCTGGCTTGCACAGTTTCTGCTGAAAGATCAGCTGTTAACCTTATGGGGATTCCCCTATGTGTTACTTGTTGTTTTCCCTTGCTGCTTTTAATACTTTTTCTTTGTGTTTAATTTTTGATAGTTTGATTAATATGTGTCTTGGCGTGTTTCTCCTTGGATTTATCCTGTATGGGACTCTCTGTGCTTCCAGGACTTGATTAACTATTTCCTTTCCCATATTAGGGAATTTTTCAACTATAATCTCTTCAAATATTTTCTCAGTCCCTTTCTTTTTCTCTTCTTCTTCTGGGACCGCTATAATTCGAATGTTGGTGCATTTAATGTTGTCCCAGAGGTCTCTGAGACGGTCCTCAGTTCTTTTCATTCTTTTTTCTTTATTCTGCTCTGCAGTAGTTATTTCCACTATTTTATCTTCCAGGTCACTTACCCGTTCTTCTGCCTCAGTTATTCTGCTATTGATCCCTTCTAGAGAATTTTAAATTTCATTTATTGTATTGTTCATCTCTGTTTGCTCTTTAGTTCTTCTAGGTCCTTCTTAAACGTTTCTTATATTTTCTCCATTCTATTTCCAAGATTTTGGATCATCTTTAGTATTATTATTCTGAATTCTTTTTCAGGTAGACTGCCTATTTCCTCTTCATTTGTTAGGTCTGGTGGGTTTTGACTCTGCTCCTTCATCTGCTGTGTGTTTCTCTGTCTTCTCATTTTGCTTAACTTACTGTGTTTGGGGTCTCCTTTTCGCAGGCTGCAGGTTCGTAGTTTCCATTGTTTTTGGTTTCTTTCACCAGCGGCTAAGGTTGGTTCAGTGTGTTGTGTAGGCTTCCTGGTGGAGGGGACTAGTGCCTGTGTTCTGGTGAATGAGGCTGGATCTTGTTTTTCTGGTGAGCAGGTCCACATCCGGTGGTGTGTTTTGGGGTGTCCGTGGCCTTATTATGATTTTAGGCAGGCTCTGTGCTAATGGATGGGGTTGTGTTCCTGTCTTGCTAGTTGTTTGGCATGGGGTGTCCTGCACTGTAGCTTGCTGGTCATTGAGTGGAGCTGGGTCTTGGCGTTTAGATGGAGATCTCTGGGAGATTTTTGCTGTTTGATATTACGTGGAGTTGGGAGGTCTCTTGTGGACCAGTGTCCTGAACTTGGCTCTCCCACCTCAGAGGCACAGCCCTGATGCCTGGCTGGAGCACCAAGAGCCTGTCCTCCACACGGCTCAGAATAAAAGGGAGAAAAAAAAAGAAAGAGAGAAAGAAGAAGATAAAATAAAATAAAATAGAATAAAGTAAAATAAAATAGTTATTAAATAAAAAATAAAAAATAATTATTAAGAAAAATACATTTTTTTAAGTAAAACAAACAAACAAAAAAAGGACAGACCGAACCATAGGACAAATGGTGAAAGCAAAGCTATACAGAGAAAATCATACACAGAAGCATACACATACACAGTCACAAAAAGAGAAAAAGGAAACAAATATATCTATCGTTGCTCCCAATGTGCACCCCCTCAATTTTGGGATGATTTGTTGTCTATTCAGGTATTCCACAGATGCAGGCACATCAAGTTGATTGTGCTGATTTAATCCGCTGCTCCTGAGGCTGCTGGGAGAGATTTCCCTTTCTCTTCTTTGTTTGCACAGCTCCCGGGGTTCAGCTTTGGATTTGGACCCGCTTCTGCGTGTAGGTCACCTGAGGGCGTCTGTTCTTCGCTCAGACAGGATGAGGTTAAAGGAGCAGCTGCTTCAGGGGCTCTGGCTCACTCAGGCCGAGGGGAGGGAAGGGTACGGATGCGGGGCGAGCCTGCGGCGGCAGAGGCCTGCGTGACGTTCCAGCAGCCTGCGGCGCACCGTGCATTCTCCCGGGGAAGTTGTCCCTGGATTACGGGACCCTGGCAGTGGCGGGCTGCACAGGCTCCCAGGAGGGGAGGTGTGGACAGTGACCTGTGCTCGCACACAGGCTTCTTGGTGGCGGCAGCAGCGGCCTTAGCATGTCATGCCCGTCTCTGGGGTCCATGCTGATAGCCGCGGCTCGCGCCCGTCTCTGGAGCTCCTTTAAGCAGCGCTCTGAATCCCCTCTCCTCGCGCACCAGGAAACAAAGAGGCAAGAAAAAGTCTCTTGCCTCTTCGGCAGCTGCAGACTTTTTCCTGGACTCCCTCCTGGCTAGCTGTGGCGCACTAACCCCTTCAGGCTGTGTTCACGCCGCCAACCCCAGTCCTCTCCCTGGGATCTGACCGAAGCCCGAGCCTCAGCTCCCAGTCCCTCCCACCCCGGTGGGTGAGCAGACAAGCCTCTCGGGCTGGTGAGTGCTGCTCGGCACCGATCCTCTGTGTGGGAATCTCTCTGCTTTGCCCTCCGCACCCCTGTGGCTGCGCTCTCCTCCGTGGCTCTGAAGCTTCCCCCCTCCACCACCCGCAGTCTCCGCCCGCGAAGGGGCTTCCTAGTGCGTGGAAACCTTTCCTCCTTCACGGCTCCCTCTCACTGGCGCAGGTCCCATCCCTATTCTTTTGCCTCTGTTTTTTCTTTTTTCTTCTGCCCTACCCAGGTACATGGGGAGTTTCTTGCCTTTTGGGAGGTCTGAGGTGTTCTGCCAGCGTTCAGTAGGTGTTCTGTAGGAGTTGTTC
Source organism: Balaenoptera musculus (assembly GCF_009873245.2). Taxonomy (NCBI): domain Eukaryota; kingdom Metazoa; phylum Chordata; class Mammalia; order Artiodactyla; family Balaenopteridae; genus Balaenoptera; species Balaenoptera musculus. Next base: position 52,466,286 of record NC_045800.1, read on the forward strand.
CACGTGTAGCTGTATTTCTGATGTATTTGTGCGGAGGAAGGTGATATCCATGTCTTACTCTTCCGCCATCTTGAAGCTCCACCCCCAATAAAAAATTTTAAAACAAACAAAAAAGAATTGGGAAGAGAACAATAGGGTCACTTACCAATCTGAAAAAAGTAGCCACAGATAAGGAGGTGAGCGTATTCTAAATTAGTATTGAGTCAAGACAAAACTAAGTGATGGCATTCAACTTTCAAATTCAAGAATGTTTGCCTAACACTGAAGCTTCCTAGATTATGGCTATTATTTATTGTAAATATTCCATCTTTAGAAATGAAAGGGAACACAGTTAAGGCTTATTATTCCAGTGTGCTGGCCACATTGTACATGGGATCAGATCTCTTCAAACATAACCGTTATAGATAAGAAAAAATTGTCAGTGGGGAAGGGTGAACTGAGAATGAAATCAGGTTCTTCTACAAAAGGCTGTGGATGTCTTGAGCAGAAACACCACAAGCAAGTGTTGCCAAAATTTGGCCTCTGTACATCAGTGCCAGATTAAGTCTCCGTGACAGAGTTTTGGGTGAAGTAGAAATAGCTTTATTGCTTTGTCAGGCAAAGGGGGCCACAGCGGGTTAATACCCTCAAGACTGTGTGTCCTGCCCAGGAGGGGGTGGTGGGGAGCCTAATGGTGTTCAAGGAGCAGGGCATGATCAGCTGGTGGACATTTTTCTGATTGGTTGGTGATGAGGTAATTGGGAGTCAGCATCATCAACCTTCTGGCTCCAACAGGCCTGGGGGCTACGTGCTTATGAGCAGCATACAGTTAACTTTTTCCACCTGGTGGCGGTTTCAGTATCTGCAAAACAGCTCAAAGGCCGTGGCTCAGAATACTATCAATAGTACTTGAGGAAGAACTAAAGGTCCTTGACTTTGTTTAATGGCTAAAGTATTAATATTGTGTCTTGCTTGACTGTTTTCCTTTCTGCATTTTCTCACTTCTCTGATTAAATTTATTCTTTGACTAAAGTTTTTCTGCAGTCAAAAGGCATGCGGAGGACATGGGTGGGAGTCTATTCTGGGAAGGCTCATAGGGTCCTGCTCAGTTACAGAAGCACCTAAGTTTTCATCTTCTTAGTCCTGTTTTCCAACAAAAGTTCTGAGGAAGATGCTTCAGTGGCACGGATGGTCTTCGGTTTTGAAATGACGTATGAATGTATTTTTCTTTCTGTTGAGAACTTTCCTTTATGAAACTATGATGTTTAGATTAACATTGAAAAGACTTCCAGTTCAGTTTCTACATGTGAAGAGCTTGGAATCTGTCACTCCTATCCTTACAACAAGAAAAAACTGGACAACCTGAAAACCAGTGACTTTTCTTGGCTGTCTTATGGAAATGAGGATGCAGGGAAAACCACCATCCTGAATCTTGGGTAGAGAATGAGCTCATTAGAGAGAACAGGTGTTGAAAATTAATAAAGAAAATAAAAACAAGCGTTTTTAAAATTATTTTATCAAGGGGGTCCTAGATTGGGGTTCAGGACCACCTGGGCATATCTGGAAGGACTACGGTAACTCCTGGGAGAGAAAGCCACCTAAAGGAAGACAGAACCAAGGAGAAGTTTTGAACCATCCAGAGCCAAGGGGATGTGGTTGGGAGGACTTTGAAGTGTTTGTTATTCCAGTTTGTGTTCAAGTCCTTAATCCTTGGATTTCATAGAAGACGTTGGAGTCCCTTGGAGAACAGGTGTGTTGTACATAAACTCCTACAAGGATGTTTCTCCAGGACACTAGGGCATGAGCCGCAGAGCTCTGACACTTGCAACAGAGCATAAGACAAAGGGAGAGGCACCACTGTGCACTGGTAATATCTCGGGGGTTCAGGAATTCAGCTGCAGTGGGAGAGGGGACATCTGGCAGGAGACAGAGGGACAGAAGTAGCGCTCAGATGGAGCAGACATGTTCATAAATACACCTGAGATATACCTGGGGACTCCAAGAAACACTTCAAGTGCCTGGTAGGGGCATGGCCCAGTGAAAAATGAGTTATTTCTGCTAATGTCACACTATTAGCTCCCACAGGCTGTGAAGAGCTGGGCAAAGTCTCACTACAGTTTTGTGTCCTTTCTCATTCTGGTCATTCCTTCAACTAGCCCTTTGGTTGGGCTGCTGAAACATCCAGAACTCATGTGAGAAAATGCTTAGGAAGCAATATTATGTAGGATAGTTTTCTTGGCCCTGTGATTGGATCTGTTTCTCTGCTTGATTTTATTGTAGAAAATATGAATTTCATTAATATCTCCTTGAAATGGATAACGTGGACCAGCATATTTGTTAGATCCTTTGTGCCATCTAGGTTTTATCCTCCTTGAATAATAGAGTTTGAAATTAGTTGAACTCCACGGTACCCAGGTTCTTAGCTTTTATCTCACACTTTACAAGTTTCCCCTAAGAACACTGTATTTGCTTTTCAGGTCTTTGGTTGTGTGCTTTATTTCCTCTATCGGAAGACCCAGGTAAAGTTTAAATTACAGTTAATTGATAGAGGTCAAGGAGGAAGATTGAAAAATTTAATTAGTTTCCCTGCAAAGCAATGTGTATTAACCTGACTTTCCACACTAGAGACTAACATATCTTAACTTAAAGTGCACACGAAGTGTTCTGTTTAAGTATACAGGGTCTGAGTCATCCTCCAAGCTTATTTTCTGTCTAGACAGAGGAGAGAATCAAATCCTTTTTAAATTATAAAATTGTTCTGTGATTAGATACCATGGCTGTCTCCTGAGGCACTCAAGGAACTTAACAAATGGTTAACACCTGTTAACAGTTGATTATTTAGGAGGTATGGGGCAGGTGCTGTTGGTGTTCCGTGCTGCCCAACTTGGCTTCCAGCTACGGTGTGGTGGGAGCTTTCATGCAGACCACCTCCCACCTTACACACTCATGGGTCTCAGCTCTCTGCCTTAGGTCTTTCTCCAAGTGCAAGGAGCTTGCTCAGCCTGTGTGCTTGGGCCTGGAAGTGTGAAACAGGAGTTGGTACTCCCACAGTAACCAACAACCACTGGGGGCAGGAGTTGTTGGATAAATACCCCAACACTGACCTTGGACTCTAAGTTTCATTTCTGTGTGTCTTCCGTAGCAGGACTGAGCAGTAACGAGCTCAGTCAAGCAGCCTTTATCGGGTCTCCTTCCCTCTCTCTCCAGCTTCTCTGGACACTCCCAAATGAATTACCTGAGCCCACATCCTTGTCTCAGTTCCTGCTTTTGGAGAACCCAAACTAAGAACTGGTTAGTTTGGAGGGTTAGATAGGCTGATTTTGAACATAGCACGTTGAACATTTCACTAGCACCTGCCTGTGACTATTCATTCAATGAATACCTTTGAGAGCCTCCTGTGTGCTAGGTGAGGATTTTTGGTGTTGAACAAAACAAACAGAACGTCTGCCTTCATGAACCTTCCATATGACTCTTTCAAAATTCACAACAACTGTGTGAGTTAGATGTTATTATTATCCCCATTTCATGTGTAACTAATGTGATTGAGGATTCTCGGCTCTTTGGGGATATAAACATGAGTTTAATTTTTCTAAAAATGCCTAGCTTTTCTCTGTGGAGAGGCATGTCCCCAGATTTCTTCCCAATTTTATAAATTTTCAGCCACTTCTTCTGATTAAACAATCTCATTCTAGTTTTATGACTCACTCCCATGCACTTTTTAAAAATTGAAGTATAGTTGATTTACAATGCTGTGTTAATTTCTGCTGTACAGCAAAGTGATTCAGTTATACAAATACACATATTCTTTTAAAACTTCTTTTCCGTTATGGTTTCACAGGGTACTGAATATACTTCCCTGTGCTACCCAGCAGGAGCTTGTTATTTACTCATTCCCATGCACGTTAAACCTTCAACGTCCTAATCAATTCTAAAGTGCCCATTCCTGTTCTTGGGAGGGCTTAAAAAACCCACTTGGAGACTTGCGTGGGGAGTGGTTTGTAGCCTTGGCAAACAACTTAGATTACACTGTTGGAGGGGGCTCGCTGAGAGGACCTGACTGTCGGCTGACCCAGGAGCTGCACGGGGCAATCCAGTCGGAGGCTCTGGCCTCCTGCTCTGTCCTTGGGATGTGAGTTCTGCTTGCCTTCCCTGAGCTGGACGCTGCCTCACGGACACAGCCTTGAGAGAGTCAGTGTTGTTGAGACCATCTGGACGGTATATTAGACTGAACCCAGTTAAAGCCTCTATAGAGAAGTTTCTATAGAAACTTCTAAGATTCTGGCAGGCAGAAACGGAAATCTACTCGTCTCGTGGCCGCCCAGGATAAGCCTCGTGAGTACATTCCCTGGCTTACTAAGCCTGCCACCTTTCAGTCTGGAGTGGTCTGCCTCTTTCTTTGGTCTGTCCCTGCCCTCCGTGTCCAGGGGGCCAGTTTCGAATTTTACCCTGGGAAGCTCCCAAGGTTGGAAACCAACAACTGGGGAGGCAGCCAGGAAGCTGAAGAATGGGTCTTGGGAAAGAGACATCCAGGGGGGAAATCCTGAGTTGGCTATTGGCCTCTATGTGGAGAGGGGTGGCATGTATGTTAGATGCTTGGGGACCCCGTGAGTACAGGGACACCCAGAAAACACCGGCTGGTCTAATGCGCCTGTTTGAGGAACTGTGCAGCTCCCTGTGGCACAGGAGAGAAACACGTGGGTGCGCGGTGGGCTAGGCTCTGCTGTGGGCAGGTCGCTGCACACTAAGGTCCAACTAGAGGCTCAGCTCAAATCAGGAAATTGGAAGGAGAGCTGAGGTTAGAGAAGGACGTGCAGGTGTCCGCTACTCTGCTAGCTTGGGGGCTGGCAGACAAAGCAGGGGTGCAGGATAATACGTTGGAGCCCTTAACGTGCCGTTTTGCAAAGCCAGGAGGGCACACGCTTCAGCGGAGGGAACTTATGACAAAGCCTCTTTTTTTGGTCTCTCCTTGCCCTCCACGTACAAAGGGCGGGGGCAGTCTCAGATTTCACTCGAGGAGCTCCCAGGCTTACCAACCAACAAATACAGAGATAAGATTGAACAAAAGGGATTCTAAAGCCTTCAGGTCCAGGGATAGTCCCTTGCAGTGAAGTTTTCTTTTGAGGAGTTTCTGATATTAATTCAAACCAAATATAATGTGTATGTCATTTATACCTTTGCCACTGGGAAAAGGGAGATGGAGAGGAGGGCAGACACAATCATCTTCAACTCATTTATAATCAGCTTAAAATGACATGATCTTTTTAAGGTGGAGTGGCAGATTTTCCTGTTTATTCTACTTTGCTTAAACTGGGAATGGAGAATATCTTGTAATTCCCCAGTCAGCTGTGTTAGGCAGTGGTTGCCTGGAGAGCCCTGTTGGGAAGGAGTCTGAGGCCATAAGCAGGTGTAACAGGAAGGTCATTAATTAGTATCAAATTAATTATGAAAGCCAGTCATGGGTGTAGGAGGGGAGAAAAGCCATACATTTAAAATGTGTTTGCTGTCCTTGATCCGGTTTCATGTTACCAAGTTGCACTTACTGGATGAGGCAACCTGAAAGTCTTCCAGAGTTTTTAATTTACTAGGTTTTACAGTTCAGGTCCAGGGCTGCAAACGACAGGAAATTAAGCAGAAAACCAAAATGTGCTGTAGGATATTGGATAGTTCACTGAATCTCCAGGAAGACTGGAGAACCTAGCTCATAAAATTGACAGCAACCAAGACGACCTGGCACGGCCATAGGCAGGTAACCCTGGTGTCACTGGATGCTCACCAGTTCCTCCAGCACACCACTGCTCTGGGACCTTCCCTGCAACACTCTTGGACTTGTTAAAAAGTTTTAAAAACCTTTTTATGAAAAATTTTAAGCATATACAACAAGAGCAGAGTATAACGAGGCTCCATGCATTCATTCCCAGATTCCCTGATTATTATTGATACAATTCTGTCCATCTTATTTTATCTATCCCCCATTTAAAATTAAAAAAAAATTTTTTTTGCTGGAATATTTTGAAGCAATTCTAGACATCATAATAAGTCACTTGTAAACACTTTGTGTTTTTCACCAGCCAATAACTTAAAAAAAAAAAACCTTACCCACAGCACTATTACCTGAATTCGAGATGCCTTCTTCCCTATAAACTAAATTTTGGTAGGACTTCGTCATTAATCAGTCCTTTTTATTACTTCCTCAAGGTTCATCATTACATGCCTACACTCCTGTAGCCCGGGAGCTAGGTTGCCCCTTTGTCATCCATGATGGGAGATGGGGCTATACTGCCCAACTATCTTGGAATTACTTCCAAATAATAAGGGTGTACACAGCCTGGGCAGAAAAAATGGCAGATAAGGCATAGTAGAGATTGGAACTGCTCACAAAACCGTCAGATAAGTAGCCATTTGTCAAAATTGCCATTTATATCTCCTAATTGCCTTTGACTTATAGCCTAGCATTCTTCTGTACTTTCATAAATATGCTTTGATAGTCATTGAGTGTTGATTTAAAGTGATGTGGTTTTCACCTGGTTGGAAGGCTATTTTCTTCCTGGGAGGTTTATTAGCAATTACATATGTAAATCTATGCATACTTTCTTTTGACACATTCTCTTGGGAAAAATTACACCAAGAAATTATTAATGTACATGAAAACAACAGTTAAAACTCACAGGGATAATCGAGGCATTGAATATTTTTACATATTTTAAGGCATCCACCAATATCACTTGAGGGTGGCAGTGTTGAGGAAAGAATGTTAAAATAATAATTTTCCCTGTTTAGATGTTTTAAAAATTTGACCAATGAATGTGTTTATATTATACCAGAAGAAGAATTAAGGTTGTGAACTATAGAGTTTCCAGCAGTAAGATGGAGTTAACTGCAGGTTCTTGGCGCTATCTGGTAGGATCCTTACTTAGTGCAAATTTATGACGTTTCCTTGCATGGAAAGTGGGATGCATAATTTTTATCTCCTTGTTTTGAATCACATATTTGCCATCGTTTGCACTTCCTATTGTCTTTCATTATCTTTCATCTTCATCATCACTAGGGATCATGAATGATAATCACAATCTAATTTCTACCATCAGCTATCACTGGGGACTACAATTATCGAAATAAATAAATTCAACATATATCTATTGATTGGTATTGAAATATCCATTATAGAGATGGAGGACATAGCAAGGTTCTGCATCCTCAAGGGTATCAGGGGAGATGAGATGCAAACCCATAAGATAAAAGTGTCAGAAAAGAGCTAAAGTAAAAAGCTCTTAGAGTTTACAGAGGGGAAAGATTATGATGACTCTTGCCTGGAGAGATCAAGGAAGGCTTTCTGGAGTATGTGGCATTTGAATCGGAAATTTTTTTTCCTTCAAAATTAATTAATTAATTAATTTTTGGCTGCATTGGGTCTTCGTTGCTGCGTGGGGGCTTTCTCTAGTTGCGGCGAGCGGGGGCTACTCTTCGTTGTGGTGCGCGGGCTTCTCATTGCGATGGCTTCTCGTGGAGCACAGGGCTCTAGGCACGCGGGCTTCAGTAGTTGTGGCATGTGGGCGCAGTAGTTGTGGCACGTGGGCTCAGTAGTTGTGGCACGTGGGCTCTAGAGCACAGGCTCAGTAGTTGTGGTGCACGGACTCAGTTGCTCCGCGGCATGGGGGATCTTCCCGGACCAGGGCTCGAACCCGTGTCCCCCGCTTTGGCAGGCGGATTCTTAACCACTGTGCCACCAGGGAAGCCCTGAATCGGACTTTAAATACTGGCTCCAAGGCATTTAGCGTGGAGGAGGCACATTCAGAAAGTACGGGCAGGCTCTAGGAATTGCCCAGCTTAACTGGGGTGTGTGTGTGTGTTCAGTGTTCCTCCAGTTGGATTCTGACTGAAAACAAGACATTTCAGAGTTTATCAGCAAAGTCTTTAAGAGAAAAATGATTCAAAGTTAGTAATAAAAAGTATACAGAGAAATGTCACGGTCACGTAAGCTCCTTCCAGTTGGCAGCACCCTAGTGGGGCTGCAGACCTCCACCGGGCCCCAGCTCCGCGGGGCAGGCAGCTACAGCGGGCACACAGCCCACGTGGGGAGGCGCCCTGGGGACCAGTGCTCCCCGGGTACACCAGCAGGCTTTACCCGTGCTTCTCGGGGTCTTCTTACATATGTCGCCTCCTCGTTGTGACTTCCTGCTCTGCCTTTCACTGGTAGTGTAGCCGAAATTTGGCCTCTGTACCCTGACACCGAATTGAATCTCAGAGACAGACTTTTGGGTGAAGTAGAAAAGAATAGCTTTATTGCTTTTGCCGGGCAAAAGGGGCCACAGTGGGTTAGTGCCCTCAAGACTGTGTGTCCCGCCCAGGAGGGGGTAGTAAGGAGCCTGATCGTGTTCAAGGAGCAGGGCGTGATCAGCTGGTGGACATTTTTCTGATTGGGTTGGTGATGAGGTAATTGGGAGTCAGCATCATCAACCTTCTGGCTCCAACAGGTCTGGGGGCTACGTGCTTATGAGCAGCATACAGTTAACTTCTTCCACCTGGTGGCAGTTTCAGTATCTGCAAAACAGCTCAAAGGTATTGTCATGTGTATCCCTCGAGGGGGAACCAGGACCCCGCCCCAAGGCTGTACTATTGTTGTTTCTTTTTTTTGACTGCTACTTCCTTGTCTCCACACCCCCTCCCTTCTCTGATTAGCATCTCTTTGAACCTGCTCGTTGGAACGCAGGGAAGGTCATGGAGGCTGAATGAAGCCTATTTCTTGCCAAAAAGAAACTCAGGGCACATAAAGACTTTTGTGCCCAGGAGTCCCACAGGGTCCTGCTCTGTTTCAGTAGAGGTAGGCACCAATCCAGAACTGAGTCAGAGAGCTTTGCAGTTGAGTCTTGCTTGTGGTTTTATGCTAAAATCAGCAGAAGCAAGGTCAAGAGGTCAGCATGTGAATACCTTTCCCTGCTGGGGAGTTGAGTGGGCCTGGGTTTGAACATGGGCTCCAGCGTTTAGGATCTGTGTGACTTCAGGCGAGTTGCTTTTTCTTTCTCTGTTTCAGTGTTGTCTCATCTATAAAATGGTGGGAGCCATACTATTTTCTTGCAGGGTTCTCCTGTGTGTTAAGTAAGTTAATGGGTATAAAATGTTGGAACAGGCCTGCTGGCTTGTGCTCTCACTGGTGCAACAGTGTGTGGGGAGGAGCCTTGCGGGATGGGGAAGGGGCACTGGCTGACTTGTGGACAGTCTTACGTGCCAGGCCAGGAGACTGAGGCAAGAACCCTGCTTGTGGCAACATCTGGGCTGGGCCTGGATAAGCGTCTTTATTTCGGAGCTCGAGATTATTTCCAGGGGACTGGGAGTGAACCTAATCCCTTTCTAGGTGCTGCAGGAGAACTGGGTCCCTCTTCCGTGGTTACCAAGGTTTCTGGAGGAGAGCTCTGGCGTGGACCCAATGTCCTGCATAAGCCTGTCACACAACAAAGTGGCATGCGATTGTATCAGAGGAGTGGCTAGTGGGGACATATAAAGGTGACTCCTAAGGACTCATCCCTGTACCAGGAAGTGTCCATTCTAAGGCAGTTCACACACGAGCCACAAGGGATTACAGGATACAAACGCATGTACAGGGAGACAGGCTTGTCAAGCTTCAAAGACGAAGACCGTGAGTAAAGGAGTAAGAAGTGAAAATTCAGGCGACTGTAAATCTTTGAGCCATTTTGTGCATCTTGAAGGCATCGCCTTAGTCAATACAAAAGCCTTACATTGCTGTTCTGAACAAGTTTTGCAGAGCAGAAAATGTGAAAAAGTAAGATTACCTCGGAGAAAATCGGTGCCCTGGAACCCGCAGGGCCGCCCATCACACTGCAGCTCACTGGCTAGAACGAGCTTGGCCAGGATGAATTAGCCCAGGATGAATTAGCCTCTGCAGGACCTCTGGGCTGAGTCTGAGTGTCCCCGGAAGAAGACAGCCCTAGGTTCAGCGGAAGAACTAAGATGGGAGTGAAAGCATGGGAAAGCATTTGAGGTGAGCCTTTGGTGAACATATATTCAAGGGCAGGAGAAAGGTCCCCATCAGTTCTGTCCTGGGTGAGCACAAGTCTCCTAGCGCCCCATCTCTTGCCCAGGAACCTCTCATTGAGAAGATACCCCCTCTGAAGTGTTCTTTATCCAGAGCTGACTCAAAACCATTGAGGGAATGTCAGCTTCTGAATATGTCTTAGAGACCACATTGTCCAGTGGTTGCTATTTTTTTTCCAGGAGAATAATAAAATTTAGAAAATTGATGAGGGCTACTGCATATTTTGCCTTCTTGTTAGGGTGGTACTAGGTGATGGTATCTGTCCAATAATCTTAGCCTAAGAAGCTTTAGTCTAATCCAACCCTCTCAATTACAGAAGGAAAAAAATTGAGTTGCAGAGACAGGGAGCAATTTACCTGCAGGTTCCCAGCTCAGCCTGTAAGTGGCAGAGGTGAGACAGGGACCCAGGTCCTCTTGGGTTTCAATTTTAGTATCATTTCTACTACTCTAACCAGAACAATGTGCTGTGCGTCTTTAATTGTTTACATATTGTAATTGCCTTAATATTATCTTCCCTTTAGCTGTTTAGACAAGCACCAAAGATTATGGGTCTTATTCTGTACAAGCTGGCATCACTTAGGATATTGATATCTTAGAAGGGAAATGGAAGAAGCTAGCAGCTCTGTTTTAAGTTCTCGATATTTCCAAATGTCTCCAGTGATGAGCATTTGTTTGAAGAGAAAAAGCTTAAAATAGGCCAAAGTATCTTCCTTTCCATCAGGAAAATGCCAACAGCTCACAGAATCTTTCTTAGCCTTTCTGACATTTCCCAGAGAACCTTGCAAATTATTTGCAGTGATTTGGAAATAATGAAGGACCTTACACATTTTGTAGTACCGTGTTTCCCCAAATGTGTAAACCGTGTTACACTCATCAATGGTATGCGAGATGATTTTAAGTAGTATAAAGATCGGACCTTTTATTTTACTAGTAGATATAAATAGGTATTTATTTTAATGTATGTAATAAAATATATGATAAAAATATAATTAGTACAACAAACCTATAACATTTTATTGCTTAGAATGGAGCTAATTATAAAAGGAAGTTGTTTTAAAGAAAAATGTCAAATAATAGTATAAGTTAGTGTAAGTGATGCCCAAATTTGTCAAAAATTGGAACAGTGATATCTGACATTACATACATATCTACAGTTTGGGAACTACTTATTGAGGCCACATGTAACATGTATAAACTGAACAGTTGTAACCGTCCACAAAACTTGAAAGCACATCAGTGGAACCCCCAGTTAATTTATAAGTGTAAGTGAGGTTTTTAGTCCCACGAATGGGGGAGAACTTAATCTTGGTCCTTTCACAAATAGAAACTATGATTCAGAGGTTTGCACAGTGCATTCAAGATTTTCTCAATCCCAATGTGGTACCCAGCTGTGGCCCTTATCCCGCTGGCTTCCCCTGAAGAGTCTCCTCTGGTGATTGATTAGGGGTTGGAGGAGGGGAGAGCGGGCTTCCTCTTCGTCTCCAGTGTTTCTCTGCCAAGGCCATCTCTACACTGCTTAGTCAGCCCTGCCTGGCACAGGTGGCATCACTCCACCAGCCTGCGATGCGCTGCAGGTAGTCTGTGCTGCCCGCCTACACTTCCAAGGTGTACAGCAGTTTCCCCTCCCACCTCCATCAGTATACACACACGTGCGTGCACGCACACACACATACACACACACACACACACACACATTCACCTCCAGTGAGTGTTCACACACAGACCTCTGAGGCAGGTTCTTTGCTTTTCTGAAAGGACTTTAGAACCTTATAGATCTCTTCGAAGCCAGTTCACTCTGCTGGACCCTGTGTGGGTCTGGAGTTGTCTTAGCCCCTCCTGCCCAGCTGCACCTTTCTGTTAGCTCTCCGCTCCTTTTCTCATGCCTTGTGGGTACCAGATGCACCTGTGGAGGTTGCCTCTGAGCCACACTCCCTCTAGTCACACAACGGCAGTCTCCCCTAATGGGTGGGGTGGAGGCACAGGGGATCCACTCACGCTGTCCACACATTTCCTCTCCATCCCTTTCCTCCTTGCTTTAGAGCTCTTCTTTCTTCTACCCTGGCTCCCTAGGTGACCTCATCCAGTCTCATGGCAATTAACGATGAACAGGACAGAAGTGGTACCTGCCCTCATTGAGCTTACATTCCACTGGGGCTAGAAATTCAAAAGGCAAGAGAATTGACAAGTAATATAAAATAATACAAATTATAATAAATTTTTGTAAAAGAAGGGAAGGAGGCTGAGATATAAATAATGCTGCAGTTACTATCTCTTGCTCGAAATTTTGCTCACTCTTCAGATTATTACAGATTCTTTCTTTCTTTCTTTATGGCTGTGTTGGGTCTTCGTTTCTGTGCGAGGGCTTTCTCTATTTGCAGCAAGTGGGGGCCACTCTTCATCGCGATGCGCGGGCCTCTCATTATTGTGGCCTCTCTTGTTGCGGAGCACAGGCTCCAGATGCGCAGGCTCAGTAATTGTGGCTCACGGGCCCTGTTGCTCCGCGGCATGTGGGATCTTCCCAGACCAGGGCTTGAACCCGTGTCCCCTGCATTGGCAGGCAGATTCTCAACCACTGCACCACTGGGGAAGCCTATTACAGATTCTTAAAAGTGGAGTTGTCAGGGAAAAGGTGATCATTTTCCAGCTTCTGGATACATTTTTCAAGGTTTCTTAGGTGGAGATAGTAATTCGGAGAAGTTTAGGATGTTTAGGGGGGTGTGTCCCTAATATTTTGAGCTAGGAATTAAAGAAGGAAATAGTCATTAAAAAAAATTGTGTATCATTCAGGGTCCAGTCAGGAGACAGTAACCATATAGTAATTTAAACAGGGAAATTTTAATGTAAATGATTAACTATATCAGTGTATTACCTACTAAGGAGAAAGAGAGAGCTATAAAGAACACAGGAATAACAGATAAAAGGAACAGTCACTATCTCTAGGGCTGTGGCAGAGAACCAAGCAAGGAACGAATCTTGAACAGGTTCCCCATTAGGGCAGAAATCTAGATCTAATTAGAGAGGGCATGGCTCTGGCCCGCAGGACGGTGAAGTTTGCTGTGGTGCTGCACCTGTAGGATTCGCTGGGAATCTACCCTCTAGGGTACCAGGGAAAGTTGTCCCCAGAGATGTGCCTTGTGCAGAACTTGTTGGGGAGCTACTTGTAAGACTGGTGCTGCTGAAGCTCCTGGGGGTGGGAGGGAGTGTCATGTGAGTGCCTCTAGTGTCCCTGCGATGCCAGCTGCTGCCCCAGAGGAGCAAATGGAGGGGATTCAGGAGGAGAAGCCCCTTTCTCCTCCAGGGTCCCCCCAGCACCCTCTGCCAACAAAGTTTTACATTGTGCCAGTTGATAAGGAAAATATGTTCCAGCATCCCAGGAGGCCAGCAGAGGATGAATTTGGAACTGAGAGGCAAATATACCAATTCCTGTTCTTCTTTGGTGGAAGATCAGTCCTGGGACGTTAATTCACCAGTACATTTGGCCACGTCCTGTAAAAGCCAATCATATTTTTGTGGCTCAAGAAGGCCCTCAATTCATTGGCCTGTGATAAGAAGCACTCAGTTTGTGCTGAATGGTGGGTGCCCTGGGGATATGGGTGCAGCACCCAAAGCATCTGCAGTAGATGTCTTCACACACGGTGTATATTTATGCATCTATTTCCTGTATTGTCTGTGTCCCCACTCTAGAATGTGGGCTTTATGAGGGCAGGAGTTTTGTCAGGTTTATAGACCGTAGCCAGAACAATGTGAGGTGCATAGTATAGGCTCAATTCATTTTTGGTGAATTAATGAATGGATTTCCCGCAAATCTCAGGGAGAGGATGTGACTATCAATGACCTTGTTGTGCCTCGAGTACTAGCTCATGGCCTTCAGAGGGTCTCCTTCCCTATTCTTGAGCTGGTAAATATAGACACGTCTAGAGCCGCCCACACCTTCCCGTTCCAAATGACTGAGTGCACGCCAGCATTAAAAGGATCAGTCAGAACACAGTTGCTAATACTTCTGGACAACCAACACAAGGCTTGAGATTGCTCATTTTTCAAGGGTAATTGCAAACCATAGCAGCTGTCCTGGCCCAAGCTCGCTGGGCATATTTCACTGCAAGTGGGAGATGGCTGTGACTATTGCTGACAAGGGGAAGCAAACCCAATGCACACAGCCTTCCTCAAGAGAATTACGCTCAGCTCCTCTCAGCAAAGTATTCTTACCTCCTCAGCTGTGAATGTTCAGGAATCTCTATCCATTAACTCCTTCAGGCACCATCAGCATATTCAATGTGCACTGGTTTTGGCATCAGAGGAACATTTGCACTCCAGGTGTTTTATTTACTGTTTTGAGAGAGGTTCTGTATTTCAGGGTAATTTATTTTACTTTCGGATGAAAGTCTCTATTTATCAATTTTGTCTAACATCAAATCATCTTGGACTGTACTAGAAAAGGCCACATTTTAATCTTACCTGATATTTTTATACATCCAGAATATCTTTTTTATGGGATTCAGGGAGGCAGAACCAGAGTCAGGATGTGGGCTTTGGCGTCTAACTAGAGGTCCAGGTAACTCACATGGAGATGAGAACAAATTCCAGATTAAGTTGGTGATAAATTTAGAATAGTGTAGAGTTTATCCCTGAGCCTGCAGTCAGGGCTTTTAAAATGACTGAGGGTATGAATACATGATTCAAAACTAATCTCAGGAACTAACACGAAGTTCAGAAGATTTATCAATGCTAGCTGGATCAATGGGGTTTGAGATGAAATATTATAAATCAAGTGTGAGCCGGTGTTAATCCAAATCCTGCCTCCAGCTTGGAAGGTTATGTGTGAGGTGAGAGAATCACAGGGAAGAAGCCACTGGAGGAAAAGACACTTTTTCAGTGAGGGCGTGCGGTGTTTCAGACTTAGGGCCCTGGCACTCAGGAATCAAGTCTGTAAAAGAACGTCCCCTTGTCCACACTGCAGTGCTGAAGGGTTTTCACTTCACCTTCTTCAGACCTAGATACCAGGGCATATGGGAAAATAGGGACATGGTACTCTCAGGGCCTGAAGGGCTGAATCTGTCAGTGTGTTGTTTTGGGAAGGCAGCTGGTGAGGTGGCTGAGAGCCTTGGTTTTTCTCACTCACAATACAGGAATGACAACAGTACCGAATCACAAGTTTGTTGGAAAGATTAAATGAGATAGTCCATGTCAAGTATATAGCACTTAGCCAATAGTCAACATTAAAACATACTAGATACGATTATTATTTTCATTATTTTATTTTTTTAAATTTTTATTTATTTATTTATTTATTTATTTTATGGCTGTGTTGGGTCTTTGTTTCTGTGCGAGGGCTTTCTCTAGTTGTGGCAAGCGGGGGCCACTCCTCATCGCGGTGCGCAGGCCTCTCACTGTCGCGGCCTCTCTTGTTGCGGAGCACAGGCTCCAGACGCGCAGGCTCAGTAGTTGTGGCTCACGGGCCTAGTTGCTCCGCGGCATGTGGGATCTTCCCAGACCAGGGCTCGAACCCGTGTCCCCTGCATTGGCAGGCAGATTCTCAACCACTGCGCCACCAGGGAAGCCCTATTTTCATTATTAATGAATGCACATCATGTGGTTTGAAGTATTACATTCCCCAAAGCTGTACCTTTTCGTTTAAATTTAACTTTTCAGTCCAGAAGCCCCTGGGGTTCCTAGAATATTTTAACAGCATTGAGTACCTGGACTCTGCTAACAAGCCCACTAGGTTAGGGTCCAACAGTGTCCTTGCTTGAAGAAGATGAGGAACATTTTAGGCAACATGTCAAACAGATTCAATTTTTAAGCAATCAGAAATACACGTTCTTGGACTTCCCTGGTGGCGCAGTGGTTAAGAATCTGCCTGCCAATGCAGGGGACACGGGTTTGAGACCTGGTCCGGGAAGATCCCACATGCCGCAGAGCAACTAAGCCTGTGTGCCACAACTACTGAGCCTGTGCTCTAGAGCCCGTGAGCCACAACTACTGAGCCCGCGTGCCGCAACTACTGAAGCCCGCGCGCCTAGAGCCCGTGCTCCACAAGAGAAGCCACCGCAATGAGAAGCCTGTGCACCGCAACAAAGAGTAGCCCCCGCTCGCTGCAACTAGAGAAAGCCCGCACGCAGCAACAAAGACCCAACACAGCCAGAAATAAATGAATAAAATAAATAAATAAATAAATAATAAAAATAAAAAAGAAAAAAAGAAATACACGTTCTTGAAAAACGTATTCTTGAGCATATATTGAGAGCAAACTTGCCACAAAGCATGTTAACTTCCAAAACCAGTAAAGGTTCAGTTCAGTTGTGAGTAACAGAAAAACTTAAAATAATGGTGGTATAAAAAGTTTGTTTCTCCTTTACTAAAGGAACCTGGCAGGTTGGGCACCCCTTTGATCATCAGCAACTCAGCCTTCTTTGTTATTACTCTGTCATCCTTAGCATGCTGTCCCATGGTTCAAGATGGCTGCTTAGGCTCCAGCCTTCATGTCCACATGCCAGCCAGCAGAAATGAGGAAAGGACTAACAAGGATAGCCCTTCTCCCTTTCAGGAGTCTTTCCAGAATTCACGCATGATACTTTCACTTAAATTCCATTGTCCAGAGCTTTGTCCTATAGCCACACCTAGCAGCAGCAGAGTCTGGGAATGTAGTCTTTATTTTAGGTGGCCATGAGCTCAGCTAAATATAAGGGATTCATTTACTAGGAACAGGGCGGAATGGATACTGGGGGACAATTAATAGTCTCTGTTACACATCCCTTCCCTTTGTTCTGTAGCAGATCTTGTTAGCTGCATTGGACCACTATACCTGAGGTGTGTTTCTGCCCTTCATTCATAGAAAGACAATGGATGGGATTGCCCTCTTTTACAAGAACACTTGGAGGGTATTATTGTTTTTATTTTACAGATCAGAAACCTAAAATTTAGAGATGATAAGTACCTTCTCCGAGATTACACAGTAATTGATGGGGACAGGATCTGAGCCCAGGTCAGTCTGACTGACAGTAAAGCCCCGTTCTCCACCTCCCTTCCCCACAGAAAGCTCCTGCTAGGAGCAGATGGGAAGGCTCACTAGTCACTGCATGGCCTCACAGCCCTAACATCCTCATGTGTGCACCAGGCAAATTGCTCTGGAAATAAAGAATGATGGCTCCCTGGCCTAGCAAATCCTCTAATAGTCTAGTGGCAGGTCAGGTACATGTTGGTCAAATGGGCCAGTCTCAGGGCCTGGAGCTTTTGCCCCAAGAAGGTTCTCCTGGGATGCCTAAGGTGAAAAAAGCATCCCAGAAGTGCTTTTCAAGTATTGATTAAGGGAGCGTTTGGCTTTCATCTTCAAAGAGGCACAGTTGGTTGGCTCATCTTCCAGATTCTAGTTCTCATTCTCTCTCTCTCTCTATCCCTCCTTTATATTTCCTGGATACATTTGTTGCAAGACTGCTATCCCTTCTTTTATTTTCACTGTGAAATGACGGGGAAAGGTCTGAATCAATTTTGGAGAACTTCAGACTGCTGAAAACCCAGGGTGTGTTCCATGAAAATGAAACAGAGAAACCAGAAAATCCAAAACACACTCACATTGTAATAGCTGGTAAAAGATCAGGCTTACACACAGAGATAAACGCTTATGGTTGGTTCTTTCTGGAAGCGGTACCTGGGGCACTGCACTGGGCTCTGCAGCAAAAAAGCAGATGACACTGCGGAGGGTTTCCCTAGGGATTTTGGAGATGATTTGCTTACTCAACAATTTCTTTTGTCCAGGACTGCCCACTTAATTCATATATTAGAAATGCCATCGGGCTGCAGGGTACCAAAAGAGAATCACATGATTAAGGGGTAGCGAGCTCTATCAGAAGGAACACAGGCTTTGGAATCAGATAGATCTGGGTTTTTCAGTAGCTGGTTCTATAATTTTCTTGACGTGTGACCCTGTAATAGTCTTTGCATCAGTTTCTTCAGCTATAAGATCGGAGTGAATACATCTGATTTGTAGAGGAGTTTTTTTTTTTTTTTGGCCATGCCACACAGCTTGTGGGATCTTTGTTCCTCGACCAGGGATTGAACCCGGGCCCTTGGCAGTGAGAGCATGGAGTCCTAACCACTGGACTGCGAGGGAATTTCCTGTAGAGGAGATTTTAGAAGATATATCTATAGCTTCTAAATATACGTATATCTCCTAAAATATTTACAAGTGACTTTAGATATAAGGTGTCACAATAGTGGGTCACATAGGACAGAGGTTAATGTGCACACTGATTCTATAGTTGGGGACCCTCATTAGTACCAGTAGGCATTTTATATATCAGCTCTCTATTGCCGTGTAACAAACCACCCAAAATTTAGTGCCTTAAAACATAGGATTCTACAACCTATGGGCAAGGTTCAGTAGGGAAAGCTCACTGTTGCTCCAGGTGGCAGGGAATGGGGTCACTAGGAGCTTGATTGGGCAGAAACAAAATGGCTTTACTTACACATCTAGTACCTCTGGTGCCTCTGTTGTGATGACTAGAACACCTGGGGGCTGGCCAGGTGCCTTTCTCCTTCAGTGTGGTCTCTCCAGCAGGGTGGCCACCTTAGCTGGTGACTGAGAGCTCCAGGAGAGCAAAAGAGGAAGCTGCCAGGCTCTTTAGGGCAGGCTCATGCTGCGTTCTGCTGGGTCAAGGAAAATCTCCATCTAGCCCGGATTCTAAGGGCAAAGGATATAGACTTCACGTCCCGATGGGAAGAGAAGCAAGAATTCGTAGTCCTCATTTAGCCATGACAACCATGATATAAAATTAATTACTTTTTCCCAGCTCTATCTCGACCACCAGCAGTGAATGTTGGCAAATCCTAAATTAGGAAGGTATAATTGCTGCCACCTGCCAGGACAAACAGGTGCTGTTAACAGACCCAGAAATATGTCTGGGGCTCTGGGAGCCAGGTGGGGGAACAAAGTGTCTCTCCTGAGCCCTTTTCCAAAAGTGGCACGTTTACAAACATTTTGAATGTAATATGTTAGCATAGTGTTTGTTAAGGCTGTGAGGAAAAGAAGTCAGAGGAAGCCATTTAACGGCAGCACCTTGATACATACAGATAATGCACACTAGCGGTACACTTTTTCTGGACTTTTCTCCCTTATGAACACTGCAGACCTCTTTCCCCGCCCCCAGCCCCTAGATGAGCATGGACTTCCTTGATATTGGAGCCCACCCTGCCTCTCACAGGGCCAGAGCATCCTGGGGCTGCTGCTGTGAGGTCACGTGTGTGTGTGTGTGTGTGTGTGTGTGTGTGTGTGTGTGAATGAGTGTGTATAAGCATGTGACGGTGTGCATAAGTATGTAAAAAGGAGTGTTTTGAGTTGTGTGACTGCGTGGATGTGGATGCGGGTGTGAGAGTGTGTGTGGATGCAAGTGTGTGTGGGAGTGTGGAGACAGAGGGCATGGGAGTGGGAGTAAACCCAGAACTGGGCAAAGAAAGAGAGCACGTGGAATCCTGATTCAACATGATGGGATTAGGATCTGTCCGCCCCTTGGAGTATTGCCTGACTCCAAAGCATGCAGCTCCTTCTCCTCATTGCTGATGGTGACATATCAGAGTCTCTTTAAGTGATTGAAATAAAATGCTATGATTCCTGCCAGCCCACGATTGGCTGAGTATGGAGAGCCTGGGGCCAGAGCTGGGGGAAGGGGAAAACACTGAAGGTGTAGGGATTGGGGATATCCGGCGTTTGAGCAGGAGGGTTCTGTGAAGCAGGCACCCTGTTCCAGAGCTCACCCTGCTCCCTCTTGATCCTCTTCATCCTGGCTGTGGGCACCCCTGAAGAGGGGAACGTAGTGCACTGTGAACTGGCATTTTTCTTTTGGTGCTTTTGAGGGTGGTCCCCAGCAGTCCCTGCAGACACTGTTGTGTTCGTCCCAGGCTCAGACACACCCACTACATCCTCCTATTACCTAACCACCAAACCTCCATGGATCTAGGAGCTGGAAGGTGTAAAGGGTTAAGAATCTTTACGTACCAGTCTTCTTCTTTCTTTCTTTCTTTCTTTCTTTTTTTCCGAACATTTCAACATCAGGATGAGATTTTTGTCTTTGTAGCTTGGAAAAATAATTTTCCCTCATCTTGTTTCCACTTTTAAATTCTGTATATTTCTGTACGGGTTTCTTAAAGTTGAGGATTATTGATGGGTTTTCAGTGAAGGAAATAATAACAAAAAAATAACTCACAGAGCACTTTTAAATACATATCTTACTGTGGTACAGGGATATTTGAGAGGTAATTTCATGAATGATTTGTTGGTTAATAATTATTGTTAACATTGATTTGAGTATGTACTTTGTGCCAAGCACTATTCTAAATACTATATACATGTTATTCTAACTTACAGATGAGAAAAACATGGCCCAGAGATAGTAGGTAACTTTTTGTGATCACACTGATAGTAAGTAGTGTATCAAGCTTCGAACTCAGGCTTGCTGCCACCGTGAGCACCCAAGTTCTGGGTCAGTAGACTCTGCTGTGTCAGCTAAGAGTGTGATCCAAATACTCAGGTGTCAGTGGTCAGGGAGTGCAAATTGACTGTGACATTGACATTCACTTTTCATTGGCTCTTGCCCCTGCCCCTTGACTCCTTTAAGTCCTGTCTTTTTCAACATCAACTACTTTGATTATTTTGGGGAACCCCTCAGGGTGCTTTCTCGTGTCCACAAATTATCTCTAGTTGTTATTCTCTTGCTGGGACAGCAGAAATTAAAATCACTCACTTCCGTTGCATATCCTAATGGCCTAGTTTTAAGTTTAAACATTCACATGGTATAGTGAGGAAGAACTACCATTGCCATAGTGTGACCACACCCATTTCCTCATTTGAATTCCACGATCACCCTGTTGGGTGGTGGCACAGGTGTTATTATCACCTTCTCCCCATTTTATAAATGAGGAACCTACAACTCAGTGAGGTTATTTGTCTGGAAAACCATAGTTGGTAAAGAGTGGAGTTAGACTGAACAGAGCTATATCTGATCCCAAATGACCACACACAATGCTTCCTTATTAATCCCTGGTTTTCATGTATACTTGTCACTATGGCTGTCCATAGCTTTGACACTTATTTTTGTGATAAAAATATGTTATCTGTATGGTAGAAAGAACTAACCCATTGAAACTAAGAAACACTCTTCTAAATAACCCTTGATTCAAAGAGAAAATAAAGTCAATATGACAAAGTACTTACAAATAGAAAGGAGAACAAAATATATGGGATACAGCTAAAGATGTATTGAGAGGAAAATACATTGTTCTTAGATGCTTTCATAACTTAAAGATCAAAACTAAATGAACTAAGTTTTCAATGGAGGAAACTAGAAAAGAATAGCAAAAAAAAAGCTAAAAGAAAATAGGAGGCACCTAATGTGTATGAAATAGAAAAGAAAAATAATAGAAGGGGTTAATAAAACTAAAGCTAGTTAAAAAAAAAAAAACAAAATAGAAAGCTCCTTGTGAGAGAGAGAGAGAGACAGAGACAGAGAGTGAAAGATGATATTAGGAAGTGGCTATAACCAAAGCATAGAAAAATATTTTTAAAAGTGTAAGAGAATGTTATATGCAGCTTTATAGAAATACATTAAAAATACATTAAAATGTATAGAAAATGAACAATTTTCTATGAAAACATGCATCACTAAGTTTGATTCAAGAAGAGACAGAAAACTTGAAGAGACCAATAACATAGGATAAATTGGAAACTTTATTAAAGATCACCATTTAAAAAGGCAACAGGCTCAGGTGGTTTTACCCTTGAAATACATCTGCTTTAAAAAACATTGTTTCTTTGTTAACAAAACTCTTCTAGGGAATAGAATAAGAGTTTTATTTTTAGTTTATTTTATAAAGCTAGTACAAGCTAATGCCAAAAGCTTAAAAAAATAACACAAAGCAGAAAACTATAAGCCAATTTCACTTATGAATATAGATGTAAAAATTCCATATAGAGTGCTCAGTTATAAATCAGTTCTAGCAACACATTAAAAGAATAATATATCAAAAATACGTAAGATTTCTTCTATCAATGCAAGGATGGTTCAATATTAAGAAATCTGTTAACATAATTCATTACACTAACAAACTGTGATTATGTTCTTAATTGCCAGAAAGCCATTTAATAAGATTTTGAACAGCCAATTAAAAAAAAATGAAAAACCAAAATCAAATAAACCAAGAAAACCTAGTATAGGATATAGGCTATTTACTAGAAACTAAGAATAATCGTTACACATGGTGAAATACTTAAGCCTTTGTCCTTAGAATCGTTCCCAGGATGTGTTCGCTTGCTGTTTTTTCTGTCCAGACACTGCTTTGGATGTTCTTTACATGCCAGTGACTCAAAAATGGAACCTTCAGTTTGGCTTCTCTCTTTAGAACAGATTGATAATAACTGCCTACTCAGAATTTTCATTTGAATGACTTACAAGTTTTCTGTGGCCACATTGTAACTCATGATCCCCTCTCCTGCTCTAAGCTGACCTTTCCCTGCTATTTTCTCATTTCAGTAAATGGCACCACTTTGACCAGAGCCCTCTTTGTTCCTCGCCTTTCAATCTCATCTATTAGCAAATTCTGTCTTTTCTACTTTAAAAATGTATCTTACAACTGTCTCCCCTGGAGATTAGGGGACTGGTGAGGAGATAATTAGAACACCCATATTTGCATTGTACAACTTGTTACATGCATAGCTTTTGTAATTTGACATCTAATAAAGTAAAAGTTAAAAGAAGGGAAAAAATCACTTTGAGTCATGAAAAGTGCTTCTTGTTGCCTTTTAAAGCCACATTTCTGAGAAAGCTTTCTGACTGGAATAAT